>NC_137796.1:106409270-106751079 GCF_963383645.1 Muscardinus avellanarius
CCCTAGCCCTATGTTTTATTCTATTTATTTATTTATTGGTAGTGGGGATGGAACCCTTCTACCTCCGGGCTACACTCCCAGACCTATTTTATATTTTATTTGGAAACAGTCTCTTAAGCCAGCGAGGCTGGCTTTGAACCTGCGCAATCCTCCTGTCTTCACCTCCTAAGCGTGGGGATTACAAGCGTGCGCCACCACGCCCGGCTTATTCTTTTTATTTTGAAACAGGGTCTCATTAAGTTGCGGGGGGCCTCACAAAGTTGCTGAGGCGCTGGCGGCAAATCTGTGATCCTCCCGTCTCAGCCTCCCAAGTACTGGAATGGCAAGCATGCATCACCATGCCTGGCAAGGGCTTCTCTTTCTGCTGGAATCACTATGATGCTATAATAGAAATCTTGTGCTGCCACACCTGAAATTGAGTAACTGTAGCCCAAGTGATGGAGAGATTGTTGCTCAGTTACTTTTTCTGGTTTTTGGTAGAGAGACAGTCATGGACTTGGGCAATTGCAATCAGAGAAGTAATGTTTGCGACAATTAGGAGCTGTTTAGTGCTTGCTAGGTTCCAGTCAGTACTCAAAGGGTTGTGCTTATTCACAATGGTATGCATTTTATTTTTCATATTTCATAGAAGATGAAATCTGGGGCACAGAGAAGGTATGAACCATGCCTGAGATAGAAGCCACAGAGCTGGGATTTATATCCAGAAATCTGCCCCTGTTGCTCTTGCTCTCAGCTGCTGTGTGTGACTGGTGCTAAGAATGATAAAGAAGGGATCAAAGCAAGAGGTGGACCAATATGGGCGACTGTGGATAGAAACAAGGGTGATGCTGGCTACTGTCCCAGCTACTTCCCCTTGAACTCCTTGAGTTCAAGAACAAAGTCTTACTTTCAGTTATGAGGTTCCCACTTTGGCTTGTGGAAACTGGCCCCATCTCCAGCCTTATGCAAATGGGCTCTGTAACTTTTCCTTCTAATTCTTCATATGGCTCTGCCTTTGACCTTCTGGTGTTCTTCATGTGCTCGTACCAATGGTCACTTTTCAGAGTTCTCTGGAAGGACTTTGTGCAAACCTACAGGCTTCTCTTTGACACAGTTCTCTTCTTTCCAGTGCTCTGTTCTCTAAACCGCAGCTGTTCCAGTTTCTCTGGAACTCAGCTCCTCAGCTCTGGAGGTCCAATGGGCTCCTTCTGGATTTCTTGTCCTTGTGTTGTCCCTGGGCATCTTTCAAGGCTAATGCTTAGAAGTTCCAAGGGCGTCTTGTTTATTTCTAGTCTCTCAGGGATCATGTCTTCCATTTCCTGCTGTCCAGTGTGCTGAATGAAAATATTGTTTCATAGTTTTACATATATTTTTTGGTTGTTTTAGGTGGCTGAGTAAATCAAGTTCCTGTTACTCCACCTTGTCTCGAAGAAGACATCTTCTAGAGCCTCAATAATTTTTTTTTGAAGGGCACAAAGTTAATTTGTGTTAGAGTCTGGCATAAAATCTCAGCTTCTTATTTCATATTTGAGTTCTCGATCCACTGTGGTTTGGGAGATTTCTGCTAATGTGAATACTCTTAAGTATTTTCAAATCCAGATTTTCAGAGAATATGGCCTATTTTCCCTGTGAGCATTTTCCTTTGAGACAAGGATGCATTCTATTCTGCTTTATAAATATGAGACACTGCAAGTAACAAGGCCTGGGCCAGATATCAGCGTGATGCTTTTATCAATCTCGGGGATGTGTGAGCTCCCGAAAGCACTTTAGAAAAGTGTGGTGCATTGTGAGCAGCCATTTCAAGTTCTGCACTGCATCGTTCTTTTCGTAATTGGGTTCTTAAAAATCTATGCTTGATGAATAATCAGTGCCATCTCCCACTTTCAATTATATTTACTGTATCACATTTCTCAAGGGAACTATTAAAACACACACACTTATTAGCTCCATCAAGTATTTTTACAAAATGAAATTGACATCTCTTTTCCCCCCAATTTTTCTTTTTATCTAGGAATAAGAGAACTACCAAAATCATGGAGGGACGATAAAAGAATCTCCTGAACAATCTCAGAGTGATTTTTAAAAAGTTCCCCTGTAATGAATTTTCTCCTTACACAGAGACCGATGGTGCTGAGTTTGTATTGGCATTTATAAACATTTCCCGTTGAAGAGTTCATTGCTCGTTTTCAAACGTATCATCTCAGTATATTTCTGTCGGAAAATATATAGCGTTCATGATTATTTAAATTATCTTTTTCTCCGTAAGAACTTCAGAACGCTAACTTTTAAGTTGATCCTCATCTAGTGCAGTGGATCTCGATTCTGGCTTCATATCAGATCCACCTGGGAGTATTTAAAATATGTCAATGCCAGGAGCCCCCACTCAGACCAATTAAATCAGCATCTCTGGGCACAGAGCCTGGACATCTGTATATTTTAAAACTCTCCTGGTGATTTTAGTTTGCAGCCAGCATGGAAAACCACTGATGTAGTGAAAAAGTCCTCATTTTGTAGATGGGAAAATGGAAGCTTAGAAGGGTTAGGTAATTGCTTAATGTCATACAGAGAAAGGGAGACAATACGTTCACACTTCTTGCTCTCAGACGAGGCACTGTGGTAGGTGCTTCAGAGATATATTATCATTTCATTCTTTACCCCATTTTATAGTCAAGGGATCCAAGGTTCTCAAAGACTAACAAACTTACCCAAGGTCACAGTGCTAGAAACTTGCACACAAATCTGTTTTCTAATCTCAGCACAAACCTTTTCTTGCTAAACTTCTCTGTGTGCCCTATCCCTGGAATTTACTTGTCCTCTCTTCACAGAGGGGCACCTTGGAGTGCTGCCCATTTGCTTTAGCTGGTGACGTCCCAATGTCCGGACCCTCTTGTTGTGCCTGTTGTAGTAGTTACTTGAAATATTTACTAACAAAAGAAGGAAGTGCAGGTTATATCTGCCAAAATTGTTGATTTTAAGCAAAAGAAACCCTAAATCCAATTGATTTAGGCAAAAAAGGAGCTTACTAGCTCATATCATTTTAAAGTCTTAGTATTCTGAACGTAGAAGCTCAAATTCTATGATAGTCTTACTTGTGCCATTTTCTGTTTTACCTTTCCTGTGTGTTGTCAATGGTCTTATGGCTTGTTCTGACTGGCTTGGTTTGAGTCATGCACCTTTTCGTGAGCCAGTCATCAAGCAGAGGGGCTACAATAATAATTTTATTGGCCAAGGCTGACCCTGGAGCTCATCATCTGAAGTACACAAAGCCATATGGATTGATGTGGAGGAGAGGCTCCTTTCTGAGAAAGTAAGAATGCTGATGTTCTTCCCAGAAGCAAGCCAATCCCAGAGAGGCAAAGCAGTAGCACCTATGACATCAGTCTAGGCATTGCCTCAGCCAGCACTCTCCCTGATGTAATCCAAACTAACTGACCATGCAATTGAGAGGAAGATTTATTTGCTCACAGTTTTTGGAGATTTCAGAGTTTCAGTCCATGTTAGGTGTGGTCTTCAGAGCTCAGGCCATGGTAGTGGGAAGCAGAGAGGAGAGAGCAAGAAGGTCAGAAGCAGGAGAGCAAGCAAGGAGATTCAAAGGCCCAAGCACAGTCCTTAAGGCCACACTCTCAGGGACCCACCTTCTACTACATTCCATCTGCCTTGGTTACCACCCAGTATTTCTGTGACAACCTTCGTAATTATATCAACTCTGAACATTAATACATGAGATTTTCAGGGGACATTGTATATCTAACCATAACATTATGCTTAAGTTTTTGATAAGCATTTTTTTTTGTGGGTCTGGGGATGAAACCCAGGGGCATTTGACCTCTGAGCTACACTCCCTTCCCTAATTTTTATTCTTTTATTTTGAAATTGGGTCTTACTGAGTTGCAGAGGGCCTCACTAAGGAGCTGAGGCTGTCCTCAAACCATGATCCTCCAGTCTCAGCCTCCCGAATGCTGGGATTACAAGCGTGTGCCACCACGCCTAGCAACAAGCATTTTTAAAGAGGATTGAATATCAGGAAGGAATCTAGATAATAGCAAGCTCCCATCCATCTTCCAACTTTCCTTCCTAAGACTTTGGAAATCGACCTCCTGGGGGCCACAGAAGAACTTCATCAGGCCCAGAATATCAGCCACATTAATTCAGAGGTCACTTGCCTTCTCCTGTTTGTGTTGAGACACAGGTAAGGAGCCACAGGAAGACCATATTCTGATTCAGATTTAATCATTTTGCTGTGTGTGTGTGTGTGTGTGTGTGTGTGTGAGAGAGAGAGAGAGAGAGAGAGAGAGAGAGAGAGAGAGAGAGAGAGAGAGATGAGGATAGAGCTCAATCAAGCCTGTCCAATATAACAGTGTCAGGCTCTTCGGGATTTCACTAGGAAGAAACAGGATTCTGAGGATTGAACATATCTTAGAAGCCAAGCAAAGAAATTCCTCTGACCCTAGACTTAAAGCCACAGCTGAATCTGACAGACGAGAAAACTAGGACAAGTTTTCACAAGGCTGGTCATGTCTTAGGAGGCTTTGTGAATGCTCGTAATGGAAAACATAGAGCGCGCGCGCGCGCGCGCGCGTATGTGTGTGTGTGTGTGTGTGTGTGTGTGTGTGTGTGTTTATATATGTGGGTATAGATGATAGTGTCTATGTGTGTAAGGCCTTCCTCCATAAAACCAGAATTGATTAAGGCCATATCAAGTCAATGGAAACCAGTGAATCTTGTCTATTTCCTGTATGACCTGCTAAAAATATTGCTGATTCATAAGGATCTTAAAGAGAGAGAGAGAGGGAGAGAGAGAGAGGAGAGAGGAGAGAGGAGAGAGGAGAGAGGAGAGAGAGAGGAGAGAGGAGAGAGGAGAGAGGGGAGAGGAGAGAGAGGGAGGGAGAGGAAAGATTAGGGTTGATTTCTGAGGAATCAGTAGGAACTTGGGAGTACCCAGTGACACATTTACTTTGGACATTTGATGAATCACAGCAACACCATCATATATTGCTCCAGCAATGAACATGCACTGCTGCTGGAAGTGTTTTTACGAGGCACTGTGTGGTAGAGAAATGTGCAGCATGGTGACAGTGCTGTTTGGAGCTAAAATACCAGAAGGCCGGGCCTCACAGGAGCTGGCTGGAACTGGAAGGGGCTCCAGCACAGAAAGTAGAGCCCAGTGATAGAAAACAGGTGGGCACGCAAAAGGCATTGAGGATATTCAGCGCCTGCTGATGGAACATTGCAGAAGGCAAGGAAAACTCAGAGGATGTGACATTTAGATCATCAGAAGACCAGGCATATAAAAATGTTGATGGAAGTGGAGGAGATTTATGTACAAAAATGTTCAGCACCATTACTGATAATAGTATGAAAGATGGAAATAACTCAATTATTTCCTAATTGCATAACAACAGAGGATTAAATCAATTATGATTCATTCATTTATATGCTTTTATGGAGGCATCACTAATGATACTGAGAGAAATTTGCAATGAAATGGGGGAATACTCCTGACCCATGAAAAATGAGCAGGATATGCAGCCACTTGGGGTTCCCAAGCATCCTCTCGGTTCCAGTTTATAGTCCCACTGTTTCCTTCTTCCCTGTGTATGCACATAATTAAAAGAAAACACTTTATACTTGAATGCTCATGAAGTCAATACATTTGCAGTGTGGGAAGATTGGAAAGTATAAAAAATTTTGATGAAGGAAAATCAGAATGACCCACCTTTCCATCACCCAGCGATAAATGTTGCCCATGTGTGGGCGCACTTCATTTTAGTTATTTTTTTCTTCCTTGGTGTGCTTGATTAAATCCTCTGAGTTTTTGGAGACACTGCTGCCTTTGCAATTAACATAACATAACTTGCTGCAGTTGGTCCTGTGCCCTATGCAGACATCTACCTGTGGATTTAGTGAATTCACCCTATCTACTCACCATTATGCTTCCTGGGATATAATAGGGTGTGGCAACACCTTTCCTCTTGTTCTGTAAGAAAGACTGTGGCCATAAAAAAGGTTGAGGTAAACTAAGGTTAATTACAAAAAAATGGTAAGCATCCCTCTAGTAATTCATTGACTGCTTCCCACCCCTGGGAATATCTTACTGTTGTGCTTTTCTGTAAGTTCTAGCCCTCTACCATCCCAACTGCTACCTAATCAGTAAGAATGTAGTTAAATAATTCCCATTGGCATATTAAACAGTTTCCCTTCACCTAGATTTACATAAAGAGCCTTGATTCCAAACTCATAAAACTACCATCCAGTTGTTCTCCTAAACCAATGATAAATTATTTCCTTAATATATATCCTTATGTCCTTGGGAATAACCAGATTTTGCCTTTCAAAACTGCACATATGTATATATAAACATGCACATGTATACGTATATATACGTGACCATAAGATACATATCCATGAAAGCATCTACATGTAAAGTAAATATGTATTTGCAGATGCCCCTTAACTTATGATGGGTTAGGTACCAATAAACTCATCACAAGTTGAGCATATCATAAGCTGAAAATGCATTGAATGCATTGGACCAGCTGAGCGTCATAACTTACTAACACAGCAGAGTATTGGTTGTTTCTGCTGTGATCATGGGGCTGACTGGAGACTGTGGCTCCTTGCCACCGCTCAGCATACCAGAGAGGACTGGACTGCAAGTCACTACCTTGGGATAACATTATAGTTTCTCCTGCGTGCATATCACTTTTGTACCATTGCAAAGTTGAAATATCTCCAAAGGTAACCACACGGGATTTAGTAGCATTCAACATTAATTGCTGTATTGCTCGTACATTGACAGGTTTGTTCCATGAATGTCTTTTTAGGGTCCAGGCAGAAGGCGCAGTGGACATGGTGGTATGTTCTTCCCTGGGTGAATCTCTGGAGAGTAACAGATTGAGCCAAACAGAGAAAGTGTGTTGTCAGCCTCTGTTTACACGGTGCAAGTGACACAGCCAATCCCCAAGTCCAGGTGTGGATGGGGGAATGAGTTCCTTCCGTGTTCATCAGGGGTGTAGATGTATACTACAGTTAAGCATTGAATTGTTGGGAACAACAATCTAATCAGTAAGGGCTTTCCAACTTGAGTCTTGTATTTTATGTCCATTTGTAACCTACCTCATATGCTTTTCGGAACAAAGTAGATGAGAAAGCACATGAAAGTGCAAGGGAGAAAAGGAAGTAAAATGCCACCATGTACACAATCGCTGTCTCAGAGAGGTGGCATGAAGGATGGTTTTTATTTTCTTCTTTGTCTCTTTGATTTTCTAAGATAAATAGGTGTTATTTTTTAAAAGTCAGACGATAAATGTACACCCATATAATCCATTTCCTTTTTTTTTTTTAAAAAAAAAGCCTATGCAGGAAACTAGTTGGGAAGAGAAGTTGGAGAGAGAAAGCAGCAGCTATTTCAGAGAAAATTCAGAGGAAAACATTGGTTTTGGGGGAAGGTGGTATCAATATTCATGATTAAGGTCCTTTGATTTTAGAGAGCATGGGATACATGGTTCTGATTAGAAATTCTATCTATCTATCTATCTATCTATCTATCTCTCCATCCACATATTTTGTTGGTACATCGTAGTCTCACATCATAATGTAGTTCTGAGTGATGGGATATACACGCACACAGCACTGGGTGAATTTACCTGGCTCCCTTCCCACTCTCTTCCCTCCCCCATACAGGATATTGATACTGACACTGGTATTATCATATATCTACATGACTTCAGTGGAAGTGGTCCTTTGTTAATAACTCCCTTCCCTGGACAACCTCCCTTGCTCCACTGGGGTTTCTCCTCTATCTAAAGCCCCCATTGTGTCCCCATGACTCCCTAACTCCCACATATGAGAGAAAATACATGACTCTTCGCTGTGACTGGCTAATCCCACTTAACATAATATTCTCCAGGTCCCTGCCTTTTCCTGTAAATGACACAATTTCGTTTCTTCTTTATTGCCGAGTAGAATGTCATTGCGTGCATATCCCATAATCGAGACAATAACAGAGTTACAGGAACTGGTAGGCCAGATGGGAACTGGGGTTTGAAGCCAGGTGTATTCATTGAAGGTAGTTGTCGAGGGGTCAGAACGAGTCGGTCAGGAGGAGGAACTCCGTGCTCAGCCCCAGTACAGAGCCTGGGATGTTCACAGCTTTCTACCCAGGTGAGAAGCAGGTCTAGAGATGAGGGCGAGCTGAACTTAGGTGGGCAAGGAACTTTTGGATGTAAGCAAAATCAGTAAGAAGCTGAGCTGTACCTGTCAAGTGTCTTTAATAAGCAGCAGTTCAACACTTTTGGACCACAGGAACAGTGGCTCTTAAAACTTTATCATGCCTTAGCATGACAGTGTGAAATCACCCAGTGTAAAAAATACTAATTGCCGGGCTTTCCCTCCAGAAATTCTGATGGTAGAGATCTGGGATGGAGTAGGAATCTAAATTTAAAATAAACACCCAGGTTAAAGGTTGAGTCTCCTGGTCCAGGGATTACACTTTCAGAATCACCACACTAAAGCAACTCTCCTCAACTAGCTCGCAATTTGTATAACCATGAGAGCTTTAAAATATTCCAGTGCCTAGGATGCACCCCAGACCAATTAGACCCGAATCTTGGGGTGGGACTCAGTCATCAGGATTTTTTTTTAAAGCTCCCAAGGTGAATACAATGTGCAGCCAACGTTGAAGACTGCTGCTCCAAGGAGAATTAATTTAATCTGTTTAACTACTGAGTACACTGGCAGGAGGTACTAAATTAGCTTACCACCAACCACCGCCTTTTTCTCTGTGGACCAAGGAATTGAAATGGTACCCAACGGAAGTCTCTTGGAAAAGTGAGGCATGAAGCTTGGAACTTGGCTGCCTTCCTGGATCCCAAGGAAAGAAGGCAAAGCTCTTGGCACTTGGTTGAGGAGAGATGGAGGAGAAACACTCGGAATCCTAACCTGGGTATGTCCTCTCCGTGGAAAGGACCAGAGTCATGGTCAGATGCAGGATGCTGTGGTTGCGAACTGGGGTGCCATGTGACCCAGGTGAAAGAACATGGCCAGCCTTTGAAGCCATCTCTATAGGCCATGGGAGAAGTTCAAGCCTATGTCCTGTGAGGTACTTATGAGCTGGAACCTTGGAAGAGGTGAAATTCACCCTAGGACTTGCCTTCTGTATATATCTCTGTTTCTCTCCTCTTGCTATGTGATTTTCTTGCTTTGAATCCAGGAACCCACTAAGTCCCATTCTCTGGAGTGGTTTTAAAAAACTAACCTATTAAAAAAAACTGAGATAGCTTTCTTTTTTTTCCCTATGAAATATTAGTGTAAGACATACTTCTTCCTGTAGGGGGAGTCTTACACCCTTACATTTTGGTAAAGTACATCTGACAATAAAAAAGAATATGGTGTCAGGAATAACTTTTTCATGATGAGGCTGAAGCTTGGAAACAAAAAATGAACTGTCTCCACAGACTTTGTTAGGGATGGAACTGTGTACCCAAAGTCACACGTCCCCCAAATCTTAATCCTGCCACGCATGGTGGTACATGCCTGTAATTTTAGTACGTGAGAGATTGAGACAGGAGGATTGCAGGTTTGAGACCAGCCTCAGCAACTTAGTGAGACATTCAGGAACCTAAGGAGACCCTGTTTTAAAACAAAATTTAAAAATTGGGCTGGGGATATAGCTTGGAGTTAAAATTCTCCTGGGTTCAGTGCCCAGTACCCCTCCCAACCCCTATGTGTTTTAGAATGTGACTATATTTGGAGTTGGAGGTGTTTTAGAGGGAGTCAAATTAAAATAAAATCATATGGGTGTTTCCTAATTCTCTATGACTGGTGTGCTATTGGAGGAGTATGGAATACAGTTACACACAGAGGGAAGCCATTCTGCAAAGAGACAGGCCCACCCCACTACGCACCTGTCTCAAACTCCCAGCCTCCAGGACCGGGAGACCGTAACTTCCTATTGGTTAAGGCACCCAGTCTGTGCGGTCTTGTTACAGAGGCGCTGGCTTTAGCAGACCAGTACAGATTTGTGCAGGTGACTTATAGAGGAAAAACCCAACTTATTTCCCAGAGGACGGAGCCAGGCATCTGAAAACTACAGGCAGGTAGATTAGGTTTAAAATAAATATGATTGGACATGCTTGACTGGCTGCTTCTAACATGAAAAATACCCTTTTACACGATCTGTCTCTTATTTTTCTTTTTAACTTGAATTTTCTTTTTTATTAGAAAGTGTCTCTTATTTTTCTAGTAAGCGAGTTTCATTTTGTAAGCAGGAGGGAATTTTTTATTTAAGTTTTGAGGGGAGGCAGTCGGGAGGCCAAAATGGTGAGTTGGAGAACTGAGGGGATCGAATCATGTTTGTTCTTTGCCGAGTCCTCTGGGCTGGTTTTGAACCTCATGGAAAGAAGAGTTTAGGTGCAGAAGTTGAAAAACATAAGAAAAACTCGATGGGTTCTATTTTTAGGCACTTTCTTGTACTTACTAAATGCTGCGGATATGTAAATACTCCATGTTGACTATCAGCTTGTTCTCCGTTTACTGCCCATCTTTGTAGCGGGCACCACTCTGTGGACTTTGACAATTTTCACGAGGTGCTCTTTCTCTGGAAATTTCTGTCCCTGTCCAAAAAGCCACAAGGACGCATCCCGATGGCTCTGTTCTACTTTCTGTGTGAGGGAGCCCTCTGTCGGCAGCTGATTGGACCAGGAGTGCGCACGTGACCTAAGATGGGCGGTTCAAAGTCTCCTGCAAAGGAATTTGGAATGGGGCCTACAAGATTTCAACTTCCATCAAGCTATAGAATATAGATATTCAAGTCTATATAGAATATAGATACTCAAGTCTAGAGAAACTCGGGAGCTGGCTCATATGCACTTTTCCATTCTTTTTCTCCACTGGCAGGTTTTCAGGGAAAGAACAGCTCTGAAGACTAGAAGCCGGGATAAAAGGTGCACAGAGACTAGTTATGGATCAGTTTTCATTTGCTGGCTTCTCCCTCAGCTGCTTTTCTGCCCCCCAGATCTCATGACGAATCCCTCGGGACTTAAAATACAATACATCTCTGTTTGACTACAGTCTTTCTTGATGACTGTTGATTGAACATCGCTAGTACTGGGCAGGAGAGGCCACAATGCTTGTCACTTAGGCACCTTTTTTTTTTTTTTTTCTGTCTCCACAAACGACATAGACCAAGCGGTGTTACAGTCAGTGAGTAGCACTGACTTGGAACTGCCCTGTCCCCTTCGACCAGGGCAGTTGAGGTGGCCTGCAGCTGTCATGGGGGAAGAGAGGATTCTGCAACGTGGGGTCTGCAGGGTCCTTGGCTTATGTGAATGGAAACCAATTTTGACATCTGCTGATCAGAGACCAAGAGATTTATTTAGAAAAGTGGGAAATACACATTCAAGGGAGAATGCGGACCACATCAGAAGTGAGAGAGGCGCCTTTGGCAGTTCAGAGCTCTCTCTCTCTCTCTCTCTCTCTCTCTCTCTCTCTCTCTCTCTCTCTCTCTCTCTCTCTCTTTTGGTGGTACTGGGGTTCCTAGAAACTCTTCTACCTCTGGGCTACACTCCCAGACCTATTTTATATTTTTATTTGGAAACAGGGTCTCTTTTTTTTTTTTTGTGGTACTGGGGTTCCTAGAAGCCCTTCTACCTCCGGGCTACACTCCCAGACCTATTTTATGCTTTTTATTTGGAAACAGGATCTCTTAAGCCAGCGCGACTGACTTCGAACCTGCGCGATCCTCCTGTCTCCGCCTCCCAAGAGTGGGGGTTACAAGCGTGCGCCACCAGCCCGGCTAGAGCTCTTTTATAGGGGACTTTCAGGAGGAGAGGGCAGGAGGAGGTGTATGAAGACAACCTCAGTCAAGGCAATTTCTGGTGGTCTGGTCATCCGTAGGGTCCTCAGGGTGATCGAGGTCTCCATTGTATGATACCTAAATTATAGGTTCCTCAAGATATGCAGCCATCTTATTAACAATGCACAGGGGAATTTAGATTTGTTGTTGTTGTTAAGTGTAGGATCTACAGATTTCTCAGGAATTTGGGATAGACAGGCCTGGGAAAGAGAACTGGTTTGGGGGAATAAAAGTGGAGGAACTTTAGTACCAGGTTCAAGTCATATTTTACCTCTCCTTCCTATCTGTCTCCTTTCTGTCTATTTATTTCTTCTACCTTACATCACAACCATCCCTACAAATACCCCTGTTCCTTACCTGGTGAGCATTGACCTCGGGTTTGCAGGAGCCAGATCCCTCAGGAGCCTTTGGCAAAGGAACTGAGAAAACGGGAGGGCTTTCCTTTTAAATGGGGGCTACTGAAAGTCCTTCTGGCCACAGCCTTAGTTTTCTAACCCAGATTTAAACAAGACATGGCTCTGTTTGGCCTAGTGAACCTATTTAGGCTTGATTCATCTTTATTCCAACCCGTGATGTTTAATGCCGACCTTAACCCGACAGCTGGATGTCATCCTGGCCACCGATTAGTAATTTCCATACAGAAACATGTTTCAGGGTGGCGACTCATGCATAATGAATCAAAAGGTTTCTTCCACGTGCTGTTCAACCGCGGTCCCGTTTTCTACTCTTTAAAAACGTGTCTTCCTTCACGAAAACACTAGATGCAGACCAGAACTCAGCAGCTGGCCTGGCAAATGGAAAGGGCTGTTATTTTCATTGCCTCAACTCCTACTAAGTAAGGCCAGAAGGAAGCTATCCCAGGTTAACTCCCCCGGCTCATTCCCCATCCCCTCCTCCTGGCAGGATGTAGCTAGGAGGATTGATGGGTGTTTCAGGTTGACAGAGGTTGTCTGTCCCTTTCCAAAACTGAGGATTAAGTGGCTCCATGGCTTGGCACCTGACACATGGCTTTCTATCTCCTCGCCGCCGTGGGTAGTGTTTATAGATTCAAGCCTCTTGCTGGGGGTCGTTCAGAGCCATTGTGTGGCTGCTTCCTGTTTAGTTAAATCCACTGTCAGTTCCCAAGAAGTACAGGCTGTATGGGTAAGAAAGGTGTGCTTGTACCAGGTGTTTGGGTAAGAAAGGTGTGCTTGTACCTGTGTGCCTACTTGTATCTGTATCAGTGTACAGATCTGTGTCTCTCTTGACTTATCTTTCTACGTGTGTGTGTGTGTGTGTGTGTGTGTGTGTGCTTTCCTTTCCCTCTTTGCCACCTTTCGCTGGGCTCATGAATATTACCTGAGTGTGTCTGTGTGTGTGCGGTCTATGTGTGTGAGACCCTTTTGTAGGTCTATGCAGATCACATCAAACTTAAGCCGAAACCCTTACCCCAAGAGGGAAAACGGTCCCCTCCTTACTCTTCCTTTAAATAATTCATTTGTATTGAGTCCTTCTCCCTTATTAGAGATACTAAGTAAAGCAGTTATTTCTTTGCTGGCAGGAAGATTTTGATAATGACCCTACTACTTCCTCAAAGTTCTTTTAGAAGAATATGCCGACTCTGCCTGTTCTAGGGTCTCTCTGATAGCCAGAGATAAAACACCTTGATCAAGCTTCCATAAAAACACACATCACATCAATTAACAGACAGCGCCAGGAGCAGGCTCCTTGTGCAACATCTGCTCCTTCATTACTAACAGCACCAGCAGAATATATTAGGGGCACGTGGTCCGTGGGTTTCTGTCGGCCTCCAAGAGAGCAAAGAGATTTCCACTAGGCAGCGAGCCACGTCAACACTCCGTATTGAACTGTGGGGTGGCCTAGTTTCCTCCCCTGTTCTAGAAAAACCATAAAGGCTAGGATTGCTACATGGGGAACCAGAACTCTCTCTTTGAGGAGCTGGTTTTTACAAAAGGCAGAAAAAGCAAGAAGAGATGCTGAGAAGGGACAGGAGCCGTATTTACTGACTGTATCCTCTCCTGGTCATGCCATATGCACCGTGTGACACTAAGCCAATTTTGCAGGGAGACATCGTTATTCACATTTTGCAGACTAGGGAGCTGAGGTATGGGGAGTCCAAATGCGTGGCTTGAGGGCACAAAGGCAGGACGCAGCCACAGGGGCACTGAGAGTTCTTTGTTTCTGTTCTCCCTGCTTTAGGGAATGAGTTCGACCTTCTGACCTAAGAACTGGGCAGAGAACATAGGCTAAACTAAACGTAGGACTCATCCGGCCAATCATACCGATCTTGGGCGGGCATCGACTCGGCATCTCTTAGACTCTTAGCTATCTCTTAGATTGCGGTTGAGATGCTAAAAGGGAAAACGAAGACATTTCCCCTCTGTTCTGCAGGAGGATTTGGAAAATTCTTGCTTTCTTTCCTCGAGTGAAATGGAATGAAGTGAGTGTGGATGCTCCTGCAGCCCTTCTGCCGCCATAAGGAAGTGTTCAGGGAAGGGTGTTGCTGACTGGGGTGGGCAGGGCGGAGGGAAGGTCGGGCACCAGGTCTTTGGAGGTCACTGGTCCCACCAGGCCCTGAAGCCCATCTGAAGCCCGCTTGTGCATGTTTTAGTCATGTGAAAGCATGAATTCTATGTATTGCTCACACCACTTTAGTCTGGGTTTTCTGAAACAAATGATTCTTAACTGATACCCCAAACCAGGTCTCTCTGAGGTTCATACTCATCTAAGCTGTCAACAAATTATAGAATGCCAGATAGAACATGATCAATGGACTTCTATTTGGAAATGATACCAGACAGTCTTTTCCAACTTTGTATTAAAAGACATAGAGAAATGGAACCGCATATAACCCTGAAAGCCTGAACTGATTCTGGAATGGTTGTCAAAATCTGCCAGGAAATCCCACTAATCATAAGACTGATGGGGCTGGACTGAGAACTATAAGATTATTTTGATGTCTGCAACAAGGTGAGCCTGATATTTGTAAGCAGTTAAGGAAAAATCTTGCTTTTCCTCTTACTCCCAAGGCCCAGTGACGACTTCTTCTTCTTCTTCTTCTTCTTCTTCTTCTTCTTCTTCTTCTTCTTCTTCTTCTATTTATTTATTTATTTATTTATTTATTTATTTATTTATTTATTTTTGATGGTACTGGAGATTCAACACAGGAACGTTTTACCTCCAAGCTACACACCTAGACCTTTACAGTTTTTAAATTTTGTCTTTGAAACAGGGTCTTCCTAGGTTGCTGAAAGTGTCACTAAGTTGCTGAAGTTAGATCCTCCTGTCTCAGCCTCCCAAGTACTGGGATTACAAGTGTGCGCCACCACACTCCCTCCAACAACTGTAACTGACTGACCTCTAATCAGAGGTTGCTGATTAGAGGTCAATGAATGAATGAATCAATGAATCAATGAATGCTGGTGTATGTTGTAATAGAGCATGACCAAAAAATAATAAGAGAGAATTTGTGTCTTTTTAATATTTTACGTCTAGGTAATTGGTTATTCTGGGATATACAATGGCTTAGAAAAAATAGCCCAAACTAATTATTTCTTTAAAACAATACCTCAAGATGCCTATCAGCCATTTGGGTGAATAATTAAAACAGAAAACTAAAAAAAACTATTTTGGAATCAAAGGACTGACAATAAAATTCATTATGATTGTCGGTGCACTTATGGAAAGGCAAGCTATGAATTGAAGAAAACAAAAAGGAGCACACTATTAAGGAGAATTGTGCCAATTTCTCTAGTGTATCAACAAACACTATTTCATGCTCACCTTTTATAAATAGTATTAATAATAATAATAGTAATTTACAATAAACAGGAAGTCTCTGTTATGTTCTAGGCACAATACTAAATATTTCACAAGAAAAAATCTTATTGTAGAAATAGACATGAAAGTATGTTTTAAACGAACTTAAATGCAGTACATCAGATCTTTAAATACAGTATATACTGTAGTAGGCCAAAATGTCAACAAGTAATTCCATTTGGTAAAATTCAACACCCGTCATTTATGAATATTAAAGCAAGGAGTAATTGAATACTTTAACATGATAACATATCAACTTAAGGTAAGTAATCGATATCTTTGATAATAGAGAAACATACAAAGAACTCCCTTTAAAGTTAGAATATTTTTCCAAGATAGTTCGTAGTTTGAGATATCCTGATTTTTCTGGAATTTGGGGATGATATAATGAAATATGAAACAGAAATGAATGGTATGACTTTTAGTAAGAGAGCTCTTGACTACAGCCAGAAAGTAAAGATACTTAACTAGCTTCTCTTGGCTCAGTATGAAATTCATTAACTTGGATAGACAAATAATGAAGCAAAACCTTTAAAGTAGCACTAGTAATTATTTAGGGCTCAAAGCAGAAAAAAAGTAATTCATCATAATGGCAAGAAAGGTACCTAGAAGTGACCATAGTAGCAGGTGTGCGTTATTCATATGAATAAATATATACAATTTGATTGAGGGGCATATTTGCAAGAGCAAAGCTTTATAAAATGAAAGGGTTGAATAATGTTAAGGTATTAATTATTCAAAATTTATATATAAGTTCACAATATCTCAAATTAAAGCCTTATCGGGACTTTTAAGGATCTTGGGAAGCCCCACTAACGTCCACCTGGAAGAATTGATGGGTGGGATTATCTGAGGACATAAAAGAAGAAAAATGATGATCCAGTGATATTTGGAAAGCAAAGGTATTTACTTGACCAAATCACTGAATGTTTTAGAAGGTAAAAACAATGGAACAATGTGGTATGGGTCCAATAAGTAATCAACAGAGTAAAAGAAACATGGTGGACCCAAACCTGAGCATATATGTCACATAAAGATATGACAAAGAAGGTATCCCAGGTCAACAGGAAGCAGATGGGTTTAACAGGTAATGCTAAAAAGTTGGTTGTTTACAGGAAGAGGAGCAATCCAATTACATTCATTATGGTATATTCCTAAAATGCATTCTAAATGAATTAAGCAGGTTAATATTTTAAAAAATGCAGTAACTAAAAAAAAACTAACTAGGATAAAATGAAGATAAATATTTTTCTCAGTTTGAAGTAGGATTTTTCCAAGCATAAAACTCAGAAGAAATCACTGAGAAACATACTAATGGATTCAATTAAAAAATTGAGAATATTGAGCAACAAAGCATATTAAACAAAATTAAAGGGTAAGAAGCGACTGGGAAGGGGAGAGAAATATGCAAGAAATATGGCAGAGATGAGTAGTTTTATGATGTGAAGAAATCTCTAAAAACCCAAGAAAAATATGCCAAAGGCATAAAAAGTTAATTTCCAAAGTGAGAAGTATGAATGGCTTCCAATCATTTGAGAAAAATACCCATCTTCGATAAACATCAAAAAATGAAAGCTGGAAAGATAAAGTATCATTTTATCTATAAAACTGTGAGGTGGGGGAGCGAGAGGGGCAGGACTCTGTAGGAAACACACAGGTGTTGTGTGCATGTCACTATCACTTTGTCGCTGTTATGATGTGTCAGTACAATGCATCAGTAAAAAGGACTGTAGGATGTAGTGTTGGTTAGGAGATGACAAGTGGACACTCCTGTACTGCTGGTAGCTGTATAAATTGGTGAAAGTTGAATTTATGATCTCTAGTCATTCCTATTAAAAAAAAAGGAGGATGGTCAGATTGGCTCAGATAAGAGAATCATTATAAAATGGCTCAGATCATGAGATGTTAATTATTGGTGTTGGTGCAGAGGAAGCTGTGTGCATTTGAACTTGTCTTACAGACTGGTTGTGGGGCCTGAAGGAATCATGTGTGGAGGAGAAATAAGAGGTGTCATCCCTGTTTTCTCCCTAAATTTATAGCTTCAGGAACAAAAGCTGTTTTACAAATGCTCAGGGAGGAGGGAGTTATCGGTCTCTCCCTCCTCCCTGAATGATGGCAAAGGCAGGCTGAATCCCAGGACGGTCCATGGCCAATCAGCCTGTCATTTGACAACCAACCTCTTCCAACATCTCCTGTCCCAAACCAAGAGACCTGTGCTTCCTCAATCCCTCTGCTCAGACTTTTCTTAAACACTAATCTGTGTTTATCTAGAAACCATCAAAGAAACACATCCTTGGAGAAGAGAGCATCATTTGCTAATCATATCTGGCCGCAGAGATACCAGGTGAGGCCACCACTTAAAAGACCTAGTCTTTCTTTCCTCTTTATTCATGTTGGCTTCTTTATTTCCTAGGAAGGACCCATTTAGGAATACACAGTGGGCGGGTGTGATGGTGTATGCCTACAACCCTAGTACTTGGGATGCTGAGGCTAAAAGATCTCAGGTTTGTAGCCAGCCTTAGCAACTTAGTGAGGCCCTCTGCAATTTAGTGAGATGTTGTTTCAAAAAAAGTAGGGCTGGGGTGTAGCTTAGAGGTAGAATGCCCCTGGGTTCAATCTCTAGTACCCAAACATGACAAAACAAAACAAAAGAACAGAACAACCACAATGGTGGCATCTGGAGCCTTTTTTCTTCAAATTTTACACACACACACACACACACACACACACACACACACACACATATATATATATATATATATATATATATATATATATATATTACTTGTACATATGTTTAGGTTTTAGCCTGATATCTTGATACATGTACACAATGGGTAATGGTTAAATCAAGGTTATTAGTATATCTACCACCTCAAACATTTATTATTATTTTTTTATGAGAACATTCAAAATCTTCTCTTTGAGCTATTTTGAAATGTACAATAAGCCCGAGCATGGTAGTGCATCCTCATAATCTTAGTACTCGTGAGGCCGAGACAGGAGGGTCACAGGTTCACAGCCAGCCTCAGCAATTTAGTGAGACTGTCAGCAACTTAGTGAGACCCTGTTCCCAAATAAAAAAGAAAAATAGGGCTGGGGTATATTTTAAATGTAAAATACCCCTGGGTCTCATTCCCAGTACCCCCCCACCCCTGCCAAATGTACAATAAGTTGTTAACTGTTGTCATTAGAACATTGAACTACTTTCTCTTATCTGACATTTTATACCCATTAACTAACCTTTCCAGTTCTCCCTCTTTCTCTTCTACCCTTCCCAGCCTCTGCTAGCTACTGCTTGGATTGGAAACTTACAGAAAATACCCCATCCAGCTGTGTCTGTGAGCGTCTTGCCAAGAGAAGATAGACTTTAAACATTATCCAATGTTTTGGGCTTCAAAAATGGGCTGGCATTCCATACTCCATCTAAGTTAATGATCTCAAAGTTAATGATTCATGATGTCGGAAGTGGTCAGGGTAGTGCAGTTGCTTTTGCCTGTCCAGAAATTAACTAGAAATCTATAACCTGGGACCATGTGCACACAAACTTGAAAGCAGCGCTTCAGATTGAGAATGTTTCCCAGACATGGCAAAAAATTCCAACCATCTGCAATGATGCTCAGGAAGATAAGATGCAGTTTGCTTGCTACGTCTTCTCATTAGCATATTGGCATCTTTTAGAGGAACAGGATGGCAGGTGAAGACCGGGGTTCAAGTTTTAAAATCTGAGAAGAACTGCCAATTCGGGGCTGGTAATCATTTTTTATCATGGACCACCATTTCATGTCTTTTGGAAGGGCTCCCTGCTTGTGCAGACGCCAGGCAAATCCCTTCCTACAACCTTCGAGAATGCCTAAGTTTTGCAAAGTAACCATAAAACAGACGCTTTGCAGTGAGATGCTGAGTTTACTTTCAGCAATATAAAACACATGCCATGGCAGAATTGAGCTGTCTTAATGTTAGAATTATTTTTTTTTTCTAGATGGGAATATAGACACTGTGTGCTGCAAACTGTCCTGGGCAGGGTATGTGTGTGTCTGACCTTGTTTAGTCCTTGTTTGTAGAACATGGAGGTCAGAGAGTGACAGTGATAGGGAGGCCCAGCCTGGCATCTTATACTTGATGGATGGAGTTTGACCCACAATATACCAAATTTGACCAATAATGCCCTGAATAGGGTTTATTCAAAGCAGAATTTGTTGTGTGCAGTTTAACTGTGAGCCAGGTAGCTAGTTAGTCTTCTTGCTAGTTCCCTGCCTCCACTCTTATGGCTCCCTCCTGGTAAAGCACCTCTCCCCCATCTGATCTCTTATAGCAATTGATCTTATGCCTACACAAGTTTTTTACCCCATTATGATGTATAAGTAAAATGCACCAATAAAAAATTAATAAAAAATAAATAAATAAAATAAAATATATAAAACATAAAATAAAAAATAGTAAAAAAAATAAGAAGACCCTGGTATGGAGACACACACCAATAATCCCAGGACTTGGGAGACTGAGAGAAGGAGGATTTCAAGTTAGAGGCCAACCTCAGCAATTTAGCAGTCTCTGTTTCAAAATGAAATAGTAAAATAGGGCTGGGGTATAGCTCTGAGGTAGAGCACCCCTGAGTTCAATCCCAAGTAAGTAATTCTCTCTCTCTCTCTCTCTCTCTCTCTCTCTCTCTCTCTCAAAATAAAAAGAGACTTCTGGGAAGATGGCGACCGAGAAAAGCGGGGCTTAAGAGCCCCGCTAACAACCAATCTCCATTACCACAAAATCAGCGCCTTTCATAGCCAGAAAACATCATCACCAGAGAAACAAAAAAATCACCAGGCTCCAGAGAGAAAGTGGTCTGAGAACAGAGCTCAGAGCCACAGAGGAGATACACCGGCCTCATGCCCGAGGACGCGGCAGCAGCGCCATACTGCTGGCGGCAGCGGCAAATTCACCGGACGGCTACAGCAAGCCGAGGTGAGCCACTGTGGAACAGCCAGGTGGGATTTTTCAGCGCAGGGAACATATAAAGCTCCCAGTGGCTGAGCTCAGCACACGCTGCAAGAACTCAGAGTGGAATTCAAAACCAAGAAGAAATAAGCCAGCCTCATGGCCGAGGGCATAGCAGCGACGCCATATTGCCACCGGCGGCAGCAGCAGCGAATTCACCGAATCCAGTACAGCTCCATCTGCGAACTCAAGAACAGTGAGTCGAATTGTGGGCCACAGAGGAGAAATCCCAGTACTGTACTCCCTGGGACTTGACCCAGTGGGGGAGTGGTGGTGGCAGAGATATCACACTATAGGAGAACACGCAACCTGGCACCCTCTCATAGTTTAAAGCAGCCTCTATTGACTCCCTGGGTCGGAGACTCTGTGATACAACCCAGTAAAGGAGTAGTGGGGTCTGAGATACTACAGACTCGAGATCCAGAGCACCTTAAGTGAAGTCATAGTGACCCAAGGGAAGAACCCAGAGAAGGCACAAACTTCTGAAATCATGGGAACGAGGAATAACACTGGAGCAATGAATGCCCACAACCCCACAACATCAGAACCCGATAAAACAGAAAATCAGAGATTTCTAGAAGATCAAATCAGGAAAACAACTGTAGAAATAATAGAGGTGCTTCGAAAAGAACTCAGAGAGAGCCAAAAAGAGATAAAGGATGCAATTAATGAAGTAAAGGCCTCAATTCAAAGCACAAACAGCCGATTAGACCACATGGAGAACAGAATCTCGCTCTTAGAAGATGATCATTCCAAAAATGAATGCATAGTTTCTAACCTAGAAAAAAATATCCAACAGCAGGAATCTGACATTGAAGAAATATGGGCCCATTTTAAGAGAGCTAACCTAAGAATAATTGGAATAGAGGAGGGAAAAGAAAGTGATACCAAAGGGATCAACAATCTCTTCAAGGAAGTAATAGCAGAAAATTTTCCAAACATAGAGCAAGAGGTTGATAGACAGGTCCAGGAAACTTACAGAACTCCCTTTAGACAGGATCAGAGAAGAGGATCCCCACGCCACATAATTGTCAAAATGACCAATGTGGAAGCCAAGCAGAGAATCTTAAAGGCAACAAAAACAAAGGGCCAAGTGACTTTCAGAGGCAAACCAATTAGAATCACTCCAGACTTCCCAAACCAAGTCATGAGAGCCAGAAGGGCTTGGAGTCACATATTCCAAACTCTGAAAGAAAACAACTTCCAGCCAAAAATTTCCTACCCAGCAAAACTTTCTATCAAATTAGATGGGGGAATAAGAAGCTTCCATGACAAACAGAAACTGAAGGAATTTATGTCTTCAAAACCAGTGCTAGAGAAAATACTCAGAGATTAACTACAAAGAAGAAATAGGTAACACACACCAGAACCAGAGAAAAAAGATTTTCCATCCAACAGACAACTAAGATTGGTTATCTGTGGAGATTCATTATTTATGTTAGTCTTTTACCTATCTCTAAATTGTATTGTTTGCCTTTATTGTTGTTAATTTTTAGGATTTCTAGTTGGAATATTAATATACCTTCAGATATAGCATTTGGAAATATTTTATCCCATTGTATCAGTAACTTTTAACTCTGTTTACATTGTCTTTGGATATACAATATGTTTTTTATTTTTTAGGGAGTTTGTATACTCTTCTGTTGCGTGTGCCATTGAAATCATATCCAAGAAATCACTGCCAATTTCAATGTTGTGAGGTTTTATGACCCAGATTTTCTTCTAAAAGTTTATATTCTTAAGATTTATATTTAGGTCTTTTATCTATTTTGAGTTAATACTTGTATATGGGATTAGGTAAGGGTCCAATTTTATTCTTTTCCATGTAATTGTTATTTTTCAACAATATTTAGTTAAAAGATTATTATTTCCACCACCAAATGTTCGTGGAAACCTTGTCGAAAATAACTTGACAATATAGGGAAAAATTTAGCTCTAGACTTGTATTTAACTCCAATGGTTTATATATCTGTCTTTAGAACAGTACTACACTGTTTCAACTATTGTAGCTTTATATGGTTTGAAATCAGAAAATATATATCTTCTAGCTTTGTTCTTTTTCAAGATCGTTTTGGGTATCTAGAATTCATATTCCATATTAGGATAGATTTTTTTCTGAAAAATAAATATATAAATATATGATAGTTTTACCTAAAAAAATAGAAAAAAATATTCTCTGGTAAGAAAGAAAGTAAAAAGAAATATTGAAATGTTATCTTTAAGTCATCAAAAGCTTGGTATCAGACAAATGAAACTTTTATGTGAGATTATCATTTTTAATTTTGGATAAATTGCTATAATACTAGATGTCAACTACTAAGCCAAGCATGGGAAGGAGGGATGGGGAGGGAATGGGGTGGGGATCGGGTGGGGGCTGACTGGGCGATGTGTGCATGTATGTCTACAAAAGTTTGTATCCCACTATGATGTATGAATACAGTGCACCAATAAAAAATAAAAATTAAAAAAAAAGAGCTCCAATTTTGCTGGGCATGTTGGCTCATGCTTGTAATCCCTGCACTTGGGAGGCTGAGACAGGAGGATCACGCAGGTTTGAACTGCTGGCTTAAGAGATCCTGTTTCCAAATAAAATATAAAGTAGGTCTGAGAGTGTATAGCCCAGAGGAAGAAGGGCTCCATTCCCAATACTACTAAAAAAAGAAATAAAAAGAGCTTCAATTACTCCATATTGTTACAAATGACAAAATGTCATCTTCTTATGTAAATGAATAGTATTCCAGTGTATCTCCTGTTATTCATGCATGTATTTCTACGATAATTAAAATTATTTAACATTTAAAAAAAAGTTTGTATCCCACTATGATGTATGAATACAGTGCACCAATAAAATAAATAAATTAAAAAAAAATTAATAAAAATAAAAGGTAAATTTGGGTTGGGGGTGTAGCTCAGAGGCAGAATGTCCCTGAGTTCAATCCCTAGTATAAAAATAAATAAATAAAAAAAATAAAAAAAGAGAGTGTCCAGGTTGACCATGCTACATTCATACTTTTACACACTTTTTGGATGTGGCACCTCCATTAATCAACCTCAGCCTTCTTCCTCTCCTAGCCTTTCATTTCAGCTTTGCTGTGGTTTCCCCTCCATTATCTGGAGTCCCTCTGGTATCCCTAATACTCCCTAGTTTTGGCATATTAGAGAAAACATATGTTCCTTCTCTTTCTGTGCTTGGCTGATCTCACTTAACATAATGTTCTCCAGGTCTTTTCATCTTCTTGAGAATGACATGATTTTGTTCTTCTTTATAGCTGAGTAGAATTCCATTGTGTGTATTTCCCATAATTTTGCAATCCATTGAAAGTAGTGTGGCTAACCTGGACGCTCACTTTTGGATGAGGGGGGGGGAAGTGGGAGAGAGAGGGCACCAAGCACAGTCTGAATGTATGCCATTTTCAATATGATCCACATAAGAATAAAAAATAAAATAGAGAAGATCATAATATCCATGGTTACAGTTCTTTCCAAACTTCTCACTATTTTTGGATGAAACCCAAACTTTTCACTACATCCCACAAGGCCTCCAATGATCTGAGGTCCTGCCCCATCTCCAGACTCAAGGCACACCCCCGCCTCCATTGGTTGAGACTCAAGGCACACCCCCGCCCCCATTGGTTGAGATTCAAGGCACACCCCCACCCCCATTGGTTGACTGACCCCATGTTGCGGCTGTCACCTTCTAGCACATGCTGTGTTTCTTTTCATGAGATGCCTCTGCACTGGACTTGTCCTTCTAACCCTCCCCAACTCTTGGTCCACGTGGAGATCCTGGAGAAAATGTCTACTCAGAGACCCAGGGTGACTCGTGCGTCTGAGACAGGGCCCCTCACCCTCTGGGAATTATTCCTCAGCCTGGCCTCTGCTCCTTTCCTTTCTATAAATGATCATAGTTTGCACTTAATAATTTGGTTGATTTCTTTGGGAGGGTTATGTCTCTACCACTAGACTGTAAGCTTCCTTGGGATAGAAACCATGTTCTCTCTTGTTGATAACTCTGCCCCAGATTCTCAGCAGGTGCAAAAGGGGCTCAACAATTGTGTGTTAAGAAAGGAGAGACTTACTTATCCAGACTGTTAGATCCCAGCCTGTGCCTGGTGGAGCAGGGACTAGGGACTGTGTTATCTGAAAATAATGGATATTCTTCTACTTAATTTTCCTCAAGGTAAGGTAAGTCCTGCACTGGGAAATCAGACAGAGTTTGGAGTAGGGGAGAGAAGAAGATATTTTTTTGCTCTGGGGTTGAGGGAGGTGGGCCTGAGTACCAGGTAGGGATGCCCTTTAGGCATTCCTGGTGGAGTAGTGAATAGTATGGGGGGAAGCTGGTGCTGAGAAATAGATATAAGCCTGGAGAGAGTCAGGGAATTGGCTTCTTAAAAGATTCTTAATTTGGGCTGGCTGGGTGATGTGTGCATTTATGTCTACACAAGTTTTTTGCTTCATTATGATGTATAAATACAATGCACCAATAAAAATTAAAAAAAATAAACTCAATGTTTATCAAGAAAAAAAAAAAAGAAACTTCTGGGAAGATGGTGACAGAGAAAAGTAGGGCATACGAGCCCCGCTAACAACCAATCTCTATTACCACAAAATCAGCGCCTTTCATAGCCAGAAAACACCATCAGCAGAGAAACAAAAAATGTAATTACAAGGGACAGAGAAAAAGAGGGCTGGAAAAACGAGACACCAGAAAGAAACCAGACCGCAGTGCTGCTGCCGGAGCCGCAGCACGGAGCGGCACAAGCGCCATCTTCCCTTGCAGCACCAGGCTCCAGAGAGGAGGGGGACTCAGAATGGAGCTCAGAGCCACAGAGGAGATACGCCGGACTCACGCCCACGGATGTGGCAGCAGCGCCTTACTGCCGGTGGCAGTGGCAAGTTCACTGGACAGTTTCAGACCAATGCACTCAATAGCCCACCAGGCTCCAGAGAGGAGAGGCAGGCAGTGAGCTGAGGTGAGCCGCTATGGAACAGCCGGGCAGAATTCAGCAGATTTCTCGGTGCAGGGAGGATCTAAAGCTCCCAGGGGCTGGGCTCAGCACACCCTGCAGGGACTCAGACTGGAGCTCAAAACCAGAGAAGAAATACACCAGCCTCACGGCCAAGGGCATGACAGCAGCGCCATATTGCAACCAGTGGCAGCAGCAGTGAATTCACCGAGTCCACTACAGCTCCATCAGCTAACTCAACAACAGTGAGTCAAACTGAGGCCCCTAGAGGAGAATTCCCAGTACTGCACTCCCAGGGACTTGACCAGTGGGGGAGTGGCGGTGGCAGAGATAACACACCATAGGAGAATGCTCAACCTGGCACCCCCCATGGTCTAAAGCAGCCTTGATTGACTCCCTGGGTCTGAGACTTTGCAATATAACCCAGTAAAGGAGTAGTGGGGACTGAGATACCATAGACACGAGATCCAGAGCACCTTAAGTGAAGTCGTAGTGACCCAAGGGAAGAACCCAGAGAAGGCACAAACTTCCAAAATCATGTGAAAGAGGAATAACAATGGAGCAATGAATGCCCACAACCCCACAACATCAGAACCTGATAAAACAGAAAGTCAGAGATTTCTAGAAGATCAAATCAAGAATATAACTGTAGAAATAATAGAGGTTTTTCAAAATGAATTCAGAGAGAGCCCAAAAGAGATAAAGGATGCAATTAATGAAGTAAAGGCCTCAATTCAAAGCATAAACAACTGATTAGACCACATAGAGAATAGGATCTCACTCTTAGAAGATGATCACTCCAAAAATGAACGCATAGTTTCTAATTTAGAAAAAAAAAATCCAACAGCAGGAATCTGACACTGAAGAAATATGGGCCCATTTTAAGAGATCTAACCTAAGAATAATTGGAATAGAAGAGGGAAAAGAAGGTGAAACCAAAGGGATCAACAATCTCTTCAAGAAAGTAATAGCAGAAAATTTTCCAAACATAGAGCAAGAGGTCGATACACAGGTCCAGGAAACTTATAGAACTCCCTTTAGAGAGGATCAGAGAAGAGGATCCCCACGCCACATAATTGTCAAAATGACCACTGTGGAAGCCAAGCAGAGAATCTTAAAGGCAACAAAAACAAAGGGCCAAGTGACTTTCAGAGGCAAACCAATTAGAATCATTCCAGACTTCCCAAACCAAGTCATGAGAGCCAGAAGAACTTGGAGTAACACATTCCAAACTCTGAAAGAAAACAACTTCCAACCAAAAATTTCCTACCCAGCAAAACTTTCTATCAAATTAGATGGGGGAATAAGAAGCTTCCATGACAAACAGAAACCGAAGGAATTTATGTCTTCAAAACCAGCGCTAGAGAAAATACTCAAAGAGATTAACTACAAAGAAGAAATAGGTAACACACACCAGAACCAGAGAAACAAGATTTTCCATCCAACAGACAACTAAGATTGGTTATCTGTGGAGATACATTATTTATGTTAGTCTTTTACCTATCTCTAAATTGTATTGTTTGCTTTTATTGTTGCTAATTTTTAGAATTTCTAGTTGGAATATTAATATACCTTCAGATACAGCATTTGGAAATATTTTATCCCATTGTATCAGCAACTTTTAACTCTGTTTACATTGTCCTTGGATATACAATATTTTTTTTAAATTTTTTAGGGTGTTTGTTTACCCTTCTGTTGCCTGTGCCATTGAAATCATATCCAAGAAATCACTGCCAATTTCAATGTTGTGAGGTTTTATGACCCAGATTTTCTTCTAAAAGTTTATATTCTTAAGATTTATATTTAGGTCTTTTATCTATTTTGAGTTAATATTTATATATGGTGTTAGGCAAGGGTCCAATTTTATTCTTTTTCATGTAATTATTATTTTTCAACAATATTTAGTTAAAAGATTATTATTTCCACCACCAGATGCTCGTGGAAACCTTGTCAAAAATAACTTGACCATATATGGAAGAATTTATCTCTAGGCTTTTATTTAACTCCAATGGTTTATATATCTGCCTTTAGAACAGTACTACACTGTTTCAATTATTGTAGCTTTATATGGTTTGAAATCAGAAAATATACATCTTCTAGCTTTGTTCTTTTTTCAGATCGTTTTGGGTATCTAGAGTCCAAATTCCATATTAGGATAAATTTTTTCTGAAAAACAAATAAATAAATGTATGATAGTTTCACCTAAATAAAAAAGAAGAAAATATTTTCTTGTAAGAAAGAAAGGAAAGAAAGCAAAAAAAATATTGAAATGTTATCTTTAAGTCATCAAAAGCTTGGTATCAGACAAATGAAACTGTTATGTGAGATTATTATCGTTAATATTGGATAAATTGCTATAAAACTAGATGTCAACCAGTAAGCCAAGCATGGGAAGGAGGGATGGGGAGGGAATCGGGTGGGGATCGGGTGGGGGCTAACTGGGCGATGTGTGCATGTATGTCTACAAAAGTTTTTTTTTTTATCCCATTATGATGTATGAATACAGGGCACCAATAAAAAAAATAAAAAAATAAAATGTTTGTTGTACACTTAAAAAAAAGAAAAAAAAGATTCTTAATTTGGGCGAGAACCTGTGGACTCAAGCTTGGTGCGTAGTCCTCTGTTATTCCCCTAGTCTGCAGCAAATTCCCACAATGCATATTTGTTGTGCTATTGTTTGCAATAGCAACACAGATATTTAGAGACTCAATAATAAATAGGAGAAAACGCCAAGTCAAACATGGAATCTGTGCTATAGGATAATATTTATGGGCTAAAAACAGTGGTATAGTACTAGTTATAGTTAAGTCTATAGAGCTGGTATGGAGCATTCTCTAGGACCTTTTAGTTGACAAAAACGTATATGTCATTGTAATATATACATGTATGCATCTTTAGCACAAACATAGAAAATATGCCAGAAGACTTTAAATGTAGCTGTTAATAGAGCTCACCTTTAGGGAGGATTATGTTTAAAGAGGAGACGAGAGAATTTCTTCATCTTACTCACTGTACTTGTATTTGTTAAAATAGTTTATAACTGAAAACTTCTTCATTTTATATGTATAATTAAAATGAAAGGGTACTTGGGAGGCTCAGACAGGAGGATTGCAGGTTTGAAGCCAGCACAATGTAACTCAGTGAGACCTTGTTTCAAAATACAAAGTAAAAAAGGCTGAGTGTGTGGCTCCGTGGTAGAGTGGTCCTGTTCCTTTGGGCTACTCGCACTTGCCCTGGGCTCAGTTCCCAGCATTGCAAAGGAAAAACAAATAGCCCCCCCCCAAACCTTAAAAATACATAAAAGAGAAAAAGAGAGGTGGTGTCAAAATTGGTAATTTCATACTGCTAAATTTTGTAGTTCATGCTGATGAGACTACTGGGGTACACATGGTTCCTAGTATTCTCACACCAACTCTCAGAACCAGCATTACCTGGGACCGTAGGTGAGAGGGGTGCTGGACCTGGGGCGACTTGGGGTCTAGATCCTGATCGTGTGAACCGGTCTCTGGAGGATGCTTCTGAATTTTCAGGACCATTTATTACATTTCTAGAATCATTGTTAAATGTGGCCCTCAGATCAGGTCCCTTTGAGGAACACTGATATGGGGAAACCCCAAATGTCCGACCATTTTCCCCTTTATACTTGTTTGTTCCTGAGTTCCAGCCCGAAGACATCTTTGTGTATACCGGTGTTCTTACCTAATCAGTCGGCCATGCAGAGCACAGAGAAAGGCAATTATGGAGATGCCCAGCCACTCAAAATTGTCTTGCTTTGAAGGAATAGGGTTTTGTCTGAGTTCCTCCATGTCATTAAGATCGGTAATTATTTTACCTTAAATGTCATTGGAGAAATGGGTTATGATGGGACTTTACATGTGCTGAATCCAGGGTCCTTAGGACCTGGATTCTTTTGGATAACTTACCCCATCGCATGGATGTATTGGATCTGTTTGCTGAGTTTAAGTCACAGGAGAGTAAAAGATGTGAGAATCTATCCTCATAGGGATGTAGACTGTTTCAATGCCTCTGTGGTTACTCAGATAATCCTGGTATCCTCAGGGGCAGGTGGACCCTCTGCTGTGCCTTGACCCCTACACAGAAACGTCCTAAATTATGATCTGCTGACCCCCCTTCTTGCAGTCTCCTGGGGTTGCTTGCTAAAAATGCAGATTTCTGGGTCCTTTGCCATAGGCCTCAGAGGCTTTAAAAATGGGCCCCGGGAGTTTGCATTTTAAATAGTATTTCTTTCCCATTTATTCCAGTGACAAAGGATCTTATCCTTTAGAGCTGTCCTGCCACTATGGTCCCCACTATGATAGCCACTAGCCACATGTGACCTTTGAGAACCTGCAATGTGGTTACTGCCGCAGACTGAGATGATCACATTTTGGATTTCTTGGGTTAAACAAAACAGTTTTATAATTTATATTGCCTGTCTCTTCTGACTTGTTTGATGTGGCTAGGAGGAAATTTAAAAGGACACAGGAAGCTCGTATCCTGTTTTTTTTTTTTTTTTTTTTTTTTTGAAAAGACCGCTGTAGTGTATCAGTATCCTGTAAAGCCTCTGAATGATGTTCTGGAACGTTCTGAGAACAGGGTGGTGAGGGAAGGAAGGGCATCACCTTCAGTATTCAGAAAGGGAAAGGCATCTGGTCCATTTTCAAGAGCTAATGCTCACACTCAGTATGGATCACAGCCTGAGGTCTACAGACTAAGATGCTTCCCATGGGAGGTCAAGGGCGTGACCTTCCTTTCAACAGGTCGGGGTCAAATACTGTTCCTTACAATATGGCTTTGACCCAGACACCTCGGTTCTCTGGGATCAGTTCTCTCATCCTTAAAATGAATGACCACAGTAACAAAAATAGTAGTAATAATGACACCCCAGAGGATTAAAGTGAGACAGCTTCTCTTTTTTCTGGAAGAGAGCTTGGGGCATGCCCACCACATGTATCTGTGGTGGTTTCTGTTATTATCACTGAAATGAGGTCTGCTTCAGGACTGAGCTTGCCTGGCCATCCCTTGGGTTTTGGGGTTGTGAGCCAGTGGAAAGCCAGGCTGTTACTGCTGAGGGGCTGGACCGGGGAGAGAGGGAGGCTTCCTAATCGCTTGTGGGAGAGAATTTCTCAGCCTCTGTATCTTTCCTTTGTAGAAGACGAAGGATATGAAGAAAGGACGGGGGGTAAGATAATTAGGAAAATAAAGCAAACCCAATCATCAGCCTGGTATAACCCCTGCTCCTCCTGGAACCATAATCTTGGCTGTACACCCCTGCACTTACCGTAGATGGGGGCTATGCAAATCCTCTATAGGGAAGGACAGAAGGCAGGGAGACTATATACAGAGCCCAGCCCCCCCCCCCCATCTTCCTCTTCATGTTGTATGGCTTATCTAGAAGAAAGCAAAAATGTGGAATGCTCCGGAGGAAGACTGGAATAATCTTCAATGGACCATACAAGTAGCATCTTTCCAGTTTGATGCTTCTGGGGTTGCACTGCAGTGGGTGTCTGATAGAGATGTGGCAGCTGAGAGCCCACTTCACGGCTCAGAGTCTTGCTTCTCTCCTTAGCTCAAGAGCCACTGAACCCACTGAGACTCTGCTTCTGGGTATTTTGTTTGTTTTCTGCAGTGCTGGCGATGGAACCTAGAGCCTTGTGCATGCCAGACAAGTGCTCTACCACAGACCCACACACACACACACCCTCACCCCTTAAGTCTCCACTTTAATATCGTGCCTCCCAGTAGAGACTCGTGAGCTAGCACATGGGAGATGCTAATTGGCTTTATTTTTCCACTTGCTCTTTGTTAAATCTCAGGAGCCCTTTTTCGCCATCTTGAGCCTTCTTCATCTGCAAAATGGGGAAAATCTATCCACTTCATATAGTTGAGCCAGGATCCTATGAGATGATGCAGAGAGAGGCCTTGGCAGGTGATAGATGGTAATGCAGGTGTCTGCCCTCTTTTCCTGCTGTCTCTCCTTCCTTTAACCATCCTTCTTTTTTTTTCCCTGCAAAAATACTGGCTTGAGAGTCAAATGGCCTAGGTTGGTATTATGAACTGAATGTTCATGTCCCTCCAAAATTCTTATGCTGAAATCCTAATCCCCCATGTGATAGTAGTGGGAGGAAGGGCCTTATGAGGTGGAGACCTCATAAGAGAGGAGCCTTCATCAATGGGATTATCACCCCCATAAGGGGACCCAAAAAAGCTCCCTAGCTCTCTCTCTGTCCATCAGGGTGAGATGAGAAGTAGACATTCTGCAGCGTGGAAGGACTTTTCACCAGTGCCCAGCCACGTTGATGCCTGAGCTTGGCCGTCGAGCCTCCAAACTGTGAGAAATAAGTCTTTGCTGTTTAAGCCACCCAATTCATGGTATTTTGTTTTAGCCATCTGGGCTGACTGAGACAGTGGGTTTTCCAGGTATACATAGAGAACACCATTATGACAGCCTGGGCTCCCATTTCTCAACAAGTAAACACATCCATGGCTACTTGTAATGGCAAATCATTAATAAGATTTTGCCTGACTCTTGGGGGCACCCCAAACGTAGAAGGAAAATGCACTCTGGGAGGGGCCCCTAATTATAATAAATTATAGGATCTCCAGATAATGGAATAGTGTGGTCATTAAGAAGCCACATTTCCAAGCAGTGTTTAATGGCATGGGAGAAATGCTTGTGTCACGAATTAAGTGAAGAAAAGCAGGGTGAAAATTTGCACATGGTGAGGATCCTCTCTGCTCTGGAAGATCTGAGATTATAAGGAGCCACGTGGCGATGTTAACATTGATCGTCACTCATCAGTGAGATTGTGGGTGTCTTTCCTCCTTTTCCGCATCTGTGTTCTCAGCAGTAAGAATGTGTGAAAAAGGAGGGCCCTCTGTTTTTTTTTTTTTTTGTTGTTGTTGCCATCTTCACCAATGGTGGGTGAGGTCTTTGGCCCAACAGCGCATTGACGGGATTCTATGGAGGGACAGGAGTCATCCAGCGGGAAGATCCTCATGATCCAGGGGAGGGACCACAGTGATGATGACAGAAGCTTGCTCTTGGTATTTGCTTCAGTCTGGATGTGGGCATGTGGAACTGGCTAGCCTTAGATGGATGGACAAACGTGTCTCTCAGGACAGAGGAGCTGGGAGAGGGGCTTTCAAGAATCCAGGGAAAGTGAATTTTGCTTTCTTTGGTTCCCAAAAACAAAGCAAAATTCTATTCCAAAGTATGGTGGGGTATAGGGATGGAGAAGAAGACGACTTTTGGCTCCATTAGACACGGGTTCCTAAGACTAGGAGAGAGACCTCGGGGGAAGGAAAGGACATATCTGAGTGTTCTTTGGATTCTGGGTATGTTTGTGACGGCCTCAGCATCAGACCTTGTTCTTTTGTTCTGTTTGTGCTGATAGCATGGTGTGGCTCGGCAGCCTTGTAGGCATGCTATCTTGCACAAAGAAACAAATAAAATTGTTATACAAATAATCGTCCCCACTCTACCTACCTGACACGGTTGTCGATGAACTAAAATGAGGTAATATGCATGCTGGTGTTTTTGCAAATGGAAGTTAACTGTTAGTGATGTATTCCTGGCTGGGTCTCGGCCGTATTTCAGGCAGGCAGCTTAACCCAGGGTGGCAGTATGTCTGTGGTGTTGGCACAGCTGGGTCCCTCGTTAGTGTTTCCTGGTGCCAAAAGGGCAGTTTTCACTCTGGGCTGTTGACCTGGGGGGTCAGTTCTTTGTCACTCTGACTGCTGCCGCCTTGGGGAGATGGAAACTGACTTGTTGGTAAAGCTTTACAAAATCTCCCCGCATCAAAGGGACCCCCGCCTGCTGCAGGACTGAGCAGGGAGCTGGGGCCTGCGGTGGGTGTGAGGCTCCCTGGTGACCAGGCAGGAGGAAAAGCAAATGTCTGGTTCCGGAGACTCTAGGATGAATCACCAGGGTCAGGCTCTGTCTCAGAATGCTCTTGGAAACAGATATTTTATCCCAACGCTAGTGTTTCTTCTGCAGCTTTGACAGAAGATTCCAGTTCATCTGAATTTAGTACATCTCAAAGTTTTTTTTCCCCTTCAATAGTAACCATGTGAAAGAATGGACTGACCTTTAATTTATAATCCTCGTGTCACGGAGTTTAGCAGAGCTTAACCTATGTCGGTGGTGGTTCAAAACTGTCTGCCTGGCTTTTGGAAGAGGCAGGCTGGGCTTTCGGCGTCAGTTTGAAAATAAAGAAATAAGCCAAGTAGATAATGGTGTTCTTTTATAAAAGGCCGAAGAGGACAAGATGGGCAAGGAAGAAATGTCCAGAAAGAAGAAGGAAACCTGAGATGCGGATGAAGTTCTGAAAAGGGACAGAGAAGCTGATCGAGTCAAATAAAGTGTTTGTGGTTTTTGGAGGGTAGCTGAGCTGATCAGAGTGATACTGTGGGCCAGGGGTGGAGGCTAAGAGGCTGATGGGAGAGGGCCAGACCCTCACTAGGAAGAGAGTCAGCCCAAACCTAGGTACTGGCTAAAGTGCATTTTGTGTTTTGGGGTACGAGGAGTCTCAGGGTTGCATAGGTTGGACACAGTTCTGGAGCCAGCGCCTGATCTCCAGCTACTCCAAGTGTCGCCCACGGTGACCTTGGATGTTGGTTCTCTTTGAGGATCATCTCAGCTGAAAAGAATCTGCCTTGCTCAAACTGACACCCCCCTCCCAGGCCCCCTTGTCCAGTGATTGACGAGGGCAAGCATGTATAGGCCTGGTACCTTCCCCAGCTCTGAACAAACCTGATGGGCGTCTCTGCTCCAGGATGGAGTTTCCTGTGCCCTTCATGGACCTCTGAGTTTCCTGCCCCTCCTTCCCTGGTCTTCAGCAGGAATCACCCCTAGAAACAGTCTCCTCTCCATTAAACCTTGAGCTTGTGGCTGTATTACCTTATCTGGCAAAGGGAAATTCAAGTTGAAGATGAAATTTAGGTTCCTACTCAGCTGGATATAAAAGAGATTATCGTGGAGTGTATGCGTGGGCCTGTTGCAGTCCCATGATCCTTAAGAAAGAGAGAAAATCTGGGGTGTGGTGTCACATGCCTGTAGGACTCATATTTGGGAGGTTGATACAGGGGGATGGAAAGTTGGAGGCTGGACTCAGCAACATAGTGAGGCCTCTGCAACCTACTGAGACCCTGTTTCAAAATAAATAAACAAATACATACATACATACATACATACATACATACATACATACATATATATGGAGCTGGGGGTGTATCTCAGAGATAGAATGCCCTGGGTTCAATTTCAATCCCCTGTACCAAAAAATAATTAAAAAAGAATGAAAGACAGAGGCAGAAGAGGGGGTCAGAGGGATGCTACAGGCTTTGGAGATGGAAGGAGAAGCAGCTAGCCAAGAAATGCTAGCCAAGCAGCTAGCCAAGGTGGCCTCCAGAAGGAAAAAAAAAAAAGAAAAAAAAAAAAAAAATACATAAATTCTAAGTCAAGACACACTGACATCTGCTCAGGGAAACCCATGTTGGACTTTTAACCTAAGAATACATTTGTGTTGTTTTAAGCCATTGCTCAGCCATAGGAAACTAATGTGAGTTTTTTAATGAAAGGGCATGACCCTTTCTGTAAAACTATAAGACAATATACACTCAAAGTCACAAAACTTCTTCCAGCTTTTTATTTCCTGAACCAGTACCCAAATAAGGGCTACCTCTGAAATATATCATAAAGAAATAATAGAAGAAAAACTACACACTTGATGTTAACAATAGCATTGCTCTAATATTGCCTCGAGATAGACTATTCTTCATTTTCACCTTCCCAAGTCCATTTTACTTTATTTTTGTACATATATTTGTGCATTATAGTTTCATATTATAATGTTGCTCACGGTGATAGTGGGCCACATGCACGTGGCCCTTGGTGAGCTGAGATTGTTTATTCTAGAGACAGATTACATCAGTGAGGGAACCCAGTTTGAACTAAAAATTGTCAAGTATATTAGGACCCAAAGGAAGAAATGGACCAAATAGCGTAGGTGGGGCATTCTCAGGACTGCTCAAATTCAACTGGTGACACCACGACATGGATCCAGAGGAGATCCTGGAAAATGCCAAGATGAAAGAGAAATAGAAATTTATTTCTTTTTTAGAACTTTCAGGACTTCAGCTTATTCTGAAGAGTTTTCTCCAACTTCCTGTTTTGTGATTTTCTCCGCTAGGCCTCACTGATTTCAAAATAAGTTTTTATATATTAAAATGCATGGTATGTTTTGGCCCAAGAGCATCATGAATAATAACTGAAACAATGCATAATTACTTGCACACCCACATTAATTTATAATATTGATTGCCTAAGTATTTTAGACTCAATGTTTTTATTTATATATCTATCGTGTGTGTGTGTGCGTGCACGTGTGTGCTTGTGTGTTTGCATGCGTAATACATTTGCCCCTTGGTATTTGCGAGAGATTGAGTCCAGGACTCACTCACAGATGCCAAAATCTATGGATACTCAAGTCCTTTATAGAAAATGATGCAGTTTTTGTATCTAATCTGTGTACATTCTAACCATGTATTCCAAGTCATCTCTAGATAGTACTGTTGTACCTAAGACCAGACAAGTGCTATGCAAATAGTTGTTATACTATATTGTTTAGGGAATAGGACTAACTAAGCCTGTACATGTTCAGTACAGACGCATCTCTTTTAAAGAATATTTTCTATCTGAAGTTGGTTGAATTCATGAATGAAAGTATAGAAACACACACACACACACACACACACACACACACACACACACACTATTTTAAAATTCCAAGCTACCAAATATTTTCCCCGGTGTCTAGATTTTGAGGCCAAAGAAACTCCTAAAAACTGAACACGCTCTTTCAAAAATTTACCTTCAAGCCATAGGATTTGGGATCTGACTAAAACAGGAAAGAACTGAGAGCAAAATAAACGAAGAGGTTATCCACGTAGGAGCAGAGAGAGGTTCTGTCTGGGGTAGTGCTGATATCTACGTGTTGGAGGAGAGAGCAAGTGTTTCTATCTTATTTCATTTAGTCAAGATCTACTTTGGAACCCCTCTGGCCCTCCCTTCCCCTTGGCATCCTAACTGGTCCCACTAAACTTTGAGAACTATCACCTGTTAAAATTATAGACCCTCAAGTTGGACCCACCAGAGGTTTGTATTCGATAGGCCCGAGGTTGAGCGGAGGCATCTGAATTTCTATCAGGCATGCCAGGAGATTCTGATTTAGGTGGTTTGTGGGCCGCACTTTATGAAACTCTGCCCTGCTGGAATCCCCAAACAATTTCAAGTGCAGGATTCCTTTGTGAAAACGGCTGATGAATTGACTTCCACCATAAATCCAGAGTCGAAGGAGACCTCGCCATTGCTTCCCCTCCAGGGAATTGTATGAGTTAATCCACTGCATAAATAAAATCTCAGTTGCAAGTCAAATATTTATTTCCTAGGCAGGACAGTGGAGAGCCGGTTTCCCATCAGCCCTCATCATGATGTTGCTGGAATGTGCCGATGAAAAGTGATTGCACTGGGGAGATTTTTATGATGTGATTTCCACTAACAAAAAGGAAGAGGAAAATCCAATTAAGTTCCAGAAAGGAATGACAGAGGGTGATCATAATGGAACCATATTGTTCCACGCAGGGTCCTCTGCTACAGCAGAGACCGGGGCAGAGTTAACTCTTGGCAGACAGCAGGGCGCTGGGGGAAAGGGTCCAGTAGAAGCAGGTGACTTGTCTAGAAAAGAAAAAGACACGCTGGGGAGGGACCACATGTTCCCTCGAATGCCTGAGATTTAGATATTTTATTTGAAATGTATTTTAGTGTAATACCAACAGAAAAATACTGTGTATCTTTCAGCCTGGGAGGATCAGGGCTAAGAATGGATCCTACAGAACTATTTAAACTCACTGTAGCAAAAAAGTAAGTGGTTGCTAGGCACCAGCAGAGAGAGACCTGTGGGTGGGGTGAGGTTTTTGACTCTGAGACTTTGGAAAGAAGAGCATGTGGGTATATTTGCTACCTAGCAGACAGGTCTGGGAGCTTCTGTGTGTTTTCCATGTTTCTGTAGCTTGATGAGGATGAGGGAAAGCGCAGATGTCATGGGAAATGTGCTTGAATATCCAGGCCTGGGGTCAATCCCAGTGACAGCTAGCATCTCTTTAGTGCCTTAAATGGATGTCCTTTATTTTTGCATTTATAATAAGGAGCACACTTTTTTTTTAAAAAAGTTTTTTTAAGCATGCAACTACTACTTTGCTTTAAAATATTTATTATGGATAGATATAGAATGTCCCCGGAAGAACTCATGTTCAGAGTTGATGCAATTAAATCATGAGGGCTATAATCTTATCAGGATACATCCTTCGTAGTAGATTTACTGGGTGATAACCTGAGCAGGAAGGGTGTGGCTGGGGATAGTGGGTAACCAGGGCTGTGACCTTAGGGACTCTGCTTTTTTCTTTGAATCTCCTTGCTTGTTTGCACTCTTGCTTCTGGCCCCATGAAGTGAGAGCAGAGCCCTTGTATTTTCTTTCTCTCTCTCTCTCTCTCTCTCTTCTCTCTCTCTCTCTCTCTCTCTCTCTCTCTCTCTCTCTCTCTCTCCTCTTTCCTTTCTCTCTCTCTTCTCATTATCATGCCCTGAATTTTTCAGGCCCTGCCCTTACATGGACTGAACCTGAAATCTCCAGATGCTGTGAACAAATAAACCTCTCTTCCTCTAAACTGTGTGGTCAGTTGTTTTGGATTATAGTGGAGTGAGACTGTTGGCTGAGACAATGTGACGATGTACTTTTTAAAAAAATTCAGTACTGGGGGTTGAACTCAGAGGCACTCTACCTCCAAGGCACACCCCCAGCCCTACTTTTTATTCTTTATTTTGAAACCGGGTCTCACTAAGTTGTAGACGCCTCGCTAAGTAGCTGAGGCTGGCCGCGAATCTGAGATCTTCCTGTCTCAGCCTCCCAAGTACTGAGATTACAGGTGTGTGCCACCACTCCTGGACGACAATGTACTTCTTAATAAATGAGATATAAAATCAAAGTAGTTATCCCACATTTTGGAACAACCCAAATTATACACAGGGCTTTTAGTAAAAAAACAACAGTGGACTCTTCCTGACCTTGCCCATCCAGGAAGCTTTGTCCTCAAGAGTCATTGGCAGTTTCTTTTGCATCTGGAGCAACATTTGCTCTTATGAAGTGTCGATTTCAATGGCATTGACTGTATGGAGACACTGGGTGCCACACGGCATTCAAGGCATTCAGAGAGCTTTGGCAGACCCAGGGCTCTGTGCTTAATATGAATTTCTGTTTGGTGGCTAAATACATTTTTCTTGATTGTGATGCTAATAACTTACCCAGTCATAGTAAGGATAATAATAATTGAACAATCAACATTGAATGAGCACTTAGGAAGAACGAAGAGAACTCGGCCGAGTGCTTTGCGGAGATGAATCTCTATCAGTCTCCAAGGGCCACCGGAGAGACTCTTTTTACCTTGTTCAAGTGAGAGAGTTGAGGCACCGAGGAACTAAATAGATGCCTCCCCTGGTCATTCTGAGAGGCTGTGGATTTGAGCCCCAGAATCTTGACTTCCAAGTCCATGCCATGGGCAGATGAAGAAACAAAGGGCTGAGAGGTCGGTTGGACAGCTCATGATCCCATGACTGGGAGTGATGAAGCTTGCTCTAAAATGGAGATCTTCAGAATCCAAGCCCTGGGTCCTTGCCATCCCTCCTAGTGGCCGAATCCTTGAACCATTTCCTGTGGCCTAAGGGGAAAAAAACTTTTGAAGGACCCAAAGAAATTAAAGAATAAAGTCCAGGCTTCCAGCCCCCTCCCCAGCGTACTTAAGTAAGCTGCAGAGAAGGCCAGGCCATTTATTTTCAGGAACAGCCTAATGATCACCCAGCAAGTCTAGTTAGAAATGTGGTTCATCAGGCCACCTGGATATACTAGTGCAAAAAGCTCACAGTCCGTCTCAGCCTGATGGATTGCCCAAGTTATTAATACGGAAAAGGAGGGAGATTTACTTTCGGTAGTGGAATTAAGGTGCTTCACTGCACCCTGGACTAGTTGTTTTAAAATAACAGGGGACCGAGTTTCTCTTGGAAAAGGACTTAATTTTTATTGAAAACCTACCACCTTCAAATGGCCGGGAAGTTGAAGAACTATAAAACTGTCAAACAGCCCCATTATTAAAAGCTTTATTTGACAAATCTTCCACTGCTGGGGTAACTCGCGCGTTTTCCCTCCTTTCTTGCAAGAAATAAAACCACTCACTTATGCAAACTGCTGACAAGGAATGGAAACAGATGGACCTCTAAACAGGAGCAGAGGTACCCCAGCCCCTTCCTGCAACTGAATGGAATCCGGGGCCATTCATAAATCTAGGACAGAATGGCGATGTCACAACTTCTCATCTCAAAGGGTGCAGAGAGGAGGAACACGGCCTTGTTTCTGGAAGGCTCTGTGTTAATGGGAGGAATTGAAGGGCACAGAGAAGAGCTTCCCTCACACGGTTCCACTGTGTTAGTTTTATTTTGTCCCAGAACCAAAGACCTATGGATGCAGATAATTAACACATATTTATTTTCTTATGATTTCCAGGGACCAGTGATTCAGGCACCGTTCTACTGGGTCTTTGCCTAGGATCTCATCAGGCCGAAATCCAGATACCAGCCCTGGTGGGAGTCTCACTTGGCAGCTCAGCCAGGGAAGGGTCTGCTTCCTCATTTGCAGGGCATTGGCAGTATTCATTTTCTTGTGACTACGGCTTAGATTCGCCACTCTGTTCGCCATTCTGGCTGTTGGCTAGAGGCTTCCCGTGGCTCCTAGCCTCCAGCCATTTCTTGACACATGAACTTCTCCAGTATGCCCACTTACTCCATCCAGCCAGAATCAGGAGTCTCCAGTGCCTCTGTTAGCAAGATGGAGTCACAAGATGAAGATGATCATGGAAGGTACAGCCTGTCCACCATCTTTGCCAAGAAGCAACTTATGGGTCCTGTCCACACTCAAGAAGAGGGAACAACAGAAGGCAGGGGGGTCACTGAGGTCACGGCACCTGCCTAGACTACCTCCATGGGCTAATCAAGTCAGGTATGTTGACCTGAACTGCTGAAAGAGAAAAAGAAAAACAGAAGGAAGGAAGAAGAAAGAAGGAAGAAACAAAAGAAGGGAGTAAGGAAAGAAGGAAAAAGACCTGTTTATGGGATGGATGCTTGGACAAACAAGAAAGCAGTAGTCCTGTTTTAAAACAGCATCAAAAGAAATGCAATATTATCTTGGCCAAGTCCGCTTTCAATTCCAGAGAGAAAAGCATGAGATGTCAGTTTCTAGTCTCAAAGTCCTCCTGGTAAGGTTCACTGAGTACTGGTCAGGGGCAGAAGAGAGAGAGGGAGAGAGAGAGAGAGAGAGAGAGAGAGAGAGAGAGAGAGAGAGAGAGAGAGAGAGAGAGAGAAAGAGACTGAGAGTTTTCTACCTGGCTTATACATTATTGTAAACCAATTCACATTTTTTAAATAATTGGTTTTCCCACCAGACACGAGCTTTCTTATCCACAATTATTTTCTGCATGCCTAGTTTGTGTTTATTTGACCAGAAGCTCCAATAACCACGAAAAATATGTGAACTTCTAAATAAATGTCCAGCAGACTCGCATGGGTAGATGGTTATCTTTTGGGCGACTAAGTGAGCAGATGAATTGGGAGGAGTCACGGAGGAACAGTAATGCTGGGATGGGGAGAGCTACATGACCAGCATCCTTGCATGCAGCTGACAGAATTCAGGGCTCTTCCATCCTGATACAACTGACAGCAGGGGCCGGGTCTTTCTTTGTTGTGTTCTGTGTGCTGTAGGATGCTTAGCGGCCTCCATAGCTTCATCCTGTCAGATGCCAGGGACACCTGCATCCAGCCCTTCTCTGGATGTTGCCAAATGATTTCTGGAGAGGAAAACAGTCTCCCTTCCAGTGGAGAACCAGTGATACAGTTCTGGCACAAGGTTGGAAGTCTTGATTTTCTTAGGTGATGAGAGTTGTTTTACCTAGATCAATGTAAAACAATTTTTTTTAGACTTGCACAAAAGCTAGAATTGCCATGCGTGGTGGTGCACACTTGTAATCCCAGCAATTGGGAGGCCAAGACAGGAGGATCGTGGTTTGTGGACAGCCTCAGCTACTTAGGGCCTTTGCACTCAGCGAGACCCTGTTTCAAAATAAAGAATAAAAAATAGGGCTGGGGGTGTAGCTCAGAGGTAGAATGCCCCTGGGTTCCATCCCCGGTACCACACACATGCACACACACACACACACACACACACACACACACACACACTAGAATTGTCTTGAGAAATGCCTCTTTTTGTTGGAAGTTGGCCTAGTGGGTCAAGAATGTGGGCTCTGGAGTTTTGCAGGTGGACCTTGTTGTACCTGAACTGCGGCTCTGCCACTTGGGAGCTGTATGACAGAGGGAAAAATTTTTAAAAATTGCATCTTTTCTGGTCTCCTTTTCTGCAAAATGAGAATAACTCTTCCAGCTGTCATGAGTATACGTAATGTACATAAAATGATTAGTACAGTACCACATGCATAAAGATGTCCAATTTGTTAATGATTCTTACTTTCCTCAGGCTATTCAGACATACAACTATCTTAGGTTAATCACTGTCTGCCTTCACATTCTCTTGATTTTTTAAGCTTGGTGGGTTGGAACAATGGAAAAGAGGACCTTCGCTCAGTTAGCTTGAAGGTGGATGGGAGGTCCTGGGGCACAGGCGAGGCCATCTTTTATGAGGAGAGGAGGCATGGTTAGAAAGGGGGAACAGAAGGTATTTGATATCCTCTGCCACTGGGGGTTTTTCTCTGTGATTGTATTTCTAGGGCCTTTCTCCTTTCGTCCTAGGAGAGCTTGCTTTCACTGCCTGCAAACTAGGCTTATGATTTTGTTTGTTGGTAGGGAGTACTTTTATGCATGAACCCATATGTAGTACACATCTGTATGTATATTATTATGATAAAACGACATAAAATTTATTTTAGCCACTTTATGTGGACAGTTCTACATAGTTGCACAGTAACCACCTATGCGCATAGGTGGTTACTGTGCAGCTACCATCCCCGATCACCTCCAAATTATTTCATTTTCCCAAAGTGGGAATCTGTATCCATTAAAGTAATACACGCCCTGCCCCATGCCTCTTCTTTCCAAGCTCCTGGCAACCACCATCCTACTTTCTCTATGACTTTAACTACTTTAGGAACCTCATATATGGGGAACCATAGGGTGTCTCTTTTGGGGATTGGCTTCACTAATACTATGTTTTTCAAGTTTCATCTATGTTGTAATATGGATCAAAATTTCCTTCCTTTTTAAGGCTAAGTAATATTCCATATTCCATATATACACACCACATTTTGTTTACTCATTCTTCTGGCACTGGACACAAGGGTTGCTTCCACCCTCTGACTATTGTGAACAATTCTGCTGTGAACAAGGATGCAGGCATATCTCTTTGAGCCTTTGCTTTTATTTCCTTTGAATATATACCCAAAAGGAGGATTACTAGATTATATGGTGATCCCATATATCTTGAGAAACCTCCGTACTATTTTCCACAAAGGATCTGCCATTTTACAATCCCACAAACAGCAGAAAAGGTTTGCAGCTTCTTCTCTTGCTCGGAGAGAGCCATGCTGATGGTCGTAAGAGTGTCACCTCACTTGGTTTTGATTTGGACTTCCTTAATAAATTGTGATGCTGAATGGGTTGCATTTAACAGTGCTGTTTCAGGCAGCTCTAGGAAGAGACGGTTTTAGGGAGTGGACCTTCCTATTTCAAATGCCCGGTGTCCAGAGTGTCTGTGATGCCTGCTCGTGCCTGCGTGAGGTCATTCCCAGATGTTGCGGGGTCTGAGAACGCCCCAGTATAGCTCAGCTCATTCATCTTGGTTTTCAAGTAATATCCCGCCTGCAAAGTCTGCTGAGGGAAGCAGGGGCAGCTGCCATCTCTTTAATATTTAGAAGCCTGCCTTAATAAATCCTAGCCCTTTCTGCACGCTGCTATCTGTATTCGTGGTCTCCAGTTTTCTGGGAATTCAGCGGGATGGTTTCTTATCTGTTAGCTTGTCAGAAACAGGCATGAGGACAATCAAATGTTCATCTATTCACATCTGGTGTTCTGCGGGGAACGGCGTTTAGACCCCTGCCGTGTTTAACTGTATAAATGGTCTCTATCTATCATCTAAATCAGAACTGCTTATGTGCAGAGCAAACTACGGCAGATCGAGATCCACTCTGGGGGAGAGCCGGGGAGGGAGGCCGCCCCACGCCCGTCCAACGCTGGGGGTGGTCGGAGTCTCACTGGAGGCTGATCTTGCTTCTAAGTGCTGGTTTCTAGTTGAAGCTTAGCTTTTAGTCATGGTGTCTGTTGGACACAGATGGAATTACCTGTGTTGAAATTCATGGTGTTGAGCTGCATGGGTGATGAATGTGTGCAATCATGTGTAAAGTTCATGTGCGGGATGCATATGTGTGTTGTGTGTGATGCACATGTTTATTTCGTGTGTGTGTGATGCATGTGTGTGACGTGTGTGATACAGGTATATACTTCATGTGTGTGATGCAGGTGTGTGTTATGTGTGCGACGCGTGCGTGTGGTCGATGCGTGCAATGCACACACTTGCGTGCCTTTGTGTCTACCTATGTCTGCATCTAGTGTTTGTCACCGGGTCCTTCTGTGTCTGTGTCGCCAGTCATCCTCTGCTCTTCTCTGTGAATGTGCCTTTGCACGGCTTTTTGGTGTCTGTGTGTCTGTCTACTTGTGCGTTTTGGAGGGTTATCTGTGTCTCTGTGCCAGCACAGGTGTACATAACTATTCGTGTGTGCCTCTGGTTGGCCCGTCGGTGGGTCTGTCTTGGTGTGCAGCTGTAGTGTGTGTGTTTGCGTGTGTGTGTGCACGTGTCCACATAACCATGTCTCTTGAATGCGTTCCTTTTCACACGCCCTCTTTCTTCTGTGGGTGGATGCACACCATCCATTTCTGAGCCCGAGGAGCTCTGCTGGCCTGGTCCGTGATGCCGAGAGGCAGCGATCCTTGTGACTAGTGGGGCGTGGCCCGCAGTGCCTCTGGGGACTGCCGCCACCCTCAGCTGGTGCAGCCGAGTGCCAAAAGCGCACAGTGGGGCACAGATGGAATTACCTGTGTTGAAATTCACGTGCTTTGCTTCTTGCTGCTAACGAGACCCTCCACAGCCACGTTTACACAAAGAAAAGGGTTTAGAGGTGGTGGGACTAAAACAAAACATTCTCCTACCAGCTCCAGGTGGCCCCCTCCCCAAAATGTCCTTGTTTACCATTGTGGTCATTTCTTTCTTCCCTTTTTCCTCTCCCTCTCTTTCTCTCTCCCTTCTTTTCTTCCTCCCCTCCCTCCCTTCCTTCCTTCTTTCCTTTATTCTTCTGTTTCTCCTTCCTTCCTTTTCTTCCTTTTGTGGTACTAGGAATTGAACCCAGGGGCATTCTACTTTTGACCTACATCCCCAGCCCTATTTTATTTTTTATTTTGAAACAGGGTCTTTCTAAGTTGCGGAGGCTGGCCTCAACCCCGTGATCCTCCTGTCTCGGCTTCCCAAATACTGGGATGACGGCCATGTGCCATCACACCCAGCTAGCACTGTGGTTCTGTTGGGCAAGTTCCTCCCTCCTCTTTGAGCAACTTGCCTTCTGCTGCTGTGCCCTGGTTTTGCCCTCTGAGCTCTGCGGGATGGCACAGCCCTATAGCTTATGTGACAAGACTCCAGAGGACGGGGGGCAGCATCAATCATTATCACTATCAACAGCAAACCCAACTTGGGTTTTCATGGCACTTTATAAAGGTCAAAGGCCTAAGGCTTTGCACATCTGACCTCCCTCAATCCAGAAGTTAAATCAATAACACAAGTAAAGTAACACGTGTGTCCCCAGCAACAGCTATTGCACAATTGCAACGCATCAGACACAAAGCTAAGGCCTTTATATCAATTAAACTACTCAACATTTGACACCACCCAAGAAGGAGATGTGTTATCATCTCTGCTTAACAGACAGGGAAATGGATATCAAGAGAGGTCAAGTAATTTGCCTGAGGTCACACAGCAAGTAAAAGAACAAGGAAGAGAACACAGATGTTTGAGGTGGAGAATGTTCTTAGCCACCCAGGAGGGAAGAGATTGCATCTAGCTGGGCGCGGTGGCGCACGCTTGTAATCCCAGCATTCGGGAGGCTGAGACAAGAGGATCTTGGTTTGCAGACAGCCTCAGCTACTTAGTGAGACCCTTTGCAACTCAGTGAGACCCTGTTTCTAAATAAAGAATAAAAAATAGGGCTGAGGGTATACCTCAGAGGTAGAATGCCCCTGGGTTCCATCCCCAATACTATGAGAGAGAGAGAGAGAGAGAGAGAGAGAGAGAGAGAGAGAGAGAGAGAGAGAGAGAATGAATCTAGCCAAGCTTCTAATTGGCGTGAGGTCTGCTCTAGGAACCAGTGACTTTAAGGTAGTCTTAGAGCTTCGAGTGCTTGGGCTACTGGCCAGCAACACCCTTTTCTAAGCTGCCTCCCTATTATTCCATATTGACCACTGGGTCACCTGTGAACACACACACTCTCTTCTCTCTCTCTCTCTCTCTCTCTCTCTCTCTCTCTCTCTCTCTCTCTCTCTCTCTCTCTCTCTCTCTCTCTCTCTCTCTCTCCTTTCCAGAGCTTCAAAGAATATTGGTATCAGGATGGGCAGAGCGGGAAGGGGAGAGTTGGGAGATGTTAGTTGAAGGGTATGAAAGTTCAGTTATGTAGGAGAAACATGTTTAACAACACGGTGACTGTAGTTCATAACACGGCATTGTATTCTTGAAGGTGGTGGAGGGAGTAGATTGTTAGTGTTCTCACCATGAAAGAGAGAAGTATGGGAAGTAATACCCATGGTTAAGAGCTTGATGGAGTTGTTGCCCAATGTGTATGTATTTTCAGAGCATCACGCTATACACCATAAAATTCATACAATTTTTATTTATTAAGTAATAATAATAATTTACAGTACTTGGGAGATGGAGAAAGGAGGATTGCAGGTTCGAGGACAGTGTGCTGTAATTTAGTGAGACTCTGTTTCAAAATAAAAGAAAAAGGACTGGGAGTGTAGCTCAGTGGTAGAGAACCCGAGTTCAATCCCCAGTACCACTGAATAATAATAATAATTAATTAATAAATTAATAATAAATATAAAAAATGTTGATATCATCGTTGATGCCTGTCTTTTTCTCATACTTACCATTTCTGAAACATTACTATCTTTCTACCCCCCCCCCCATCTTCACTTCGCTGCACTCTGTCTTTGAATATTGTGAGGGAGCGCTTTTGCCTCCACCCACCTGGCTGACTAGTTCAAAAGAGGCCTTCTTGGTAAGCCTGCCTTCCATCTATGACATGGCCACCACTCTTCACTGGTTCACTGCCTATGAATTTTGTTTTTCTCTCTAATGTATACGACTATCTGATAACATACACACATGTGTGTGTGCACAGACACACACGTTCATTTAGTTTATCATCTATCTCCCTGCTGGCAGGGACGTAGGGATTGTTGTGTTGAACACTGATATGTACTTGGCACATAGCAGGTAATTTTATTTATTTTTATTTTTATTTATTTATTTATTTGGTGGTACTGGGGGTGGAACCCAGAGGCTTTCTACCTCCGGGCTATACTCCCAGACCCATTTCATATTTTATTTGGAAATGGGGTCTCACTGAGTTGCTGAGAGCCTCACTAAGTAGCTGAGGCTGGCTTCGAACCTGTGCGATCCTCCTGTCTCAGTAGCAGGTAATTTTATATCAGCTAAATTATCTGATCTTTCTCTCTCTTTGTATGTATGTGTGTATATATATGTACATATATGACAACACATGCCTTCAATGCAAAATTCAAACAGTACAAGAGAGAAACTATTCTTTCCTACTACCGCCTCATAGCCATGCATCTTCATTCCTATGAGTCAAGCTTTCTTGCTGGTTGTCCTGAGTCCTTCCTTCCAGAGATGCTTAGTACAAACAAACGTGTGTGTAGCTATAGCCACATCTACATCTGTCCACACTTGCAGCATCATACCTGGGATGCTTTTACTTGCCTTTCTTTTTCTAATATCTTGGCAACCCTTACACAGCAGGGCATGTAGAATAGCTCCCATCTTTTAAGTAATAGCTGCCTATTACATAATTGTCCGAGCATGCATCTATTATTATACCAGTCCCCCACTGATGGACTTTTGGGCCAGTCCCAGCATTTTGCTCTTGTGGACAGGGCTGTAATGAATAAGGCAGCCTTTACATCATTACTCACAGACACAATCATAACTGTGGGATGGATTCCCTGAAGTGGAATCAGGTTGGCTTGCTTAAAAAAATAAAATCAATGCTTGGCTGGTTTAGTTTTCTCAGAAGGGGGTTTCATGGCAATGCTGATCAAGGGGGTAGCAGTACTACACTGTGTATCATTATGTCAGAATTAAAAACCGACTCATTGTATGGTTGACGGGGACTTGCAATGAGTGTTGTATTGGAAGCTCGGCTGCACCACGCTCCCCTCCTTCCTGGAGGAAGTGCCACGGGCCTCAGAGGCACCAGATGGCAGAGAGTTTCATGGGACGACTTTCTGAGCATAAGACATAGTTTTCCTTAAAATCAGCCTGGAGACCAGGCTTGAACTTCTTGCTGGAATTGTCTCTGGCTTTGACTTTGCATGTTGTCTCTCTGGAGGTTACCTTCTCTCTGTGGAGCTGGATGTGAAGGCTGGAGGAATGACTGCTTTCCACAGCAAGAGACTGAGTAGGAAGCCCAGTGTGGGGTTGCATGCCTGTAACTCCTGTACTTGGGAGGCTGAGATAGGAGGATCTCAGGTTCAAGGCTAGCTTTAGCCACTTAGCGAGTCTCTCAGCCACCTAATGAGACCCTGTTTCCAAACAAAAAAAATTAAAAAAAAAATGCTGGTGTTGTAACTCAGAGGTAGAATTTCCATAGGCTCAATCCCCAGTATCAAAAAGAAAAAAAAAAAAAGAAAAAAGATTGATTAGAGAAAAGGAAAACTCAGAACTTTAGCCTTGCTTAAGCATAATGGGTATGATGTTCTGGATAGTACAGCTTCCCTTTTGGTAAAATGGGGATAATAACACCTACTTCTCCCTGGGCTCATCTGGTGACTTAAGTTATGAATCCATCTGAGTATTCATTCATTAATTCAAAAAATTTCCTAAACCCCACCATGTATGAGGCGCTTCTATAGAGGGGGAGCGCAGAACTGAACTAAATTCACAGAAGTCCTCCGCCATATGGCTGTGGCTACCCTGGGAGACGCTTTGCTCCACGCCTGCCTGCCAGCTCCGTGGTGGGGTTTCTGGCATTTCCCATCATCGGAGGGGAAGCTGGAGCACAGAGGGAGAGACTTGAGTCTGTCTTGAGGGACTGAAGGAGACTTTCTGGAAGGGAACGGGGTGCATGAGGGGAATTTCCAGCAGAGGGGAAGGCATGGAGATTGTAGAACACAGAGGTACTTGCAAAACTGAAGAGCGTAGTAAATACCCATGGCAGGTACTTCTTACCCTGAAGTCATGATGGACTCCAGTTTTCCCCTCACTGTTTTCTTGTGTCCCGGTGCAGGCTCCTTCCTGAGCTGTGACCTCAGCCATCCCAGCCTGACCCCTGGGTCCCCGCATCCCACTGAACTTCACTGCACACGATACCCCCTCTGAGCTCCTCTCTCCCTTCAAACTGCGACCTGGGTATTTTAGCAAAACAGCCGGTGATAGGCCAACTTCAGCTCATGTGTGTTCTTTGCCGGTTCCCGTACAGTTTTTAATCATTTTTTTTTGACTTGATAAATGAGACTTGACATCTCACAACTTTCCTGAAGACCCAGGGTAAAAAAACATCCTTTCCAGTAGCCATAGCAGTTGCGAGGGGAAAAATGAGCCTTCTCTATACTCAATAAATCACTGTGTCACCTTAATCTTTTATTGATCTCAATAAAAGTTGTATTTTGTTTCTTAACCAAAATCCACCAGGGAAGACATCCTGTGCAGGCGGGGCTGGGCCAGAGTCCTGGTCCAGGTCTCACATGCATCGTTACTCATAGGGGAGGCAACGGACTCGAGGGGGTTGGGGGGTGGGCAGGAGGTGAAGAAACCATTCTTGTAAGTGAGGCGTCATATTGTAAAAGACACACTTGACTCCAGCAGGCTCACTCATCGGCAGACCGCTGTGTTTTATGCAGACTTCTATAAATAGGTCGTAAACATCCTGTTCCTTCAAGTCAAGAAAGCGAGGCAGGCTCTCTCCGGCTTGCAGGTAATGCATCTATGCGGTCAGTTAAATTTAGAACATGGCCATCATTGTCCTCCAGGCTGGCTGGATCTCCAGGGGAGGATTATCAAAACAGGTTACCATTGGAGGAATGAGGAGCCCGGAAGAAAGCTCTGGCAAAGGTTTGGAATAAATAGATTGGCCCCACGTTGCAGAAGGGAAGAAAATACTAATAAAAATGCCCTTTGATGTTAATATTTGTGTCTTCTCGTATCCCCTCAGGGTGTGTGTAAAGGGAGACTTTGGTGATTTAAACTTAAGAAAAGGAAGTAGAACAGTATGTTCATGTGGCAGTGCTGGGGCTTGGGCTTGAAATGTCCCCCAGAAGGCTCATTGTGGAAAGCATGTCCCCGACACAACAATATTCAGAGGTGAAATAATTGAATCAGGGCTCTCATCAGTGGATAAGTCTACAGGGGGATTAATAACTTGAACGGATTTACTGGGTGGTGATTTAAGCAGGTGGATGTGGCTGGAGGAGGTAGATTGCTGGGGGTGTGACCTTGGGGATGCTAAATCTGCTTAGTAACTTCCTCTCTTTCTCTTCCTCTCTCTCTCTCTCTCCTCTCTCTCTCTCTCTCTCTCTCCTCTCTCCTCTCTCCTCTCTGCTTCTGGTTAACATTGCACTGAGCTCAGCTTTCCTTTGCTGCATGGTGCTGCCATGATGTCTGCCTTAGAGTTGGCTGACAATGAATGATACCTCTGAAGCCATGAGCCAAATTAACTTTTCTTCCTGTATGTTGTTTGTGTTAGGAATATTGGCCACAGCGACAGGAAAGCTACTGAAACAGATACTTCTCCCTCTTGTCTATTATTATTTTTTGTTGTTGTTGTTAAGACTCCACTCAGTCGAAGCTTCCTCCATCAGACCTTGATGTTTTTCATTTTTGAGGTTCTTGGCTTCATGGAGCTTAGGTTCTCAAGTGACTTGACATTCAGAAGTCACCTGATCTTCAGTTCCACTTTCTGTGGTTTAATTTACTCATGACCTGAAGATCTTAAATGGAAAACTCTAGAAATAAACAATTCATAAGTTTCCAACTACTTTTATGACAGTAGGTTGTTATGATTGTTTTGTTTTATCATTAGCTAAGCTACTGTTGCTAATCTCTTCCTGTGCCTAGTTTATAAGTTTAACTTTATAATAGGTATCTGCGTATAAGAAAAATGGTATAGCCGGGCGTGGGGGCGCACGCTTGTAATCTCAATACTTGGGAGGCTGAGACAGGAGGATCGCACAGGTTCGAGGCCAGCCTCAGCTACTTAGTGAGGTGCTCAGCAACTTAGTGAGACCCTGTTTCCAAATAAAATATAAAATAGGTCTGGGAGTGTATCCCAGTTCCATTCCAGTACCACCAAAAAGAAAAGAAAAAAAAAAAGGTATATATGGGGTTTGGTACTATCTGTGGCTTCAGGAATCCTTGGGGGGGGGGGGTTGGATCATATCCCCTGAGGGTAAGAAGTGTGTGAGCGTGTAGAGGATCTGTGCGATGGAGGCACAAATGTTAGAACACAATGCTTAAAACATGAAAGTTGAAGTCTGTGTTCATTTCCTTCATCTGCTTGATGGCTATGATAGCCCTTCTGGGCTCAAGTGTGTGTGTGTGTGTGTGTGTGTGTGTGTGTGTGTGTGTGTGTATCACGAAGTGTTTCAAGGCTCTTATCTCTTAAAAGAATGATATGAATCAAATCATCCCCAAAGAACATGTTTAACTCTTGGTATGGCAACGGCTATCAGTCACTGAGTGTTTTGCTGTGCTGAGCACTATGGGATTTTATTAATAATGGATGGCGTTATTATTAGTAACGGATGGCGTCTTCGTGCTTACGCGTGCTGAGTACTTCGCTAGCACTTTGCATCTACTCATTGCTTTGTCTTCGCTCTTATCCCCGTTTCACTGAGGAGGAAGCCCTGGCACACGGCATCAGAAGCATGCCCAGTCTCCCTCCGGTGGGGTCAGGGCTGGGTCGTGACATGGGTTTGGCCTATGATTCCTCACCATGCCATTTTCCTCTGCCCCTCTAAAATGTCGTGGCCTTGATTGTCCTAAGGCCAAATTTTCATTAGTACTAGTTCAAGCACTCACCCATCACCTTCAATGGCCAAGTTGGGAGTGGATGATATTCTGGTATCAGCTTAGCCAATTGGAGACATGAGATAGAGCTCCTTGACTCTCATAGGCTCCAGACTCCACGAGCACTAGATGCCTCTCTATGACTGGGTTTCAGTGTGGAATCCATGTAAGCATCACTGGCTGTGATGAGGATGGGTTCTCCGGCAGAAACTACCCACACACCAACAAAAGGGGAGAGTCAGTGGTCCCCAAAGAGGATGCTTTTGCTGGAGAGCACGCTCTCTTCTGTGCTCTTCAGGAAGTGAGATGGGTTAGGCCAGCCCATTAGCACAGACCACCTGGGATAGACCAGCGAATAGAGAAACGACGCTAGAAGATTTTTGGTTGTCTTTTTCCCCCACCCTCGTCCATATGCAGCGATTTATCTGCTTGCAGACTGTGGAAAGCTCAGGTCTGTGTACATTCAGGGAAATATAAAGCACTATATAAAGCAAAGGAGGTTGTTAGGAAAACAGATGCAGTGTTAATTGCACTTGTGAGAGCAGCATAAATAAAACAATACATGTGCTACAAAATCCTCTTATGATGCTCTGATTTTTACAAAACTGGCTCTCTGCAAAGGTAAAAAAAAAACAGCATGATTACTAGAATTAGATCTTTAGAAAATTGTTCAGATCGATGCTAACGGAACCAATGATTCTAGATGCCTCATTCATTGTTTTTCATTCCACAAATATTTGCTAAAGGTCTGTTATATGCTAGACCATATGCTCAGTGCTTACAATAATGAAGAAGAATATCTTAGGCTGGGCCTTCAAGGAGCTCCAAGTTTAAATGCCCAAGTAAATATCTAGGGAAGTGGTTTTCACTGGGTGGGGGGGGGTAAGGGAGACCAGAGAGGATTCAGCAATCTCTGGAGACATTTTTTTGTTGCTGAAACTGGGAAGAATGTGCTATGTCATAGGCAGGTGGAGGACAGGGCTGCTGCTGAGCCTCCTGTGAGGCATCGGGTGCCCCAAAACAACAACAAAGTATACTTGGCTTGGCCCCAGATGCTGGCAATAGCAAAGTTGGAAAATCTATTTCAGAATATCATATAATGAGCTCTGTCATAAGGGTACATGCAAATTCATAGGAACACAGAGTAACCAAGTCAGGCTCTGGAAAGATTCTCATGAAGAATGTGACACTTGAACTCAGCCTTCACAGATGAATAAATTGCTTGGCATGGGAGAACAGGAAAATTATTCATAGTAGAAAGACTGGGATGTGAAAAGGCCACGTAGTGTGTGTGTGTGTGTATATGTATATATATATATATATTTTTTTATTTTATTTTATTTTATTTTATTTTATTTTATTTGGTGGTACTGGGGTTCCTGGAAGCCCTTCTACCTCCGGGCTACGCTCCCAGACCTATTTTATATTTTTGAAACAGGGTCTCTTACGCCACTGCGGCTGGCTTCGAACCTGCGTGATCCTCCTGTCTCCGCCTCCCAAGTGCGGGGATTACAAGCGTGCGCCACCACGCCCGGCTTATATATATATTTTAAATGGTGAATTCAGGACTAGCAGTGTTGAGGCATTTTCAGTTAGGTTTTTTTGGGGCTCAGAAAACTACAGCCTAAGGATTAAATCCTGTATAAGACCTGTTTTTGAGTAGCCTTTTAGCTAAGAATGGTTTTTATATTGTTCAAATGTTCAAAAATATCTAAAGTAATATTTTGTGACATGTGAAAATGAAATGCGATTCAAATTTCAGTGTCCATAAATGAAGCCTACTGGAACCTAACTACCCTCATTTATTTATTCATCATCCATGAGTGGTTTCACATGGCGGCGGCAGAGTTCAGTAGCTGTGGCAGAGACCATATGGCTTGCAAAGCCCCAAATATTTACTATTTGGCCTTTTTTTAGAGAGAAAAAAATTTACTGATTCTTGAGTTAGAGAATAGAAAATAATGTGATATATGACACAAATCATTCTCACAGCAGTTTGGGGGTAATCTTCAAGTTGGGAAGCCTATGCAGAAACCCGCTCTTAATTCAAACAAGACGTTTATTAAAGTAACGTGTCAGTCAAGATACACTAGATTGTGCTGCAGTAACAAGCCCGTAGAGCTCAGTGACTCTCAAGGCTGGTTTCTCAGTCACAGTCCTTGCACCAAGGCTATGTATCAGTCAGGATGCTAGGTTGTGCTGCAGTGACAAGAGAGACTCAGAGCTCAGTGGATCCCAAGGTCGGTTTCTCATTGGCAATACATGTGGCTGGGGTCCTCCTCCTCACCATCCTTATTTCACAATCAGGCTGACAGAGAAGGCTCTATCTGGAACACTGTAGCTCTCATGGCATAGGAAAAACAAACAAAGTGAGCTGCATATTGACTCTTAAAGGTTATGTCCCAGAGAGATGTACGATGCTTCTACTCATATTCTGTTAGACAAAGCAGGTCATGTGGTTACTCTGGAGCTCAGTAAGGCAGAGGTATATAGCTTTCCTTTGAGGATGGACTATACAGATACGAGTAAGATTAACAGAGATGAGAAAACTGGTTCTCTCGCCATGAGAAGGAGATCGTGGATGGGAAGGAGAGGGGAGAGGGCTGAGTCCAGGGGGACGCCCAACACCTTGATTTCTGCCTTTGATTTGTTGTGGTGACAATGTTAACCGAGAAGAGAGCCGGAAAATAAGAGGGTGACCCTAATCTGGGTGCAGTAGTGGTGCCTGTAATCTCAGTCCTTGGGAGGCTGACACAGGAGGATCACAGGTTCGGGGTTAGGCTCAGCTACTTAGTGAGTTTCTGTTTCAAAATATAAAGGGTAGGGGTATATCTCAGAGGTAGAATGTCTGTGGGTTCAGTCTCCAGTACTAAAACAGAACAAAACAAAAAAACATGGAGACTTTAGGGTGTCTGTGGGATATTGAGGTGGGAGGTACCTAGTTAGGCTGGAAGTAGGTCTGAGTCTCAAGACAGATATAAAAAATGGGAGGTTACCATTAATTTATCCCTCTTGTGGCTGTAGAAAGGGATTATCTTTCTAAAATTAGATGACAAGATAATAAAGTTCTGAGCACAGGACCAGGCACAGAATAAAGTATCAATAAAAAAAGCTGGTTGATGATTTACTTTGCCTGACTTTGGCCACATGGTCATCCCAGTAAAAATGTTGACATTACACACACACACACACACACACACACACACACACACACACACTTTTTAATTTTATTTTTTATTGGCGCACTGTAGTCGTACATCTTAATGGGGTACAAGATGGTAGAGTCACACATGCACACATCACTCAATTAGCCCTTACTCACTTCCCACTCTGTTACACATACACATTTTAAAACAAATTTTGTCCTGACCCGAATCTGGTGTTATTACACATAGACCTCGGTAACCTAACTATCTATATTCAACCCACAGTCATTCCTATGTTTGGGTGTGACCCTGCTGCTATTAACCTAGAACAGATTTCTTTTTTTTCTTTTTTAACTTTTTTATTGGTGTATTGTATTTATATATCATGATGAAGCAAAAACCTTGTGTAGACATAAATGCACACATCACCCAGCCCGCCCCCTCCTAGTCCCCACCCTTCTCCCTCCCCATCCCTTCCTCCCATGCTTGGCTTAGTGGTTGACTATGATATGAATTAGTACATCGTGCACTTTAAAGAGTTTCCTTCTCCCCTCCTCCCGTCCTCACAGTTAGGTTGCCTTATTTGCTCCTCTATAGGATCTCCTTTTTTACCTGGAGTTCCTCCTATGACCCCTTTCACCTTAGCTTTCGCATATTAGGGAAAGCATCTGATTCTTTGCTTTTTGTGACTAACTAATCTCACTTAGCATCATGTCCTCAAGATCCATCCATTTCCCTGTAAGTGCTGCAATTGTGTTTTTTTTATGGCTGAGTAAAATTCCATTGTGTACATATCCCACAGTTTTGCAATCCATTCATCTTTTGATGGACATCTTGGCTGGTTCCGGATTTCTGAATAATGGAAATTCTGCCAGGATTCCTATCTTTTCAGTAATTAAAACAATTAGGCAACCCTTTCCAGGGTCTTGAGGACTCTAGAGCTTAGAGAACATGACAGTATTGAGGACCAGGTTGCAGAAACCGTCTGGAGTTTACATTCACCAGTAGGTTGGTGAAAGTAATACACAGCAGTCCAAACTAACCAAACTAACACTATTTAGTTACCCTGGCAAGGACAGGGCTTCACCTTTAGTAGAAATAGCGGATTGAGTAGAATCTAAGTTAAACTGAGCTAACCTGAAACTAACAGATTTAGCAATGTACACACTCATGCATAAATATTGGGTTTAGCCTTATTAAGGCAGTCGATTTGAGGGGACTGACGCCACTCATTCAATGGACAAGTCTTTGAGTTCTCACTGTACATCATGCCTCTAAGATTTGGGGACAGAGTAGAAGTAAGACTATAATTGCTCTGTATTTACTTCTCAGAGGGGGCTAGACATCAACAGATAAAGTAATATAATGTTAGGTCATGATAAGTCCAATGAGAGAAGAAAGCAAAGCAGGGTTGAGGGATAGTAGGATGTGAAGAGAAGCGTGGGTCTGTGGGTGGTGTCTACGTGTCTTTGCACAATGTAAACAGGATGGTTAGGAAGGCTGTCACTGAGGAGGTACTGCTTACACAGTTGTCTGAATGGAGAAAGATTGAATCATGCCAGTACTTGAGGAGAGTCACTCTGGTCAGAAGAAGGGTGCAGGAAAGGTGCTGGGATAGGAAGATACCGAAGAGTTCTATGTAAGGGGGTCAGGTGGAGCTTAAGGAGTGAGCTGGCAGTAGAGTTGTTTAAGGATGACTGGGAGCAAGTCAAGGTTTTTATGATGGCTGATGAGAGGCGATTGAAGCATTGGAGAAGATGGTTAGAGTCGCGCTTCACAAGGACTGCCCACCAGCCCTGGCTCCTTTGCAGCCATATTTTGAAATTGGGGGCATATTTCGAAGTCAGAGTAAATATAATTTGCTAAGGATTTCATAGGGAGGGTATAAGAGGCATCAGAAATAACTCCACGATTTTTAGACAGGGACCTGAGTGTTGTCACCTTCTGTAATAAAAGAACAATGGGGGCAGAGTTCTGTAGCCCTCTACATAACCAGGGCCCTGCATCCAGGAATGACTTATGTCCTTGAATACTTGACATTTTGCAAAAACAATTTCATGTCAGCCTTATGAGCTAGGCAGGATGGATGCTATTTGCTTCCATTTCGGGAATGAAAATAGCCAAGGCTCAGAAAGAATAAGCTGGAGACAGTGTAATAGAATATTTTGAAACACAAGACAGAAATAAACTGCAACCAACATGAAGACAAAAGAAAATGCATTAAATCTGTGAATGGGGTGCCCAAGGATGTGGCTGGGAAGTCATGGCTGGGACCGATGGTGAGTGCTAACCTTCTGTTGGCCTGTCTATCTTTCTGCGATGTCATCTCCCAAGCCCAGATACATGTCCTGAGCCTCAGAAGACCACGCATATATTCTTCTAGGATGATCTCTCCTTTACTGGATGAAAGCCTTCTGCCATAAGTCACATCTAGATGCATAAAGATGGGAGATGGAATGTTCATCCAGTTTGCTGACAGGCACTAGTTTAATTTGTATCTTGGAGAGGGGAATCCATTGGGACCCTGTCACCTCTCTGCCAGAAGAGATGACCTTCTACCTGATCAGGAAATATAAAGAACTCCTGGCCTCCCAGAGGAGCATGGTTCATAAAGCCAGTCACCAGCAGACCTTGGGAAACAGGAATCCCTCTACTCACCTCCATCCGGGGCATGCTTGGAGAGAGATTACTGCTCCTGTGTTGAGACTCAAGGGTTCTCAGCCTTGTACCTCTGGCCTTGAATTTCTGCCTGACAGAAGTTGTTTTGTAAGGCTGGAACCCTCATTGATCCCTTTGCCTGCTTTTGAAACATAGAAACAGCTCACACTTTGCCATTTGAAGTTACTGATGGCTTCTTGCAAATAAGAGTCTTGCGTCCTGTCTTGTATCCACATAGTGTTCATTCTCTTTCTACCTCTTTGGCTGTTCCAGCTGAGGCTTCTTGGCTGGCGTCTTCTACCCCTTCAACTTCTAAACACCGAGCTTCCTTGGTCCTTAGCCAAGAACCCTGTTGTCCATTCTATCTAGAATTTTCCTCAGTAGTATCTCATCTATCCCCTGAAGTCCAAGCTATTGGCACGACCTGGCAGCCATGCCCCCTTCTTTGTTTACAGGATTACACTTGGTAGAAGTGTCCAGACAGGTGTGTGTTGCCAGGGAAGTGGGATGGCCCAGGATGAGATCTAAGAAATCACAGAAATCTCATGAACCTTTACTCATAATTGGTTGAGAGACGAACATGTGGCCCAGTTCTGGCCAATGGGATCTTAAAGGAAGGATTATGGGGGAATCCTTTCATTCACATTGCAGCATCTCAGCCATCATGAACTTTCTCAGGTCCCTCGATAGCCTAAAAGTATCTTCCCAAGGCTTGTGAGTTGTGCTCCGTGCTCATCAGCTGAGGGGCCTTTGGCTCAAAGGTCACAATTCTGTGCAATATCCCCTGTGCTCTGTGGCTCCCCTTCCCTCATTCCAGCTCTCTTGCCTTGTTGGTGGCAGCATCTCACACTTAACCTGCACCATGTACCATGAAAGCTGTCTCACTGCCTTGCGATCATGTCCTTCCTCTTTCACTCTGGGCTTTTTCAGGGGCAGAGATTCTGGTTTATTTGTTTCTGAAGCCATCCTAATGGCTGGCACTCTACCTGACATGAGGAAACTACCCAGTGAAAATGATGGATGGAAAGGAAGACCTGGTGCAGGGGGAAAGGACTGGTGACAATTATCAGTCCAGGGACAGACCGGAGTGAAGCAAGCAGGGAATCCATGGCCTGAATTTCCTGTTGTGCAAGGTGTATAAAGTCCTATCATGATATTCAGGGCGCCTGTTCTAATTACTCTCGACCTACAATTTCTTGTTTTAAGTCCATAATACTGGAAGCTTCAAGTTTTACATTCATGCCTTATATTTTTTTCAATCAGTTGTGCCTTTTTTACTCTCTATCATTTTGCCTGAAATTTCTCCACATTTTGTTCACTGTGTCAAACTCCTATTCTCCTGCCAAAACCCCATTCCAGCATTACCCTTCTGGGATACTTCTGCAGGCCACTCTTGGACAGGCACAATGACTCCTTGCTCTGCATCTCTTCTGTGCTTTGAACATAGTTTCGAGGGTGTCAGCTGTGCACTTGTGCCCAGGGCTTCTGTTCATGGCTGTAGATTCCATGACCATAGCCTCATGTCTCCTTCTTGTATGTATTTCCAGGGATTATCTTAGAATCTAGCACATCCCAGGCTTAAAAAACACACTGAGCTGGTTGAGCTGAATCTCATGCCTCATCATTTCACTAAAGCTACTTCTAATATACCCACTCACAGCCCGACTGGAGGTTCCAGGCTCAAGTCAGCCTCAATGTGCTTTTCAGCGGGCAAGTATAATCACAGTAATAATCTAAATCTTTGGGTTTATGTGACGGCATCTTTTCAAACCTTGGCATGTGCTATCTCATTTTACCTATACAGTTCCTCTGTGAGATCGATGTATAGACATTTATATTTTACAGACAAGGTGTAGAAAGGTTTAATAACTTGCCCCAGGTCACAAAGCCAATAAGGGACCGAAATCAGGACTCAAACTCAGATACCTGACTCTGAGCGTGGTACACTTTGGGAATGAATAGCTCCTACCAACCTGTTGTCAGTACTCGTTGTCATATATCCTGTGGCCTTGTTCCAAAGCTTTGCAGCAGGATTTTTAAATCCAGAAGCCTGCTGGAATTACTCCTCCCTCCCCTGGCTACATAAAGCACCCTGGCGTACATCACTGGGAGCCTGTGGCATGGTCTTCAATCTTCCCCCCACTCAGCCACTTCCAACCTTGACCTTGGAGTCGTGAAGATGATCCTGATGGGGCTGTTACTCAGAGGGAAATTGAAATGGTCCCTGTGGGGAGACTGTAGGATTTTAGTTCCAGCCTTCTAATTTCAGATCAGCCCATAGAAAAGAACCATGCTAGGAGCTCGATTCGCAAAATTAGGTGAGCTCCGTTCTTTGCCTCTCTTAAGAAATATGGGCCCTGCTCTAAAAATCTTTTTTTAATCTCCTCTCTGGTCCATGTAACAGGAAATTGGTCTCTGCCATAGGCCAATAAATCTCCAACTTTTTATTGAATATTAAAGAAAGACTTCAAGTCAAGTTCAAATCTCTTTGCTTGGAGCTTCTTATATAACGCAGCGGCACCGATACCTCGGGTCACAAAAGCTTTAAAAAGCAGGAGAAAAATGGGAAAGCTCTGCAGGTCAGTGGCCTCCAGGGATGATTCTTCTCCTTAGAAATAATAGCCTATTACTCTAAAAATCTTAAACAAGGCATTCCCTCTCCGGCTTGCACATTATAATTGAGACGAGAGGGATTAACCACTGGTAGTCTCTGGATGCATCTAAAACAAGCCCACAGTCGCTTTGCTCAGAAGGCAAGTTGGTCAGTCCTCGGCCCCGAGGTAATTAGGACCAGTGATGGAAGGCAGTTGGCACTGCCCAGGCCCCCTCTAGCACTGAGGCTCTCCTTTCTCCTGCTGAGAAGGTTGGTTGCTGCCATGGCTCAGCCAAGCTGCTCTACTGCAGCCTCTTTGGCCTGAGAAAGTGGAACGGCTCAATATCATGCCCTCTCCCTAGCAGCAGTCCGGGTGCATTAACTGGGTAACAGGAGCGACGAAGTCCTGCTGATCTGCCTCCATTTGAGACAACTCTGATAGCTGCCCCAACTCCACAGTGCACTGGGGGTGGACGGAGGATCTTGTTGCAATTGTGTCTGTTCTCTTCCTCTTCAGTCCTGGTTTTCTTTCTTTCCTTTTTTAATACTTTTATGGATGCATGGTAATTATACACCAGAGTGTTCAAGGTGATAGAAACATGCATGCACACGGCCCTTGGTGCGACTCCCTCTGCATCACACCTGGCTCCCTCCCCCTCCCTGTACATGTCAGTGAGGTTGCTAGTGATACCGTTCGTATGCGGGCATAACATTATTTGTACCGTTTCCTTCATCACTTCTTTTCCCACCTCCCAACCTTCCTCCCTCCATCCACTTCCCCTGATCTATTGGCCTCTCTCCTCATTTATCTAAAGTCCTTTATGTCTTCTGTTTTCTCTCTAGCTCCGCATAGGAGGGAGAACATACAATCCGGAGACTGGCCGACCTCACTTGGCACACTGTTCTCTCGTCCCATGCACTTTCCATTGTGTGTAGATACCAGGTTTTCTTTATCTTTCTATTGACAGACACCTAGGTCGGCTCCATGATTTGGCTGTTGTTGTGAACTGTGCTGCTGCAAATATGGATATGCATGTATCACTAGAGCATGGATTTTAATTCCTTTGGGAAGATACTGAGGAGTGGTTCAGTCCTTGTTTCCCGACTCTGCTGCAGGTGTCGACCCTACAGGCACTCCGTGAGGGATGTCTCTTTCTTCACAGGCATCCCAGAGTCCACTTCCCCTGAGCCACCCATCCCATGCACCAGGTACTTTGAGAAAAGTACTAAATTTTGGTTGAAATGACTTGTACAAGAAAATTTACAGAATGATATCGTTTCTTACATATGCTCTTTTCAAGTGTGTACATAAAGGCACAGGAATAATAAATGGCAATTTCAGAATGGTATTTCCCTTCTGGGAAGAGAGAGAGAGAGAGAGAGAGAGAGAGAGAGAGAGAGAGAGAGAGAGAGAGAGAGAGAGATGGGGTGCAGGGGAACATACAGAGACTTCAGATATATTGATACATTTTTGATAATCTGGGTTGTCAGTGAAGGTATATTTATTTTATTATTGGTTATGTTTTTTAGAGATCAACATATTTCATAGTAAATGGAAAAAAACAGAGGAATTTTCAGATATGCAGATTTGAAATCTGGCCCTCCCAATGTGTTAGTCAATTTTTTTTCATCAAACTACCTGACAAGAACAACTCAAAAGAGGAAAAGATTATGTTGGTTCATGGGTTCAGAAGTCTCCATCCATGGTTACCTGGATACATTCTTCAGATTCTGTGGTGAAGCAGAATATCATGGTGGAAGAGTGTGGCCAAAGGAAGCTGCTCAGCTTATAATAGCCAGGAGGGAGAGAAGGAGAGAGAGAGAGAGAGAGAGAGAGTGTGTGTGTGTGTGAGAGAGAGAGAGAGAGAGAGAGAGAGAGAGAGAGAGAGAGAGAGAGAGAGAGAGAGAGGAAGAGGAGAGAGGAAGAAAGAGGAGAGGAGGAGGAAGAAAGTAAAAGAAGAAAGAAGAAGGAGGAGAAGGGAGAGAGAAGAGAAGCAGGAAGGGCCAGGGACAGATAGGGTCCCTAAGGCCACACCCTCAGTAGTCTGCTTCCTCTAGGCATGCCCACCCCCTACAAAGTTTACCACTCCCCAGTAAATCTGTTCAAACTATTAGCCCATCAAATGAATTAATCTGCTGATGAGGTCAGAGCCCTCATGATCCCATCTTTGTGCCCCCGAATATCGCTGCATTGACTAGCTTGTGAGCTTTGGGGAAGACATTTAAGAACCAAACCACAACGCTCACGTAATAGCTATGTGATTGCACACGTTCAACTTACCCTCTCTGAAGTTGCTGATTTGTTTGTGAAGAACTGAAAGCCACTCAGATAAACTCTAATGGCTATAAGAATTTAAAGATCCTATGTAAAGGTCGCCTGGAAAGACATAGTCTTTCTTTCTCCCAGGAATTCAGGATCTCTCTCCTTTCTATTCCTTTTCATTTGTCTGCCTTTTTTTCCTTGTCCTTCAGGGACTCCCTCCGTCTCCTCCTCCTGCTCCATATCATGGCTTTTCTGCTTCAAGTTCCTAATTCTAAAATTCTTATTCCAAATTCTAAGGAAATGCATCTTCGTGGCCTCAGCCAAGGATGAGCTGTGTTTGCACTGAGACCTTATCCGTGGTCCATCCAGCTGTGGGTGGCAGCTTTCACACGTGGGGTTTGGAGCTACTCACTCCCTTTGTTGGGGTTTTCTAGAGGCACAGAAGCAGTGTATGTCTACACACATGCACAGTGATGCACTGATGCTTATCAACGAAGAGATGTTCTGAAAATTGCATCACTGGATGGTTTTGTCATTGTGTCATCCTGGAGTACATGTACACACGTTAAGGTGACTACAACACTCCTAGGTGGTTCAATCTTTTGGGACCCCTGCCATATGTGAAGTCTGTTGTTGACTGAGCCATTGTCATGTGGTGCTTAACTGTAGATAGCTCAGGTATTTATGAAATCTATGATAAACATGCATACAAAACATATACACGAGGCATCTTATAAATATTGGAGCCACAGACAGAGGCAGATTCACAGGTAAGAGAACAAGAATAGATGGGTACCTCAAGACATATCTCTATACAGATATTTACCATTCCCTTGTAGAGCTTAATGCAGTTGAATTAGAATAATGCATAGAATTTGAAATGAGGCCTTAAAAGGTACTCTTTGAGTCTTTAGGAGAATGAAAATGAATCTACCAGATGACCCAGTTATACCACTCCTGAGTATCTATCTACCCAAAGAAGTGAAACAGGACTACCATAATAATGCATGCATATCTGTTTATACCAGCGAAATTCACAATTTCCAAACTATGGAAGCAGCCCAAGTGTCTATCAACAGATGAATGGATTAAAAAATTACAGGGTATACAACAATGGGATTCTACTTAGCCATAAAGAAGAACAGAACTATGTCATTTTCAGGGAAATGGATGGAACTGGAGAATATCATATGTTAAATGAGATTAGTCAGTCACAGAAAGTGAAAGGTCAGATGTTTTCTCTCATATGTGGAAGCTAGGGAGAAACTGGGACGCAGGTGTAACTCCAGAAAAAAGAGGAGAACCCTTAGTGGAGTGAGAGGGGACCTAACTGAGGGAGGTGGGGGACACTTCACTGGACACGCTGTACATACACAAATCTGTCAATGCCAATCATGATGTCGTGCACAGAAAAGTGGGAGGGGGAGGGAATGAACGGAGCAGGAGGCGGGGGGAGCTCAAGTGCCATGGGCACGTTTGCCTCTATCACTCTAAACCTCATCGTGATGTCTGATTGCAATGCACCGATAAAATTAAAATATTATTTGAAACGAAATGTATTTCCCTATCAACAAAAGAGAAACAGGTAATTAAGAAAATTATATCGATTCAATGATAAAGGAAAGAAGGCAAAAAAAAAAAGACACTCTGCAAATGTTTGGCACTCTTTCTTGCTGTGTTACGTTGGTGTACTTACCCTCCAAGATTCTATATGTTAATAGTTACAAGAGGAGAGAGTACAACTTTCAGCACTCGAGTCCTGTCTCCAGCCCTTACTCTCTGGTTAAGAAACCGAGCCAGAACCAGGTTCCTGTGCCACAGGTTTCTCATTCATCAACTAACAGTGATAACAGTCTCTCTGAACTAGCATCCTTGGGAGGAATAAGTGAGATGACTTACTACTGTTGAATCATTATATATTTTTAACCATTATCAATAAACTTGGGAATTGGGAAAAACAAATCCTGGATAAAGAACTCGCACGCTGATGAAATTTGAGCCCTGCAGTCAGACTCCACCAGATCAACCAGGGACACTTTTATGAGTTGTGTCTCAGGCAGGCTGCAAACCCTCTGACTCGATCCAACACTCATTTAATTACTGCCCTCCACGTGCCAGAGGCTGGGCGAGGTTCAGTCCCCGCTGTCCAATTTCAATGCTTACCAGGAAAAGGGCAGTGGAAACACGGTACTTTCCCCACCCCTAAAGCCAGCGTGTGTCACTCACCTCTCATTCCCACCTGAGCTTATCAAGAAACACTTCAAAGACTGGTGGGCATGGGTGGAATATGCATCTATTATTATTTTTTTTTGGTTTGTTTTTTTTACATATCTTTTGCTTTAATTTTTTTTTATTGGTGCACTGTATTCATACATCATAGTAGGATACACTTTTGTAGACATACATGCACACTTTTCCCAGTCAGCCCCCATCCAATCCCCACCCCATTCTCTCCCTATCCCTCCCTCCCATGCTTGGCTTAGTAGTTGACATCTAGTATTATGGCAATTTATCTAAAATTAAAAATGATAATCTCACATAACAGTTTCATTTGTCTGATACCAAGCTTTTGATGACTTAAAGATAACATTTCAATATTTCTTTTTGCTTTCTTTCTTACCAGAGAATATTTTTTTTTATTTTTAGGTGAAACTATCATATATTTATATATTTATTCTTCAGAAAAAAATCTATCCTAATGTGGAATATGGACTCTAGGTACCCAAAACGATATTGAAAAAGAACAAAGCTAGAAGATATATATTTTCTGATTTCAAACCATATAAAGCTACAATAATTGAAACAGTGTAGTACTATTCTGAAGGCAGATATATAAACCATTGGAGTTAAATAAAAGCCTAGAGCTAAATTCTTCCCTATATTGTCAAGTTATTTTTGACAAGGTTTCCACAAACATTTGGTGGTAGAAATATTAATCTTTTAACTAAATATTGTTAAAAAATAATAATTGCAAGGAAAAGAATAAAATTGGACCCTTATCTAATCCCATATACAAATATTAACTCAAAATAGATAATAGACCTAAATATAAATCTTAAGACTATAAACTTTTAGGAGAAAATCTGGGTCATAAAACCTCACACCATTGAAATTGGCAGTGATTTCTTGGTTATGATTTCAATGGCACAGGCAACAGAGGAGTATACAAACTCCCCAAAAAATAAAAAAAACAATTGTATATCCAAAGACAATGTAAACAGAGTTAACAGTTACTAATAGAATGGGATAAAATATTTCCAATTGCTATATCTGAAGGTATATTAATATTCCAACTAGAAATCCTAAAAATTAACAACAATAAAGGCAAACAATACCCTTTTGAGATAGGTAAAAGACTAACATAAATAATGAATCTCCACAGATAACCAATCTTAGTTGTCTGTTGAATGGAAAATCTGGTTTCTCTAGTTCTGGAGTGTGTTACCTATTTCTTCTTTGTAGTTAATCTCTTTGAGTATTTTCTCTAGCGCTGGTTTTGAAGACAAAAATTCCTTCAGTTTCTGTTTGTCATGGAAGCTTCTTATTTCTCCATCTAATTTGACAGAAAGTTTTTCTGGGTAGGAAATTTTTGGCTGGAAGTTGTTTTCTTTCAGAGTTTGGAATATGTTACTCCAAGCCCTTCTGGCTCTCATGACTTGGTTTGGGAAGTCTGGAGTGATTCTAATTGGTTTGGCTCTGAATGTCACTTGGCCCTTTGTTTTTGTTGCCTTTAAGATTCTCTGCTTGGCTTCCACATTGGTCATTTTGACAATTATGTGGCGTGGGGATCCTCTTCTCCGATCCTGTCTAAAGGGAGTTCTATAAGTTTCCTGGAGCTGTGTATCGACCTCTTGCTCTATGTTTGGAAAATTTTCTGCTATTACTTCCTTGAAGAGATTGTTGATCCCTTTGGTTTCACTTTCTCTTCCCTCCTCTATTCCAATTATTCTTAGGTTAGCTCTCTTAAAATGGGCCCATATTTCTTCAATATCAGATTCCTGCTGTCAGATATTTTTTTCTAGATTAGAAACTATGATTTCATTTTTGGATTGCTCATCTTCTAAGAGCGAGATTCTGTTCTCCATGTGGTCTAATCGGTTGTTTGTGCTTTGAATTGAGGCCTTTACTTCACTAATTGCATCTTTTATCTCTTTTTGGCTCTCTCTGAGTTCTTTTCGAAGCACCTCTATTATTTCTACAGTTATTTTCCTGATTTGCTCTTCTAGAAATCTCTGATTTTCTGTTTTATCGGGTTCTGATATTGTGGGGTTGTGGGCATTTATTGCTCCAGTATTATTCCTCTTTCCCATGATTTCGGATGTTTGTGCCTTCTCTGGGTTCTTCCCTTGGGTCACTATGACTTCACTTAAGGTGTTCTGGATCTCGAGTCAGTAGTATCTCAGACCCCACTACTCCTTTACTGGGTTGTAGCACAGAGTCTCCGACCCAGAGAGTCGATAGAGGCTGCTTTAGACTGTGGGGGGTGCCAGGTTGCATGTTCTCCTATGGTGTGATATCTCTGCCACCGCCCCTCCCCCGCTGGGTCAAGTCCCAGGGAGTACAGTACTGGGATTTCTCCTCTGTGGCCCGCAATTTGACTCACTGTTCTTGAGTACGCGGATGTAGCTGTACTCGCATCTATTAGAATCTCTATTAGAACAACGCCTAGATGCAATCACTGCTATGCAAGTATTGTTATTGTTACCGTTATTGCTATTGCTATTACTTTTACTCTCTTCTCTCAAGTCTTTTGAGCTGGTTTCCCCCTCTCTCTTTCCCCTTCTTTTTAGAGAACATTTTAGGCCCTTGGTGTCCAACTTGATTGCCACCTTTAAATGCTCTGGATTTAGTACTCACTGTCTTGCTAGCATTTGGACACTGGTGCCTGGTGCATGGTTGTCTCTTTGTCTTTCTTTTGCCTTTTTTTTTCCTTCTCCAGTTTGCAGTCTGGCAGCACCATTACTCCTTCCAGTCCCTTGACTCAAGCTTCAGGCCCTCCTAGAGGGAACGCATCTGGGGATTTGGACACAAGCGAATTAGAAGGGCCAGACTCCAATGAGCTTGCTTTTGTTGAAGGAAAGTGGTACTCCTCACATCTGTCTTGTCCAAAGATGTTAATTTCTAGGAAGACTTCTGAGATTATAACTTAACCATCTTCTCTCCAGAATGTAATGTGGAACAGACAGCCCTACAAAATGAGAGGGACCCACATCTGTGCTAGGCTCTCCTGTCCTCCTAGGAGAGGGCGGTCAGGCTATCAAATGCCCACCTACAGCTTGCTTCATATGATGCCCTTCTCCTCAAAAAAAAAAAAAAAAAGACATGTTACCACCAAAACTCCAAAGTAATATTCAGCTTGAAGTCCCTCCCCTCCCCCAAAACGAGTTATTTGCCAGTGATCCCCAGTGGTCCGAGGTTGATGGATGGCGGGTGATTTGTACATCAGCACACCTTGGAGCCCCAGAGCTAACCCTCTGACAGCGTTAGCATAAAAGATTTACATTTATGTTACGAGGGCCACACAAGAATAATAATTTTAAGATACATTGCCAAGGCTGCCGGTGCACCCTGGGAAATCTAGCCATGGCAGGAGCTGAGCCGCACTGTAATTACAAAATGGCAGTGCAGGCGAGGTTTTTAGAGACCGGCAGCAAGAGACCAAAGCCATCTGCATGCCTTGGCGGATTGAAATTACAGTAATATATGAAGACATTACCTGAAAAACCCGGCACCATTTAAATGATTTACCCTTCAGTCCCAGCAAGCTTTAATTTAAGGATAAAGTCATTCAGAAAGCTAATCTGATAGGGGAGGCATTATTTCACACAGTTAAGTTAATTTACAGTAGCTGATTGTTGTGGTTGCTTTTGGTATTATTATCTCCCTACAAACAGCTGATCTGCCAGACAGAAGCAATAGACTGCTTAACACTGCGTCTTAATTCAGCGGGCGAGCTATCTGTGATAAAGGTTTGTTTATAAGCAATAATAGGAAAGTCATTTTGAGGCCACGCTGATAACAGTGATGAGAAATACCTTTAAGGAGGAAAATGCACAATTAGAGAAACAAACGAATCAGCAAGACCTGCGCTCCTGCATCTGTTTGTCTAGAATTGCCCTCCTGAGTGGTCCTTGTCCCCTGATGCGACCCTGTCCATTGGTTCTCTCCTGTGGACCTCTGTGTGTTTGTACAAGTTGTCTTTGTGCCTGGCATATTTTGCTATCTGCTTTCTAAGGAAAAAGTAAGCCTTGGGATTTGTCTTTAATGAGTGTTTTTTATCTTTGGGAGACCCAAGTGTGTGCACATAGGGATGCTGAGATAGAAAAACATCAGGAAGTGAACATTTGAAAGGTGCCGAACAGATTTGGTGGTGAAGGGCGCTGGAGATTTGGCGAAGGTTACATACGCACCGACTTGCTGTTTCTTTTGCAAAACTAGGGAGGAGGGATTGTGTTTGATGGTGGCCTGGGATGCTGAGATGATTCAAGAGCTCGATTAGCATGAGCGGGCGCATTTGTCTAATAGATTTGCCTTCATCTACGTAGGGATGTTTTCTTTACAGATGAACAGTCTCTTGTCACCTCATGAGTTTATCTCAATAGGAGAGGCATAATTTCTAGAAAGAGGAAGAGGGAATGCTACCCAAAGGATCAGGAAATTGCTTGCCAATGGTCTAAGAAAGGACCTCATAGGGTAAGCATCTGTTAGAAAGGACCAGAGAAAAAATCACCAATTTATAAAACTGAAGGGGGCTTAGTTCATCTCACTCATACGTAGCCATTGCTTTTTGAGTTCTTCTGGAATAGGAACGGTGAAACATGGATATTGCTCCATTTCATTCTGAATTTACATAGGACCAATCCAGACTCAAGCATTCCCATGCCTTCTACCAATGGGCAGAAGGCGACCTCTTCTATATGAGCCGTAGGTCACAGCTTCCAAGGGTGGCCCTTAGGGAACCCCACCTCCTCATGTTCACACACATGTGTAGTGGGGATTGTCTCCTTCACTAGACTGTAAGTTAAATGAGGGAAAATCCCAAATCAAAGAAACAAGCAAACCCCAAAGGCTTGGGTTGCTTATGGTTATAAACCAGCACAGTGCACATTCTCTTGTATCTAAGAGACACTAAACATTCCTTGAACAAATGACTGACATAATAAATAAATAAGTAAATAAATAAATAAATAAATAAATAAATGTGTTTCCTTAGCCCTAAGATGAAAGTAAAATGTGCTACAGGAGCTGGGTGTGGTGGTGCACGCTTGTAATCCCAGTACTTGGGAGACTAGACAGGAAGAGCACAGGTTCAAGACCATAGATAATTGCTCTCAGCAACTCAGCAAGACCTTTAGCAACTTGGCAAGAACTTGTTTCAAAATAAACAATAAAATAAAAAGGGCTGGGCTGTAGCTCAGAGGTAGAGTACTTTTGGGTTAACTCTCCAACAACAATAACAACAAAAAACAACAACAACCAACAACCACCACAACAACAAACATTTGGAAAGCATTAGTAAATGTTGGCCTTGTAGCAGAGAGCTCAGATGAAGATGTTAGGCCCTGTGTCCTTGTCAGCAGTCCAAGCTCCCCAACTCTCACTGTGGGTCCCCCAGAGAATCCACTGCATGTTCTGTTGGAGAGAAATGCTGCCTTTTCTGAATATTTGGACATGAGAACACAGGGGAGTGTTGGCATTGCACACACCACACAATTTATTCCCCATTGGTCAGTTCTCATTTCCAGTTTCCATCCCAGTGAGGTCATCAGTATTTACCTCCTCTTCAGCCATTCCGTTCTCTATGGAATGACCAGCTCTTCCCCTGACTTTTCACTTGCTCCTGAATTTAAATTCTCCTCCATTAGCAATCGCAGTATCTTCTTTTTTTCTTATGACCTGGCACTAGACCATAGATACTTGCTTCTAACCTATAGCAGGCTTGTCAAATCATGCGGCTGAAAGCCATTCTCCCCCTAAGATGAATCCTTTGTGTTTCTGCTAAAAAAAAAAAAAAAAGACTCCATGTAATTACCCAAGTCACTGAGCACACGGCCTGGCATGTAACTATGCATATATACTAGCTCCTTCTTCCCATACACAAAAGCGTAGGCTAGAAAGGCAAAGAAGTTAAAAATAGAGACAAAGGGACACAGACGCTAGAAAAAGGGTCAGAAGACAGTGGGATCCCTCTCCTCTGGGCGGGGGAAGTCAATTGCTTACTTTGCACACGAACTGTTGTCATGCATCGCTGTATGACTCCCACCAGTGGGGACTGTGGCTTTAAAATAAGATTTGGGTCCATTTTAAGCACTTCCTTCCAGCCTTTGGGGGAAGAAATGGATTCAGGGAAGAAAAGCCAAAGGAAATTACTCATCCTGGGGGGCAGAGGCCCTGCCACATACATTCCAAGACTGGTTAATCCTCTGGGTTGCACGCTGGTTGGTTTTATTTCTAGTCTGATTAACTGCAGAAAGCAAGACAGCACCTGACAGCATTTGGAGAACTTAGGATGGGTAAGCTCTTTCTGGAAAAAGCCTGTTCTCCCCTTGGAGCGGGGACTCAGGGGTCTGGCCCAGCACAGCATGCTTTTCTAACTTGTCATCCCAGGCAGTTGTGAACCAGAATATTCTACCTACCGGGAAGTGTGTGTTTGTATGTGTGTGTGTGTGTGTGTGTGTGTGTGTGTGTGTGTGTGTTTAATTAGACCATCTGTATTAGACCTTGAGCTCTACCAGGGCAAGCTATCTGTCAAGTGAACCATGGTTATCCCAGCATCTAGCCCCATTCCTGATATATGGTGATCATTCAGTTCCAAGCACTTCTCTAAAGGTAGGGACAAGTTTAGAATTCTTTTTTTTATTAACTATTATTTATTGAACTGTAATTGTACACCATACTGGGGTACAGAATAATAGAAAGACATATCCACACAACTCTTGGAACACTTCCTCTCAAGTTCGGGAATCTTTTTTTTAAAAATTTTGTTGATTCATTGCAGTGGTACATCTTAATGGAGTACAAGATGGTAGAGGCATACGTGCACTCATCACCCAATTAGCCCTTACCCAATTCCCAACCCATTCCCTCCTGCTCGTCCTTCTCAGAAATTCTTAAAAGGATGCATTTGGCTACCCCTGACTTCCATCTGACCACTGTACCCCTCCAAACATCCTCCAAGCCTTGCCCACTGGCATTCTGGCAGTCTCCCTCATCTGAAAGACTGTGATTGTCCCTTTAGAGGAGTTCCATTAACTATGGGACCCCAATACACTCAGAAGCAGCAACTTGTGCTCCACATAGTACGTCCATTTGACAAGAGTGAAGTGGATTAATTAACGTGGTGGGTCTATCTTCCACCCAGCTGTCTTGGGCTGCAATGGAGACCAAGAAAAATCCATTAGATTATACTGAGAGATAGCTGAAAGAAAGTTTAGATTAAGTTTATCTCTCGAGGCAATTTTATTAGATAGATTAAGTTTCTGTTCATCTCTCCAAAGACCATAGTAATAACCAGTGTCATGACTTTCAAATCCTCCGGACTGCAGAGGGTAATCAAACATGGTTGTCTTTTTATCCCTCTCTCTTACTTCTTAGTATTCTACGATCCTGCATCGTTCATCTGTCAGAGCGATAGTATTAAGGGGATCAATGTTGACAAGTGATAGTACAAATTATGTAATGCCGATGACATTTTCCTGTCTCCTTTTGATCTGCAATTCCCACTCAATCACTCCTGATTCTATGAAAAGCATCAAAAGAGAAAGGCGGTTGTGGGTGCCATTGGCTGTAGTCCCTGAGCCCCAGGGGCAAAGCAGGGTGAATTTGAAGTGTACAGGAGGCTTCTGAATTAGACGTGGGGCCTGGGAAGATGGCCTGACTGACAGAAGGGGAAATTGAGGTCATCTTTGTACAACAGGCCTTTGGCAGCTGCCACTGGGGACCGCGTTTCTACAGTCCCATGAAATATTTGACATGTGAAGCCCATGCTGGCAATGGGCTTTCTATTCCAAGCATGTATTCTTTGACTTCTCCTCCACAGGGGATTCAACCCTCCTTTTGGGGGACTGATGGAGGATAATTTAAAAGAAAGAACCAAGCTGGTTTTCTAAGAGGAGAGGGAGATTGGGATGGCATAAACAGCAGGCTAGCTTTTCTAGAGTGGGGAGGACTGAGGTTTGGGGACTTTTGAGGGGAAAGGAACACATCTTCCATCCTCATGATGTTTCTTTTCCCCTGGAAGGATCTCTGCTATTGTAACACCAGTAGCTTTCTGCCTGCTCTCTCGATTCATCTCCCTAATAGACTTATAGGAGAATGGCTATTTGCATGCATGGCTTCTGAATTGAGGCAGATTTGCTCCTACCTGGTTGTGACTGCAGATTATGGTTTAAACTCAGTGAACTATGGTTTTATTTTTTGCCAAATAAGAACAATAGTGTCAATCTTGCAGGAAGTCTGCAGTTCATGTAGTGGTACAATCCAGTCTTCTCATTTTGTTTATTTATTTATTTTTTGTACTGGGGATTGAACCCAGGGACTTTCTACCTTTGAGATATCTATACTCCCAGTCCTTTTAATTTTGAAACAGGGTCTTGCAAAGTTGCTTAGGCTGGCTTCAAACCTGTGATCCTCCTGTCTAAGCCTCCCAAGTACTAGGGTTACAGATGTGTACCACTACATCTGGCTGTCTTCTCATTAATATATGTCAATGAAGAGTGTTCACAAGAATTTTTGAAAACTCCTGTGGAGTCACATTTGGCCCGGGTTTTACCTGATTAACACGATCCTAAAAATATCACATGACCAATAAAATCCCTTATGATCCTTTCAACCAATGGACACTGCTTTTGCTCATAGTTCCAAAAGGTCCAGAGTGATGAGCAGGGGGGATGGAGGCTTGATGGCATTTGCAAGTTTTACTTGCTGAACTCTTCCAGCAGTTTCTTTTATTCCATGAACATTTATTAACCACACATTATGTAGTAGAGATTTGGGGGTTTAATGGTAGACAACAAATATAAAGCCTTGGATTGCTACCAATTTGCTTTTTCATTGATGGAATTAGCTCTGCTTGATTCCTGTTGGTATTTCCAACTTGGAAACTCGCCGGATACTCAAATAATGTTTTGTGAATACATGAGTGCATAGAAAGTACCCATATCCTTCCCAAGCACTAGCACTGCCTTGCTGAGAGGCAGAGCCATTACTGGAAAACTTTCTCATGATTTGAGAAAATACTATCCCTCAAGACCAGAGTCAAGGCTAGGAGGAAAAATGGGATTCAAGACCACATTTCACCACAAGGTATTCTTTAGAATGTGAAATAAAAACAAATAGGATTTTATTAATCTATTTTTGCCTACAGCCTGGAAAAGCCCTTATGCCAAATTTCTCTGCCTCTAAATTATGCTTTGCCTTCCCATTATAAATTTTATTAACCACTCTTTTATTAGCGATCTTATTACAGTTGATCTGCACATGAATAGAAACAATTTACAAATGATCAGGGTTGGATCAGAGCAACCATAAACTCAATGCAAATTGTTACAAATTATTTACTGGCTTTAGCACAAATCTGCATATAGATTGAGGAAGTCAATCAGAAAGGTACCTTCAGGTATTCTTCACAAGATATGATTGTGAAGATAGTCGCAGACAGGCATGCGTTGTGCAGAATAGAAATGAAAAGAAATAGATTCATTTGTCAAACACACTTTGGTGCGGGTCTTCCCATTTATTTGGAACTTTGGAGCACAGGATATCTGAGGAAATTGAAAAAGGGAAAGGAAGGGGCGTTTGGAAAGTGGGTTTAGTTTAAACATAAGGTTAGGAGTGTAAGACATATATATATAAGGAGTATATAACATATAAAGGAATTCTGGAAAAATAAAGAATGGGATCATTGACCCAGCACATTAGAGAATTACAGGTGTTTCATGTCATTAATCTTCCAGTAACTCTCAGACACAGGGAGGATCTGCGTGAATACTCTAGATTCTGTCTCTCAGTTGAAAGAACTGAGGTTTCATAACTTGATCAAGGTCACACAAATCAGGACTTGGATCCAAAATTATCTACTTCTACTTCCTGAGGCTCCATCCATGACAGCTTTGAGAAAACCCAGAGAGTTGCTTTTCTGAGGAGTGTGGGGGTATGTTGGAAATAGCTCTGAAGTCTCAACCCTCTGGCAGAACCACGAGGCTTGAAATCATCCTGTTTTCCTCCTTTGCTTGTCTTCAGCTAAGAAAGTGGTATGGTTGAATGCAAAGAACTCAGGGCTGAGCACTGGGAGAGGTGAGTTCTTCTATTCAACTTACTAAGTGTCCTCAGACAAGTGTTTCCTCCCCCTTACAAGTGTTCCATCCTCTTTGGAAAAAATTGCACATGATCATGGTTGGATTAGAGAAACCATAAAATCAATGCTTACTGAGGCAGAGAGGATTAGGTTTCTGTAGACTGTCTCCAAGTTTATAGCTTTTAAGTGACAGCAATATGTATCCTCTTAAGATACTGTCTTGGTCAAAATTTGCACTAATATAATCCAGAATGTCTGATCACACAACTAGAGAAAAAAGATTTATTTGCTGACAGTTTTTGGAGACTTGGGGGTTCAGTCTAAAGGCCAAAGTTTATAGATCTCAGGGCAAGGCAGCAGGAATCAGAGAGAGAGGGTAAGAGCTAGGGTTCCTCATGGAAAAGAGAGAGAGCAAACAAGCAATGGAATTAAAAGCAAAGCACAGTCCCTAGGTTGGTACCTCTAGGGACCCAGTGACACCCCCTGCCTAGGTTACCACCCACTAATTCCAATACAACAGATTTATCCACTGATGAGATTACAGCCCTCCTGACTTAATCTCATCAACTATGAGCACTAATACATGAGCTCTGCAGGGGCCGTTGTATATCTAATTATAACAGACATGTATTAACCCTTAGCAAAGGAAATATTGGGCAAGGTTGGAGTTCCCCTTGTTTATTTCCACCTCTTGGTGCTGTGTTATTTTCCTCTCTAGCATTTCAAAGTTTCCTTGCTTCCATAAAATGTCTTTTCTCAGAGCTGGAGATGTAGCTCAGTGGTAGAAATTTTACCTAGCATGTGTGAAGCCCTGGATTTCATTCTTAGCACCACAAATAAAATTCTGTTCTATGTCTCTAGTGACTTCTCTCTTCTCCCATGGACTTAGTTTTTTTTTTTTTTTTAGTATCTAGTATTGTCACCATTAAATGGTGACAGAATTTATGATGACATCTCAGATCTTTCTATCACTTGAGAAAGGTTTGCGATGACTCAGGGTACTTTCAGAGCCCAGAAGATTCAACTACATATACACTTACTTATTCTTTTTTCATTCCGTGGCTAGCACTGTGGAACTTCACGGGTGGAGGTGGAGAGGGGAGTGATACCATTCCACCTTTCCTAGAGGATAAAGTTTCCTCCCTGTCACTTTTGCACAGGGTCAGCAGTTAGAGCAAGACATGCTAACGTGGGTGCTGGTCCCTGAATTCCACTTCCTTCCCAGCCATGGGATCTATATTATTTCATGTGGAAAAACGAATGTCATCACGATATGGATGGTAACAGGATCACATCTTCTTAGATGCTTCCCATGCATCTCATATGAGCTTGGAGACTTCTGCACTTTGTTTTATTGAGTGGCCACAACAGTCAAGAGAGCTGGAATCCTATTATCACCCCATCATCTGACAGACAAAGAAATGGAGATTTGGATGGGAGATGATTTGCCTAATTGCACATAGTTCTGAATCAGAAGAGACGAGTCTGTTGTTGTCCTGCCTGACTTTCAAGTCGGGAATGGACTCTCAAGTCCATCCTTAACCAATAAACTAGATTAATCCTATGAGTTTGAAATATACAGGACTGGACCAGTTAACTTCTATAGATCTTCTCCATCTCAAAGATAGAATTGTTTAGTCCCTAAACAAATTTTTATGAAACTTATTTAGTTCTTAAAAAGGTAAATTTCCTATTCATTTTTATATGCCACTGTGTTTAATTGTTCTTCTAAAACTAGCCTATAATCATTTCTGATAAGTATGCACCTATAACTTCAATACATAGGTAATATAATAAAGAGGGTATTTTCACACTCACAAAAATGAATTGTTTAGTCCTAAAGAGGCATCTGGTCCAACAGGCCATACTACAGATAAAGGAATCAGGGCAATATAATGTTTTTTTTTTTTTAAACAAACACATACACAGAGAGGTACACTGGGAGCAATAGAAAAATGACCAGGCTGGAGATCTTGAATCTCTTTCCCCTATGTCAGCCCTTACACAGAGGAAAGTTGTCCAATGTGCAACTCTGGAGGCACTATATATACTGACCACACGGTGGTCTACGGTCCTCAATCTGTCATATAAGGCTAAGGCGTATTCTTATCTTCCTATAATTTGATTTCATAAGCATTTCAAAGACAGAGAGCTAGCATTTCTTTTTCTTTTTTCTTTTTCCCAAAAGAGAAGCTGTGCGCTTGAGGAGACGAGGTTGCTGGCATCCATGACTTTGAAGGATGCTGGCGAATCAATCAAGGGCTGCATTGTGAATGCTTGGCATGGATTTCCTTTCATTCTCTTCATTCTTTGTGTGGGGTGTGTGTGTGTGTGTGTGTGTGCGCATACACATACAACTTTGGTGTTTTTCTACCAGCAAAGGACACAAGGGCTCAATGTAATTAACCAGCAACAATATACGGGATTTAGGCATGTTTTGTACACAGATCTTCTCTCTTGTGCCATTAACAAATGGCCCATGAGCTCTGTGCTGCTCCACGTTCATTAAACACCCCTGCACCTGGAGAGCTCCGAAGCCTGCTGACATGGCCTTCTCAACAATGGGATCCAGAGTTCGGGGCCCATAAGGGAATTCCTTACAGCTGTTAGCAATCTTCTAGGCTGCTCTGAGGTTATGCGGAATGAACAAAGCAAAGTCAATAGGACCTCTGCAGGGACTCTGGTGCTGACACCAGTGGCTAAGACTTTGTTCCTCTCCGGAATGCTCAGCCAAAGTCCTTAGGAGTTGAATTCAGATAAAATTGAAAGGTAAACTAATTATAGTGGGGCCATTTGTGCTTTTGTGGTTTGGCTTATGTCAGCATTTCCTGACTTAACTGAGTTCTTTGGGGATTTCAGAATCTGCTTTAAATGTTTTTTTTTTTTTTTTTTTTTTTTTTTTACCCTTGTTATTATTCTACCTATTTCTGAATCTAGTTCCATTATAAGTTCTGATATTCAGACAAATGGCCTTTATCGCCACTCTTATCATGTGTGGCTCAGGTGAGAAAAAATTTCTTTTGTCACAGACACACGTGCATGCACACATATTGAAAACACACACATATACAAGGACGCTGTATTTGTTCAAGGCAGTTTCAGTTGTTAGTGACAGAAACTCAAATCAAACTGGACAAAAGGAAATTTAGAGATTTGTGTTAGAACTCAGAGGGTAGGATTCACACTGATCCTGGGATTCAGATGTGTTGACAGGACTTTGTCTCTCTGCCTCTCACATAATCTCATTTTAGCCTGCCATTTTTCTTCACAGAGTAAATCCTTCCATGGTAGACAAGATGGCTGCCAGTAGCCATGGCATAGAAATTGTCATTCTCTCAACAAGAAAAATGATTGGCCCTGTCTGAGAAAATGTGCCCAACCCTGAGCCAATCACAGCAGCTATGGGTGGGATTAGGGACTGGCCTGATCAGTGTCAGACACTCAGCGAGTGTGACTGACAGCCCTTCCAGCCTATAGAAAGTGGGGAACCAGGGCTCTGCTGCTTCCTGGCGGTGGGACAGAACACACTCTTAATGTCCTTTTTCAGCTTCTCCAGGTGTGGAGAGGGCTGCCTGCATATTACTTGTCTTACAGGAATGATTAAGTATTTCATAAAATAATGATATACACCATGATCACTTATCTGGGAGTGACTAGTGATTGATATACACTCACCCAAGCAGCTGGCTCATTTTAAGTTTTCTGGAAGTGGTATCTCTCTTTGCTTTGGCCGGTGGGAAGCTCAAAGCGAAACATTAGCTTTCCTTCTAGCATGTGCACAGAGCTCCTGTCACATCTTTTCTGTGAGTAACTTTACCTTGACTATATTTTTGTTTCCTGCCTCTTCTATTACTTTTATGCTGGTTTTAAAAATTACTTGAATTTATCTTGTTTTACTTCTGTAGGCGACTCAGATACTTGTGGGGTTGAGATGGGCTTTCTTAAATAAATGGAAAAAATGCAGGTGGGATCCCAGGGGCCTTGTTTTTGTAAAGATAATGTTGGCTGTGCTAATGCCCTTTCTCCTTCACTGCTAATGCCCGGGCTCTGCTTGAAGCCACTTGTTCAATTACAGCGCCAGGCTCCTGTTTTACAAGGCTTCCTTTGAGCTCATCTAATCAGGAGCAGCTCTTCACTGCAGTCTCTTTGTTCACTGACTGGAACCTTGAATGCCTTACTTTGCCTAATAAATAACCCAGGGGCTCAAACTTGGCCTTAGCCTTGATTTAGAAAATGGAACCGGTGAAGCTCTGAAATGTGCCCAGAGCCACAGCTACTGCAAGGTCAGGCGTCTGTCAGACCCAAGGTTGGGTCCTGCCCCATTTGCTCTCCCATTTATCGAACTTCTTCCTCCCCAGAAAGTTCTCTGGGTTTGCTCTGATCTTGATATGGAGGCAGAAGGTAAGTTTCCATGGGCAGGGAACACCAGGTGACCTACTACCCTGGGGTGTGGACTGGGAAGTTAATTCTGGCATTGTGCAGGACAGATTAAGTCTAAGCAGCCATCGGTGTGGTCTTGGTTACTTTCGCCTTTCTGTGTTTTCTGCTTCGAAGATCAGGTAGCAACTGGAAAAGGGATACGGAGGCTCCAGCCGCATCTGTGAGAATGAGGCTGCAGTTGGAGACCGACCCTGTGCTGTCTCCAGTTCTGGGTTCGAATCCCAGCTTTATTGTTATGAGCTGTGTGGCTGACTGCGGTGAACCAGTAAGAGCGCAGCAGGAAGTCTCTGTTTCTTCATCTATGAAGAAGGGGATCCCTTCCCACCTCTGTAGTGGTCTAAAGTGAACTGAGATGGCTCCTTGCTGTAGACCAACCATTCATGTCCCTCCCACTCATATTTGTATGTTGAGATTCCATCCCCATTACACTGGTATTTGTTTATTTTTATTTTTTATTTTGGTGGTACTGGGGTTCCTGGAAGCCCTTCTACCTCCGGGCTACACTCCCAGACCTATTTTTATATTTTTATTTGGAAACAGGGTCTCTTAAGCCAGAGCAAGTGGCTGGCTTCGAACCTGTGCGATCCTCCTTGTCTCTGCCTCCCAAGTGCGGGGATTAAAAGCGTGCGCCACCACGCCCGGCTACACTGGTATTTGGAGGTGGGGACTCCTGAAAGGGATCCCAGGGGATTCCCTCACTCCCATCACTATAGGAAGGCACAGTGGGATGAGGGCTGTCTGTGAACCAGAATGCGGGCCTCACCAGTGCCTGGATCTGGGACTTCCCAGCCTCTAAACTGTGAGCAATGACATTTTTCTGTTTATGAGACAACTGCTCTATGGGATTTTGTCACAGCAACTCAAACAGCCTGAGAAATGCCTCCTCTCCTCGTCACGCTGCGTTACCTAGTTAACCTCGTTACGCTCCTCCTTCCTCGACTCAGTTTAGAGGATGCTATTTTGTGGGAAGGCTGGCCTGAGTTATCTTTCTGGGATATATCCTTTTACTGTACATTTTTATCATTCCCTGAATCCTCTGGGCATTTGTCACAGGTGCAATTTTACTATTGCTGTGTATAGTTTTTTTTTTTTTTTTGTAATGGGAATTGAACCCAGGGACATTCTACCTCTGAACTATACACTCAGACCTTTTTATTTTTCGTTTTGAAACAGGATCTTGCTTAGTTGCTGATGCTGGCCTCCAATTTGTGATTCTCCTGTCTTGGCCTCCCAAGTACAGATTACAGGCGTGCACCGCTATGCCTGGCTGGCATGCGTGACTGTTTATGTCTGTCTCTCCCACCTTTGAACTCCTCACGTTTTCCTTGGGTATGGGTTAGGGCAGAAGCTCGTAAAGAGGGAACTGTGAACGAATTAATGAAAATGGTAAGTTTATGGTGCCAACAGGATCTGCAGAGAGAGGAAAGGAAGGTGCTACATTCGCTATGAACCAGACAAGATGCCACATTCTTTCTCTCGGTGACATGCTTAAATTTCAACACAGCCCCATGAGGCAGGGCTTGTCTCGTGTTCATCTTCAATTCCCAGAGCCATGTTGGACACAAACCTAAGTCCCAACAAATGTTGCAGCCATCAAAAATTAAAATAAATGAACAAACACATCTCTCTTCCATGTATGCCTTTCCAAAAGCACTCCGACATTGCAAGGATGGAGGGGTGAGTCCTCCCGCCTCCTGTCTTGGAGGAACCAGGCTGAGAATCGACAGCTACAAATGCTGCCACCCACTCGCCTTACCCCAGCGCAGGCAAGATGGTGTGTGCTCTTTATTTATTATACATGTCTGCATATTGAGATAATTGGGTTGTGTAATATTGCACGCATACTAATCTGAGAGTGATTTCTGCGGAATAGAAATTACTTATTTTGATTCCTCGGGGGTTTGTTTTGTCAAAACTCATGTAGTATTTAGCAAAGTAATCATTGTTCAATTGCCGAGCACAGGAAATGTAAAATTATCCTAATAAGAATGAAAAGGACGAGGAGAATGAGTGTTGCTGACCTCATCAACTTGATTAGCGATGGCGTCTCAATGTGTAACCTCAAACGCCACCACGTACCTCTTCATCTCACCGGCCCTAATTAGAGATGCAATTTGTCATATGGTTGTTCTACTAGAATAGAAGTCCTCACATGCAGAATGTATAGAAGAAGGAGGAAGGTGCTGTTAAAATTCTTAAGCTCGCTGCTCACTAGCAAGGCAATACCCAGACTGAAAAGGTAGTTTTGAAAGCAAAAAGTCTGATTTTTTTTTTTCATAGGGAGCCAAGTGCCCTGTGACGTTGGCTTTATCACATCATGTCCCTCCACCCAAACTCCTTATCTGTCAGAGGGTGTTAATAAGAGTACCTACCTTATGTTAGCCCCTTGTATTTAAGAACCTGTTGTGCTCAAGAGGGTTATTGAACACTTGGTTCCCTTTTATTCTTTAGAAAACTCTGAAGAAAAAAAACACATCCTTGCGGAAAATGGTTGAGGTACCATAGACAAGAAGAATCCACATAGAAAAAAATGAAAACGATGGGGTGTCAGTTATAGCTTAGATGTGGGGTGTGCCCTGGAAGAGCTTATGTATGGATGCAGGGATTTTCAGAGGTGAAGCGACAGAATTATGAAAGTTCTAATCTCATCAGTGGATAGATGCATTAATGGACTTGTTGAGTGGTGAGGTAGGCAGGTAGGGTGTGACTGGAGGAGGCCGTTCACTGGGGGTGTGGCCTTGAGTACTATACATATGTCCATGGGTCTCTCTCTCTCTTTCTCTTTCTCTCTGTCTCTCTCTTTTGTCTCTCTTTGTCTCTCCCTCTCTGTCTTTGTCTCTGTCTCTCCTTCCCATCCTTATGCCCTGATCTCTACAGATTTCACCTGGCCTGATATAGAATTTAACCTCTGAAATCTCCATGACTGTGAGCATGTAAATCTTGAGTTGTACTCATCAAGTGTTTTTGAGTCACAGCCATGAGAATGCTGACTGAAACAGTAACTTTGGCGTCTTCACGTATAAATAAAAATGGAATCATTGTTAGAAGTGTTTCATGTGAATTATGTTAGATATGAGTAGCAATACCTCCAACGTTTAGTGGATGTGAGCCATTTGAGTCTGCCTAGCCAAGTCTTCCTAGCTGAGATCTTAACAGGATGGAGTGAAGATGAACCATCCCTACCATGCCCTGTGTAAATTTCTTACCCCCCAAATTGGCAAGAATGGCAAAATGGCCTCTGTTATACATTATCTTACGTCTTAGAGTTGTTCTTAATGCAGCCAGAGTTACTAGGACCCTGTTGAAGTATCAGTACTCCCACCTGCAAAAGAGGGATAATGATCATGCTTTTCTTATAAAATGGTAGTGAACTGGAAGTTAATAATAAGACTTAGCATCATCTCTCATAGTAAGTTCTCAGCAAATGGGAATGGGAATGTTATTATTAATATTATTATTATTAACATCAACTCTGTGTGGGGAGAACATTTCAGGCCATCGAGTATGGGAGTCATGAAACTCAAAATGCCCCCGGGCTGGTGTACCATAACCAAGAAGGGCTGGGCCACTGGGAGAGGAAGCAATACTAGCAGTCAGAGGCTTTCTTAGCCTCTGCCTCCTGGGAAATAAGGTGGCCTCCACAAATGTCCAAGGCAAGCATAACAGAGCATTTGTTATCACTTCAGATATTTTCAGAAAAGGCCACCTGATTCATTTACCCGCCATGCAGTTCTGAAAACCATCAATAGTAAAGTACTCAGGACTTCCGGGAAGATGGCGACAGAGAAAAGCGGGGCTTAAGAGCCCCGCTAACAACAAATCTCCATTACCACAAAATCAGCGCCTTTCAAAGCCAGAAAACAACATCACCAGAGAAACAAAAAAAATCACCAGGCTCCAGAGAGAAAGCGGACTGAGAACAGAGCCACAGAGGAGATCCTCACGCCTGAGGACGCGGCTTCATGCCCGAGGACGCGGCAGCAGCGCCATACTGCCGGCAGGACCGGCGAATTCACGGGACGGCCACAGCAAGCCGAGGGGAGCCGCTGCGGAACAGCCAGGCGGGATTTCTCGGCGCAGAGGGCATCTAAAGCTCCCAGTGGCTGAGCTCAGCACACGCTGCAGGGATTCAGAGTGAAAATCAAAACCAAGAAAAAAACGCCAGCCCCATAGCCGAGGGCGTACAAGCGGCGCCATATTGCCACCGGTGGCAGCAGCACCGAATTCACCGAATCCCGTACAGCTACATCTGCGTACTCAAGAACAGTGAGTCAAATTGCGGGCCACAGCGGAGAAATCCCAGTACTGTACTCACTGGGACTTGACCCAGTGGGAGAGGGGCGGTGGCAGTGATATCACACCATAGGAGAACGTGCAACCTGGCACCCCCCACAGTCTAAAGCAGCCTCTATCGACTCTCTGGGTCGGAGACTCTGTGATACAACCCAGTAAAGGAGTAGTGGGGTCTGAGATACTACTGACTCAAGTTCCAGAGCACCTTAAGTGAAGTCATAGTGACCCAAGGGAAGAACCCAGAGAAGGCACAAACTTCCGAAATCATGGGAAAGAGGAATAATACTGGAGCAATGAATGCTCACAACCCCACAATATCAGAACCCGATAAAACAGAAAATCAGAGATTTCTAGAAGATCAAATCAGGAAAATAACTGTAGAAATAATAGAGGTGCTTCAAAAAGAACTCAGAGAGAGCCAAAAAGAGATAAAGGATGCAATTAATGAAGTAAAGGCCTCAATTCAAAGCACAAACAACCGATTAGAACACATGGAAAACAGAATCTCGCTCTTAGAAGATGATCATTCCAAAAATGAACGCATAGTTTCTAATCTAGAAAAAAATATCCGACAGCAGGAATCTGATATTGAAGAAATATGGGCCCATTTTAAGAGAGCTAACCAAAGAATAATTGGAATAGAGGAGGGAAAAGAAAGTGAAACCAAAGGGATCAACAATCTCTTCAAGGAAGTAATAGCAGAAAATTTTCCAGACATAGAGCAAGAGGTCGATACGCAGGTCCAGGAAACGTATAGAACTCCCTTTAGACAGGATCGGAGAAGAGGATCCCCACGCCACATAATTGTCAAAATGACTAATGTGGAAGCCAAGCAGAGAATCTTAAAGGCAACAAAAGCAAAGGGCCAAGTGACATTCAGAGGCAAACCAATTAGAATCATTCCAGACTTCCCAAACCAAGTTATGAGAGCCAGAAGGGCTTGGAGTAACATATTCCCAATTTTGAAAGAAAACAACTTCCAGCCAAAAATTTCCTATCCAGCAAAACTTTCTATCAAATTAGATGGAGAAATAAGAAGCTTCCATGACAAACAGAAACTAAAGGAATTTATGTCTTCAAAACCAGCACTAGAGAAAATACTCAAAGAGATTAACTACAAAGAAGAAATAGGTAACACACATCAGAACTAGAGAAACATGACTTTCCATCCAACAGTCAACTAAGATTGGTTATCTGTGGAGATTCATTATTTATGTTAGTCTTTTACCTATCTCTAAAGGGTATTGTTTGCCTTTATTGTTGTTAATTTTTAGGATTTCTAGTTGGAATATTAATATACCTTCAGATATAGCATTTGGAAATATTTTATCCCATTCTATTAGTAACTGTTAACTCTGTTTACATTGTCTTTGGATATACAATATGTTTTTTATTTTTTAGGGAGTTTGTATACTCTTCTGTTGCCTGTGCCATTGAAATCATAACCAAGAAATCACTGCCAATTTCAGTGTTGTGAGGTTTAATGACCCAGATTTTCTCCTAAAAGTTTATAGTCTTAAGATTTATATTTAGGTCTTTTATATATTTTGAGTTAATACTTGTATATGGGATTAGGTAAGGGTCCAACTTTATTCTTTTCCATGTAATTATTATTTTTCAACAATATTTAGTTAAAAGATTATTATTCCCACCACCAAATGTTCGTGGAAACCTTGTCAAAAATAACTTGACAATATAGGGAAGAATTTAGCTCTAGGCTTTTATTTAACTCCAATGGTTTATATATCTGCCTTTAGAATAGTACTACACTGTTTCAATTATTGTAGCTTTATATGGTTTGAAATCAGAAAATATACATCTTCTAGCTTTATTCTTTTTCAAGATCATTGTGGGTACCTAGAGTCCATATTCCATATTAGGATAGATTTTTTTTCTGAAAAATAAATATATAAATATATGATAGTTTCACCTAAAAAATAGAAAAAATAGATTCTCTGGTAAGAAAGAAAGCAAAAAGAAATATTGAAATGTTATCTTTAAGTCATCAAAAGCTTGGTATCAGACAAATGAAACTGTTATGTGAGATTATCATTTTTAATTTTTGATAAATTGCTATAATACTAGATGTCAACCACTAAGCCAAGCATGGGAGGGAGGGATAGGGAGAGAATGGGGTGGGGATCGGGTGGGGGCTGACTGGGCAATGTGTGCATGTATGTCTACAAAAGTATGTATCCCACTATGATGTATGAATACAGTGCACCAATTAAAAATTTAAAAAAAAAATCCAAAAAAAAAAAAAATAGTAAAGTACTGAATGAGGAACTTTTCTGCTCCTGCAGCTTACCCAATTACCATGTTAGCAATCTCTGGAAGCGTGGTCTGTTTATTTCTGGCATGTGCTCTCTTTCTTTTCCTCCACAGACTTCTCTGGCCCTCTGAGGGCGTCTCTCGACACATCTCAGCCTCACAGTGGGATTCTGGCTCCTCTGCCCATTCCAGCCAGCTATCTGGTGAGGTATCCAGCAGTGCCTCGGGGTCTTATTATAGAGCCCAGCAGCACCTTCTGAGCTTGTAGCAGGCAAAGCTTCTCCATGTCCTTTTGAAGTGGAGGCTCTGGCCAGCCCCTTAGCTCATGGTCGTTTGCTAAGTTACATGACCTCTTCTTGCCTTAGTATATGGATACTTTGATTATTGCCTGGCTGTGGCTTGCCCAGAAGTCCTCCCCCAAACTGAATGCAGACTTGAGAAGGAGACTCCGCATGAAGCCCTTGGAACTGAGCTCTGAAGCCTTCTCTTGTTACCAGCTTTCAATCCTGTGATCCACTGCACTGTTCCCAGTGCACTTGAATTTGGAGGACTTGGGGTTATCACTCTCAATTTTCTTCCTGGGGTGACAGCATCTAAGATGTGATAAACGTCAGCCAGAAAAAAAAAAAGCCCATCATCCTATTTATCTGCTACAAGGGTACCAAGGCACCCTTCTTTCAAGAGATAGGACCAAAAAGCTCAAAGGTATTTTTTTTTCTTCAAGCTAACATTTTATAAACACGTACTGGGTGTTAGACCTTGTCCTGAGTGTGTTCTGTGGATTGTTTTCACAGAATCTTTGCAATAACCTATTCTTTTCCATGTTCATTTTAGAGAGGAGGAAGCTGAGGCTTAGAGAGGTTATTTGCTAAAGTTAGGAAGTTGTAGAGTCTGGGATTCCATGTAGATCACCCAACTCTGGAGAGTGAAATTGTTTACGCTCTGCACGTCACCTCTTGCTATGAGACACCTAAACCTCCTCTCACTCCACATCCCCAGAGCAGTGACTACTGACTCAGTAAGGACTGTTATTTGTTTCTGTGTTCTTTGAGCTTCATTCAAGGCCAATAGAAGTTGTTGGGAAAGTATTTGTTGAATGCATGGTACCACTGAGAGTCAGCACTGTTGCTCAAGGAACAAGGACTGTGCTGAAAATGTGAGCCATTCTTGGGCTTCAGAGGAGCCACCATAGTTTTTGGCCAAATCTCCATGGAGCTGGAATAAGAAAATACAGAGAGGAGTAAGGGGTTCCCTCAGGGTGCCAGAGTGCCACACCCCAAGGCCTTGCCAACCTCTCATCTCTGATTTTTTTCTGTATGTCTCATTAAGTTTTATCCCTCTGCGGGAAAGAAAACCCCTTTTTTTGAAAGAAAAATCCATCATTTTTGTCCATTCATGTCATGGACCTAGGATAACCTCCAGAAATTTTCTGTCTTGGTTCTAGTTCCAATTCCAATTCTGGGAGAGAAAATCCAGCTCCACAGACTGGTTGGGATGTTTGTCTCCAGTTGAACATGTCAGTATGATACCAGCGAAAATATTAGTCCCTCAGGCGCTGAGGGGTGGGATGTTGAGTATAAGTGTGGTTTTCAGAAACCCTGCTCCTGAGTTTGAGGAAGAAACACACCCAAAAATGAATACTCAAGGCTGCCTTACCCATTTCAAAGTAGACCTAAGCATAGTTGAGAAAGTGGTTGGTTCAATTCAGTCCCTCTTTGCAATAAGAATTTGCTGACATACCTTAAAAAACCTGTCACTTGCAGAAGGCTGCCCTCAGAACCAGCCAAGATCAGCTGAGAAACAGGGGGATTTATGGGTAGTGTTTAAAATTAGTTTTTTTTCTAGTGATTCATGACAATGTATGAACTTCCAATAGCTTCTCCTAGGGAATCCTTCAGGAGGAAAGGTCCATGATGGTGGATACCAGGTCCTCCACGGCCTCTCCAACTGCCCTCCCCAGAGCCTGGCATGTCAAACTTGACCAATAGGTATACTTATAATTTAGTCTTCATGAAAGGGCCTCATGCACCCTTATACATCAGCAGTTTTGGAAGCTCAGAGAAGTTAAGCAACTCATCCAAGATCAGAGTCAGTAAATTATGGAATTTAAATCCAAGCTTGTCCAGCGGTGAATCTTGGTCCCTTTTTGTTGCCCTGCAAAATCTCTCTGATACCAAAATGGATGTCTTGCAAGAGGAAAAAAAATACAAAGTGATTTATCTTCTCTGAGAATTGCCGGAGGAGGTAAGGGACCTCTAGGTACCTGAGCGCCACGCACAGAAGGGATGCTGATGGAGATCTGGCCTTAATTAAGCTCAGCTCTAATCTGCGACACTTTGGTGCTTTGGCTCTGGGAGCAAAATGTCCTGCATACCTAAAAACTCGGGGTAAGCAGATTGGCAGCCAGGCCAGTCTCCTCTGTCAGTAGGGAGTCTCTAAGGCGAGTTTGATTCTGATGAAGACAACACACACAGAAGGGGCAGAGTGCTGTTCTGCAGAAGCTTGGTACTGTATCAGAGGAAGGAAGGATGCCAGGACTCAGGGGACAGGATGGGAAGACAGTATGTTCCTATTCAGTGCCTCGGTACAGAGAAAACGGAACCTCTGTAGCTGTGATGAGGATTAAAACGATGGGCCTGTGGTTTTGAAAGCTTTTCCAAGGCCTTGGCGCTGCTATTTCTTCATCTCAATGCTTTTCCTAATTCTTGTATCATTCTAAAGAACACAAGAGTGGATTTACCTTGGCCCATTTCCTTGAGAAAGACTTGCTTCCTCAACTGGCCTCAGGTGACTTTTTAACGAAATTATTATCAAGTCAATTCATCATTCAGAGAAGCACAATCACGTAATTGTTCTGGTGGGTTGAGTAATTATTGCTCAGATTACATGGGGAAGAAATAATTGAAGAAGCAACATTTGATTGGTTTCTTATAAAACTGATTGTGTAAGGCTTGGTATGCTGGAGAGATAACTGAGAAAACCAGGCAGAACATACGGTCTTTGCGACTCAGTTCTTCATGTTTGTAAAATCGTATCAGCTACCTTTAGATTAAATCATTAACATAAAGATCACATAAGCTGGGCATGGTGGTGCTTGCCTATAATTCCGTCCTTGGGAGGCTGAGACAGGAGGATAGCAGATTTGAGACCAGTCTCAGTAATTTAGCAAGTGGTTAAATTTAGTCCTCTGCAACTTAGAGAGATCTTGTTTCAAAGTAAATATATGTGAATAAATATATAAATAAAGAAATGGCTGGAGGTGTAGCTCAGAGGTAGGACATCCCTGGATTCAATCCCTAGTACTGATAAAAAGTCTCATGTGTATTGCAGGAAGAGATAAGAGACCTCTTTCTCGGGTACTATGAGAAATATGATGTTTGGTCCATATTAGGCACACTACACCCACTCAACACTCATCCCTACCCTTGTAAGTAGGTGTTGTCCTTGTCTTTGTTTTACAAATGGGGACACTGGGGAACAGAGATGTTCAGTCACTAAGTAACAGAGATGTTAAGTAACTAAGTACCAGCCACTAAGTACCTGAGCTGAAACTTGAACCTGGACGCTGTGGTTGGAGAGTTCATGTGCGTAACCACTGCTGCTCTGCCTCCTTGAGTCACGCTGCCTGCCACAATGCCCACAGCCCCTTGGAGAGTTCCTTGCCCATTGGGAAGGCTCTGTGTATGGACTGGGCAGGGGAAATTGGATAAAATATTATTGGGGTCTAGCTGCACGGATGCTTCAATTTCTAAGCAGAATTCTGGTGGTCTGGGTGTGACGTGGCAGCCAGGGGGCTTGAGATATTTTATAGCAGGTGCTGCTCACACCTTCTGTGTCTTCCCCTATGCATGTGCTCTTAAAAACCTTTGAGCTTATCTGCATCTCCTTCTCTTGGCATTTTCTAGACAGCCATTCTGCTCATTTACAAGGCAGGCTGGCTGTGCCCAGGAACGAGTACCCCAGGAGCAGTGCTTACTTGGCGTGATGGGAACTGTGGTTTGTATAACCCATTTCCCCAGTACCCAGGCACATGTTCACAGCTTTCCCAAAAGCAGGCATTAAGCTTCAGTCGCCCACTGTTGAAACTGGCTTGCTAATGTACCATTTACGGGCGACCTTCCTTTCCCGGTGTGATTTTTCCTCTTTGCTCCCAGCATTCCATGAACTTTCAAACAACTTGTGTTCAGATGATCGTCTCAGGAGCTTGCTTCTGAGGGACCCTAAACAGAGACATGCTCCAATTCTGCCATGCTCAGCTTTCTCTCTCAAAGATTCTTGAGTGTGGAAAGCACAGTGTGTGCAGAAAGCAACGGCTAAGGGGGAGAGAACTACCACTTTTTAAATAGCTGGGTAAGCTCCCACTACTCCCTGGTGCATGGCTGTAAAATGCTAGGTGGGGAATGTGGGTTCAGCCTGGAGGAGGCTTCATGAGGCCCCCCGCTGCCATTTCCTGTTGAGATGTGCTGACGACAGGGGGGTGGAAAGCCAGAGGATGCCGACCATGAAGGCACAGTGACGAGAATGTGTTCAGTGGAGGAACCAAGCTTGGAACAATGAGATTAGCAGAGGCCTGAGCAGAGGATCAGAGATGCAGGGAGGCAGAGGGGCCGGTGGCCTAGGGAGGATGCTCAGAGCTGCAGAGGTTGTCTTCTTCCTCTCGTTCCTCTTCACTTATCGGTGATTATTGATTTGCTACCCCATGAGAGTTGCTGAGTTCCTTTTCTCAAAGAGCATCTCTTGGCCTTTTCTTGGGTGCGAATGGGAAGGAGTGAAATAGTATTCCCAGTGTTTCACTATGAATCTCACTGTTATGCATGGGAAGGAAGAGAGGAGGGAGAAGAGAGGTACGGGGAAAGAAACAGACCAGATAATGCTGCACATATATGTGAATGCGTCACCCTGAATCTCACTGCCATGTACAGTTAAAGAGAACCAATAAAAATATTAAAAAACAGTATTCTTAGGATTGATGCAATATGGTCTCTATGGCACATTGGTGAGGTCTCTGCAGTTTGTGGAGTTGTTTGCACTCTACTAGGCTGAGTTGCATGTCAAACATTGTGAAAAAGCCTACAAAACTCAGAAATGATGATGATGATGGTGGTGGTGGTGGTGATGATGATGGTGATGCTGGTGATGGTGATGATGATGATGGTGATGATGATGGTGATGCTGGTGGTGGTGGTGATGATGATGGTGATGATGGTGATGATGATGGTGGTGGTGATGATGATGATGATGGTGATGATGGTGGTGGTGATGGTGATGATGGTGGTGGTGGTGATGATGATGATGATGATGGTGGTGGTGGTGATGATGATGGTGATGATGGTGGTGATGATGGTGGTGGTGATGGTGATGATGATGGTGGTGATGATGGTGGTGGTGATGGTGATGATGATGATGGTGATGATGGTGATGATGATGGTGGTGGTGATGGTGATGATGATGATGGTGATGATGATGGTGGTGATGATGATGATGATGATGGTGGTGGTGGTGGTGATGGTGATGATGGTGATGATGATGATGATGATGGTGGTGGTGGTGATGGTGATGATGGTGATGATGATGATGATGATGATGATGATGGTGATGATGGTGATGATGGTGGTGGTGATGGTGATGATGATGATGGTGATGATGATGGTGGTGGTGGTGATGATGGTGATGATGGTGGTGGTGATGGTGGTGGTGATGGTGATGATGGTGATGATGATGGTGGTGATGCTGGTGGTGGTGATGGTGATGATGATGATGGTGATGATGATGATGACGATGATGATGATTCAGAAATGGCAAAAGCACCTGGATTTGTTGCATGTTCTCCCTCCCCGGGTGATGTGAGAACAGCTTTGCATGTATCTCATGGGAACTCACAGCAGGTGGATGAAGTGCACAGGACTGTCTTTATGGTGCAGATGGGCAGATGGGTCTGTGAAGAGGTTGAGTGAGATACCACCACGAGGTTAATCACATAGAGTTTTGACATGGGACTATGTGCCACCTGCTCTGCCTCTCTCTTGATAATGTTCTTGCTTGAGTTTCTGGGGAGAGAGAGCAAAGTGATGGAAGGACTAAGAAAGATGGCACAGTTGAGGGGGGCTGGGAGATGAGCCATCTGGACTCACTGCTGGGATTCACTGTTCTTGGCCACACACAACTTAGAGGAAGGAAGATTTATTTGCTCACAGTTCTGGAGACTTGAGAGGTTCAGTCCACATCAAGCTGGGTCCGCGGAGCTCAGGAAATGGCGGTGGTACACAAAGAGGGAGAGAGCAAGGCTGTTCTCACATCATGGAGCCTGGAAGCAAGAGAGCAGACAAACAAGGAGATTCAACGTCTCTAAGGCCACACCCCCAGGGACCCGCCTTTCCAGCCATAGCCCACTTGTCTGAGTTGCCCCCCAGTAAATTCATTACAGTAGACGTAGTTGCTGATGAGATTGCAGATGAATTGACAAATGACATCATTTCTGAACATTAATACCTGAACTCCCCAGGGAACATTCTATTTCTGACCATTATAGGGACATCTGTAAAAAGCTGCCATTGTAATGTGGCTTGAAGTATTTGATCAGCTCATCTTCCTTGATGAGACGAACTTTCAAGAAATGCCACCATTGTGTGACTTTTCCTACCATCAACTCCAAGAATACCAGGGTGCCCATCTCAAAAATACAGAGAGGGTCACTTAATAAAATGAATGAATATATAAAACAATTATTATTCCCTTCTTACATAAAAATATGCTTTAAACTTGGAACTCTCCAGGGGCAGAGAATATCTCCAAGAGAACATGTCCAAAGAGCTGGTTATATAGATGGACCTGTGTGCGTGTGTGCATGTGTATGTTGGGGGAAGGTACTGGAGATTGAAGCCAGGGACATTCTTGTTCTGAGGCCCCAGGCCTTTTAAAAATGTTTTGGTCTCATTAAGTCACCTCATGCTGGCTTTGAACCTTTGATCCTCCTGTTTCAGCCTCCTGTCCCTGCCTGTGCTAAGGTCACAGGCATGTACCACCATACCTGGCTAGATGGTCTTTGTTTCAGGGTGAAGAGGCTGGAGCTGGGGTGGAGGGTAAGTCTGAGAGGACTTAAGGCAGAATCCTGGTCCTTTGGACCAATCTTTGCAAGGCACTCTCAGCCCTGTTGAATTTGACTCTCTATTTCCTCTTTTAGTTTTGACCTTGATTATTTCTCCCTCCCTCTTATTGTATTTATTTTGAATACAAAGGAAAGAAGACCTTGGTATTTTCATTAAAAAAAAATTTCCCCGGGAAACACAGTCAGAACGATGACTCCCCAGAGGTAGAATTGCAGGCTTGGCATACAGAAGGCAGTTTTGCTGAGTTTGAGGGCAAAGGGTAGCTCTTACTGACCCCCTGATGTCTTGGCATAGTGTATCTTCCCTATTCGCTTGCAGGCTGAGACCTGGACTATGGGAATGTGAAGGAGATTAGGGGCTGGCAGCAATTTAAACCAGCAGAGGAGCTAGGGAAGAGCTGGGGCTGGAGCTGAAGTCTCCCATTTATCAATGTCTTCACCAAGGAGCCCCTGTCATCCCCCCAGTCACCCAAACAGCTCCCTGAGCCATTTCAGTCCCCACCATGGTGGCTTGCTGAGCCCAGCCTGCTGATTAAAAACCTGGTGAGAAAAGGGAAGGACACATGCTTCTGCTCCTCTGGTGGAGCTAAGCAAGTTAATAACCTTCTTTAAGGCAAAAGCAAATCAAGTCCTATTTTAAACATTTTATTGACAAGCACAAAAAGGCTGCTGTCCACAGCCCAGGTAAATTCATCACTTGGTTTTGTTCCTTGTTTCTGACTCATGCGGAGGACAAGAGCATTTAAATCATCCCAAGCCTTCCATTGTTACGGGGCAGGAGGAGGTGTTGGAGCAGGGAACAACAGGAAGAAAGGGACTGAACATGTCTTTCTTGAGCTCCTGCTATGCAGCCAAGACTTCTCAGGGCACTCTCCTTATGTGGCATGTCTGATTCTCAGGAAGTCCTTCACATGGAATTGTTTAGTTCCCATCCTACAGCTGAGGATGCTGGACATGCCTTGTGCCGAATCCCATGATAGTGCTGGGGTCAGGATTCAAAGCTTCATCTGGAGCTGGGGGGCAGATTGGTGCACACCTGTAATCCCTGTACTGGGGGGGTTGAGACAGTAGGATTGTAGGTTCGAGGCCAACCTTGGCAACTTAGCAAGCCTTTCAGCAACCTAGTTAGACCCTGTTTCCAAAAGTAAAACAAAAAGGGCTGGAGGTATAACTCAGAGGGATAGCTCAGAGGTATAATGTCTTTGGGCTCAATCCCCAGCACACACACACACACACACACACACACACACACACACACACACACACTCTTCATCTGGCATTTTTGACCACACTGTAGCCATTAGGATCCTTAACACAAAACAGGTGATACCTGCAAATAGGGATTTCCCAGGAGATGTTTTTAAAGGAACATTTGCACAAATAAGAGTGAGGCTTAGGGAACTACTGTGGTCAGTGTTGGGGGCTAGCAAGAGAAGATCTGCTACCATGAGAAGGTTTGCTACCAAGACAAGATTGTCCCCTCAAGGTGGAGGGTCAAGGACTGGGCAGTGACTGGTGCCCTGCAATAAAGACAGGTAAAGGAAGCTGTTTCTAGTAGAGCAGTAAATTTTGCTTAAGAGCAAAGCCAGTCTAGGGGAATTTTCCATGGGGAGAGGAGGGAGGGGGCTCATCCAACAGGAAGTGGGACCCCATTGAAGCGCTTCCTACTGACTGGCCCCCACTTGAGGAGGATGGGGGCTAGCACAGTGTTCCACTTTTCTGTTCCAATAGATCCTCCAGAATTTTTCTCCCCCCTAGAGGGCAATCAATATTTAGCTGTCCCAGAGAAAATCCCTCCTCTGAAGAAATCTGGTCCATATCAAAGCATTTATCCTGGGCTGTAACTGAAATGATCTCAAGCCACATTACTTAGATTTTGGCCATGACCTACAATCCTATAAAGAGTACATCTTAAGTAACACTTTATATATCCATAAAGACATCCACCCAGCAGAAGAGAGGACACATTCAGAAGAGAGGGTGGCACCTGGGTGGGTCATTAAAACTCACCTTCTTCATTATTTAATATATCTTTACAACCTCCTGGGGGCAGGCAGGGGGAGATTTGCTATAAACTGTATCTGCTTTACAAGTCGGTCTTCAGAGGAGGAAATAAACACCTTCCTTTCTCTGCAGAGCAGGCATTTCAGTGCATGGAGCCAGCTGCATTGCTCACGGGGAGGCCCAGGGAAGGTCCTGGTCACCAAGTGCTGAGAACTTGAGAATAAATACCTCCCAGGATGTTTCTTTAAAAAAAATCTCGAAGACTTCCGGGAAGATGGCGACCGAGAAAAGCGGGGCTTAAGAGCTCCACTAACAACAAATATCCATTACCACAAAATCAGCGCCTTTCATAGCCAGAAAACACCATCACCAGTGAAACAAAAAATCACCAGGCTCCAGAGAGAAAGCGGACTGAGAACAGAGCCACAGAGGAGATACACCGGCCTTGCGCCCGAGGATGCGGCAGACGCGGCAGAAGCGCCATACTGCCGGCGGCAGCGGCGAATTCACCAGACGGCCACAGCAAGCCGAGGTGAGCCACTGCGGAACAGCTAGGAGAGATTTCTCCGCACAGAGAGCATCTACAGCTCCCAGTGGCCGAGCTCAGCACACGCTGCAGGGATTCAGAGTAGAAATCAAAATCAAAAAGAAAAACGCCAGCCCCACAGCCGAGGGTGTAGCAGCGGCACCATATTGCTACCGGCAGCAGCAGCAGCGAATTCAGCGAGGCCAGTACAGCTATATCTGCGTACTCAAGAACAGTGAGTCAAATTGCGGGCCACAGAGGAGAAATCCCTGGGACTTGACCCAGCGGGGGAGGGGCGGTGGCCGAGATATCACACCATAGGAGAACGTGCAACCTGGCACCCCCCACAGTCTAAAGCAGCCTCTATCGACTCTCTGGGTCGGAGACTCTGTGATAAAACCCAGTAAAGGAGTAGTGGGGTCTGAGATACTACTGACTCGAGATCCAGAACACCTTAAGGGAAGTCATAGTGACCCAAGGGAAGAACCCAGAGAAGGCACAAACATCCGAAATCATGGGAAAGAGGAATAATACTGGAGCAATTAATGCCCACAACCCCACAACATCAGAACCCGATAAAACAGAAAATCAGAGATTTCTAGAAGATCAAATCAGGAAAATAACTGTAGAAATAATAGAGGTGCTTCGAAAAGAACTCAGAGAGAGCCAAAAAGAGATAAAGGATGCAATTAATGAAGTAAAGGCCTCAATTCAAAGCACAAACAACCGATTAGAACACATGGAGAACAGAATCTCGCTCTTAGAAGATGAGCAATCCAAAAATGAAATCATAGTTTCTAATCTAGAAAAAAATATCCGACAGCAGGAATCTGATATTGAAGAAATATGGGCCCATTTTAAGAGAGCTAACCTAAGAATTATTGGAATAGAGGAGGGAAAAGAAAGTGAAACCAAAGGGATCAACAATCTCTTCAAGGAAGTAATAGCAGAAAATTTTCCAAACATAGAGCAAGAGGTTGATACAAAGGTCCAGGAAACTTATAGAACTCCCTTTAGACAGGATCGGAGAAGAGGATCCCCACGCCACATAATTGTCAAAATGACCAATGTGGAAGCCAAGCAGAGAATCTTAAAGGCAACAAAAGCAAAGGGCCAAGTGACATTCAGAGGCAAGCCAATTAGAATCACTCCAGACTTCCCAAACCAAGTCATGAGAGCCAGAAGGGCTTGGAGTAACATATTCCAAACTCTGAAAGAAAACAACTTCCAGCCAAAAATTTCCTACCCAGCAAAACTTTCTATCAAATTAGATGGAGAAATAAGAAGCTTCCATGACAAACAGAAACTGAAGGAATTTATGTCTTCAAAACCAGCACTAGAGAAAATACTCAAAGAGATTAACTACAAAGAAGAAATAGGTAACACACTCCAGAACTTGAGAAACAAGATTTTCCATCCAACAGACAACTAAGATTGGTTATCTGTGGAGATTCATTATTTATGTTAGTCTTTTACCTATCTCAAAAGGGTATTGTTTGCCTTTATTGTTGTTAATTTTTAGGATTTCTAGTTGGAATATTAATATACCTTCAGATATAGCATTTGGAAATATTTTATCCCATTCTATTAGTAACTGTTAACTCTGTTTACATTGTCTTTGGATATACAATATTTTCTTTTATTTTTTAGGGAGTTTGTATATTCTTCTGTTGCCTGTGCCATTGAAATCATAACCAAGAAATCACTGCCAATTTCAATGTTGTGAGGTTTAATGACCCAGATTTTCTCCTAAAAGTTTATAGTCTTAAGATTTATATTTAGGTCTATTATCTATTTTGAGTTAATATTTGTATATGGGATTAGGTAAGGGTCCAATTGTATTCTTTTCCATGTAATTATTATTTTTTAACAATATTTAGTTAAAAGATTTTTATTTCCACCACCAAATGTTCGTGGAAACCTTGTCAAAAATAACTTGACAATATAGGGAAAAATTTAGCTCTAGACTTGTATTTAACTCCAATGGTTTATATATCTGCCTTTAGAATAGTACTACACTGTTTCAATTATTGTAGCTTTATATGGTTTGAAATCAGAAAATATATATCTTCTAGCTTTGTTCTTTTTCAAGATCGTTTTGGGTACCTAGAGTCCATATTCCATATTAGGATAGATTTTTTCTGAAAAATAAATATATAAATATATGATAGTTTCACCTAAAAAAAATAGAAAAAAATATTCTCTGGTAAGAAAGAAAGTAAAAGGAAATATTGAAATGTTATCTTTAAGTCATCAAAAGCTTGGTATCAGACAAATGAAACTGTTACATGAGATTATCATTTTTAATTTTGGATAATTTACTATAATACTAGATGTCAACCACTAAGCCAAGCATGGGAAGGAGGGATGGGGAGGGAACGGGGTGGGGATCGGGTGGGGGCTGACTGGGCGATGTGTGCATGTATGTCTACAAAAGTTTGTATCCCACTATGATGTATGAATACAGTGCACCAATAAAATAAATTAAAAAAATCTCTTATATGGAAACCAAACTACCAAACTAATGCATGTGTATCTATGTTCATAGCTTCACAGTTCACCATTGCCAAACTATGAAACCAGTCAAGATGTCCATCTACAGATGAATGGATTACAAAACTGTGGGATATGCACACAATGGAGTTTTACTCAGCCATAAGGAAGAACACACATGTCATTTTACAGGGAAATGGATGGAACTGGAGGACATTATGTTAAGTGAGATTAGTCGGTCACAAAAAATAAGAAATCAGATGCTCTCCCTAATATGCAGAAGCTAGGGAGAAAATGGATCATAGGAGGAGCTCTAGACAAAGAGGAAGAAATTGTAGATGAGCAAATAAGGTACCCTAATCGAGGGAAATGTGACGGGGAGGGGGGATTTCCTAATGTGCATGATGTATATTCACAAACACATCAAAGTCGACCACTGAGCCAAACCTGAGAAGGAGGGAGGGGAGGGAATGAGGTAGGAAGTGGGTGAGGGCTAATTGGGTGATGTGTGCATGTGTGCCTCCACCATCTTGTACTCTATTAAGATGTATGACTACAATGCACCAATAAAAAATTAAAAAAATAAAAATTCTCTTATCAGGGCCTTGTAACTATGCATGGCAGCGAAGTTCAAATTGATACAAACATACATGTGCACAGCACTTGGCGTGTTTCCTCTATGACCTGCCCCACACCCTTACCTCCCCCCATACACGTTTGTGAGATTGGTAGTGATAACTTCCTGTGTGGACTTAGCATTGATTGAACTGTTTCTCCATCAATTCTCCTTTCCTCCCTCCCCAAGCCCCTCCCACTATTCTACTGGTCTTCTTCTTAATTTATCCGAAGTCCCCTTTAGGCTTTTATATATGAGATAAAAAAATTACAGCCCTTGACTCTATGACAGCAACTGGCTCTGCTTAGCATCCTGTTCTCTAGTTCTATCAACTTCCTGAAAGTGACATAATTTTATTCTTTATGGCTAACATTCCATCAATTCACCACATTTTCTTTATCCATTCATTTGTTGATGGGCACTTAGGCTAGTTCCATAATTCGGTTATTCTGAATTGTGCTGCTGTAAATGAGAATATGCGTGCACTGCTACAACATTCTAACTTTGATTATTTTGGAAAGATACGGAGGCACGGCAGAGCTGGTTCATTCGGTGGCCCTATTCCTACTATTCTGAGGGACCTCCATTCTGATCCCCACAGTGGCGGTACTAATTTACAATCCCCCTTCATTGCCCCTCTTCTTTTATCATGTCTTTATATCAAATAGTTCAGGACAACGGCCTGGTTCTCTTTCATAATTATGAACCTAGAATTGGAAGTGCCAGAGAGAGTAACAATTTCTAGCATCCAAAGCCAGCATTTTGAGAATCTCGTGTGCCGGGGCCCTGTGTTAGGTTTTGTAAATGCTAAAATGAATAAAGCATAGCTTACGCACTCAGGGAAATCATGAGCTTGCGAAGAATGCAGACTTGTATAAATGACCGATGAACGTATTTAGGAAGCCACAAATCAGGAATGCACAAAAGACATTATATACCAGATGTGTTGATGACAGAGCGGTCTTATTGTCAGGTGATTTTTGAGCTCTGAGGGAAGCATTCCCGAGGCAAAAACAGAGACAGAGAAAGAAAAGGGTTACTTTAGACAAAGGCAGAGACAGAGACCGCACATTAAAGATGTACAAAGGTGCCATAGGTCAAAAGTGCATCTATTGCAGAGGTTCTTAAAGGAGAATTAGAAATAGGAGATCTGAGCTGGGAGTGGTGGCATGTGCTTATAGTCTTAGTACTTGGAAGATTGAGACAGAAGGATGGCAGGTTAGCAGGCATCCTCAGCTACTTGGCGAGGCTTTCTGCAACTTCGTGAGACCCTGTTTCAAAATAAAGAATAAAAAATAGGGTTTGGGGTATAGCTCAGAGGTAGACTGCCCCTGGCTTCCATCCCCAGTTCAGAAAAAAACAAAACAAAACAAAAAACAAACAAACAAACAAAAAACCAGGAGATTTGCCTCAAAGACTCATTCAAGGGTGGATTTTGAATGGCACCAAAGCTATGATGTTTTGACAGTGCTTCTATTCATTTTGCGCCGGGATACTAGTTAAGTGATGCAGTTAAATCTGTGTTTTAGATAATCTGCATTTGCCTCTTGCTTGGGGTTGACACGCAGCAGGTCTAACTTTCTGAAGCAAGTTGAGGGTTCTCATTTACAAGAATCTCCCTGTAGAGGGCAGGCTTATTCATGTACAATGCCACCAAGCTCCTAGCTCCCTGAAAGGGGAGAGAATGCAGGGAGAAATAATGCTTGACTTTACAGAGGCTGATTTGGAGGCGAGAGGAAAATCACAGTTCCAGGCAAGACAGGAAGTATTAAGCTGCACTTTTAAGTCCTAATCGAATGCAAGCCAAGGCGGTTTTCAAAAGCAGGAGTAATTGGTGGTCCAACAAAGCCTTTTTTTAAGCCATGAATGTTTCCCCACACCCAGGGATTGATAACAGGGTTTCCTCTCTCCACTTTACTCTGCAGTAGCTACTTAAAGCAGCAGCCTAGATCCTCCAGTGAAGCCCAGTGGAGTCATGAAACTTACCATCATGAACGTGGGGGCAAGCTCCTGGTGAATTGCAGGTGGATTTGGGGGTTGGTGATGTCCCAGGTTGGCCATGGAGGCTGGAATGATGGCTTCTTTGTAAAAGTCTACACACACACACACACACACACACACACACACACACACATACACACACACACACATGCACACATACAGTGACAACTATGGTAACTCATACCATTCCATCCTCACACCCTTTTCCAGTCCAGACATCACATCTCACCACTTACATGCAGCCCTAAGCATACTCCTCGCATACCCTACATCAACATACACGCTCGTCACACTCTCAATGCACTGTTTACAGACTCATGCATCTCCACCTGGACCCCTGACCTCCCCATGGCCCCTCTCCATCACACAGTGAACACACACTTCTCTCGGTCCTTGTTTCTGCTTGATGATCCCCTCGTCCCACCCCCCTACCTGTTCTTCGCTCTCATCACCCACACAACTGTGGCCTCATGCACTTTCCCTATGCTGGGTCCACTCACAACACACACAGTCTCGTTGTTCCTAGGAAGAGCCATCACATCATATGATCTTAGCCTGAATCAAAAATCACAGTGGCAAAATTATCTTCCAACTCTTCCCCCAACCCCCAGTGCTTTTCTTCTTTCTTTTGGAGAATGCTTGCAACTTTGAGGTGTTCCTGACAACCACTTCAGGTACTTCTACTTGATACCTGGACCACATAGTTGGTGAAAAAACACCAGCTTGAGCCAGCGGGAGAGGCCGCCTTCAAGACTGCCTCGCTTTGGGTCACTTGTCTCTCTTCACATCTCAGTTTGTTGATTTGTAAAATGGAGAGAGCAGAATTACCCACCTTTTAAGATGGAAGATCAAATGTGGAGGAGAATATAAAGCCTTTAGTTCAGCTCCAGGTATGTAATAAGTAGATAAGTCCCTGATAGTACAAAATGAGGTCCGGCACTTTCAACTGTGTTTCTATGAAAACCTGCCAACAGATGTGGCCTTGTGGACCCAATCAAGTGAACACCACCTGTTTCCTCTTCTGGCCAACACCCTGCAGCAGAGCCCTGTCCACTCAACACCCAGTGAGTAGGTTGGACTGAGTTTGGGGTTGCAGTGATGAATTGTGACTTGAAAAGATTTGTGGAGTTTCATTCTTACAGAGCCAGGAGTCAAACAAATTAGAAGTTGATGCCAGATGGTTTGAACACGAGGCCTAGCTGGCAGGAAATTTGTGGTGGGTGCCCCCTGTGGTTTGGGGTGAAGTTGAGTTTGGGATTTGGGGGAAAGTGTTGGGGGTAGGGGCACTTACTCAACCCCTGTGGAGTTGGTATCATTGTCTTCCCTGTTTTAGGGACAAGAAAAACTCTGGCCATCCCACTGCTAGTTAACCTGAGCCTCTGGGGGTCTTTCATGATCAAACCTACTTTCTTTTCTTTGCCTGTGAAGATAAGAGCTACCTCCATTTTTAATTTTTTAAATATTATTATTTTTTGTACTGGAGAATGAACTCAGGGGCATTCTACCCCTGAGGTACACCCCCAACCCTATTTAATTTTTATTTTGAAACAGGGTCTCACTAGGTTGCTGAGTGCCTCCTTATATTGCTGAGACTGGCCTCAAACCTGCAATCCTCCTGTCTCAGCTTCCCAAGTCCTGGGTTTGCAGGCATGCTTCATCACGCCGGGCTATCTCTGTTTATCAAGTGCTGCTTATATTGCAGGGTTTGGATGAGGCTAATGCTTAGTAAATTTCCATAGCCTCACCATGAAAGATGAGCATTCCTATTTTATTTATTTATTTATTTTATTTATATTTATTTATTTATTTTTTATTGGTGCACTGTATTCATACATCATAATGGGATAAATAAAACTTTTGTAGCCATATATGTACACATCGCCCAATCAGCCCCCACCCGATCCCCACCGTGTTCCCTCCCCATCCCTCCTTCCCATGCTTGGCTTAGTGTTTGACATCTAGTATTATAGCAATTTATCCAAAATTAAAAATGGTAATCTCACATAACAGTTTCATTTGTCTGATACCAAGCTTTTGATGACTTAAAGATAACATTTCAATATTTCTTTTTGCTTTCTTTCCTTTCTTTCTTACCAGAGAATATTTTTTCTTTTTTTTTTTTAGGTGAAACTATCATACATTTATTTATTTGTTTTTCAGAAAAAATTTATCCTAATATGGAATATGGACTCTAGATACCCAAAACGATCTCAAAAAAGAACAAAGCTAGATGTATATTTTCTGATTTCAAACCATATAAAGCTACAATAATTGAAACAGTGTAATACTGCTATAAAGGCAGATATATAAACCACTGGAGTTAAATAAAAGCCTAGAGATAAATTCTTCCATATATTGTCAAGTTATTTTTGACAAGGTTTCCACGAACATTTGGTGGAGGAAATAATAATCTTTTAACTAAATATTGTTGAAAATAATTACATGAAAAAGATTAAAATTGAACCCTTACCTAACACCATATACAAATATTAACTCGAAATAGATAAAAGACCTAAATATAAATCTTAAGACTATAAACTTTTAGAAGAAAATCTGGGTCATTAAACCTCACAACATTGAAATTGGCAGTGATTTCTTGGATATGATTTCAATGGCACAAGTAGCAGAAGGGTAAACAAACTCCCTAAAAAATAAAAAAATATGGTATATACAAAGACAGTGTAAACAGAGTTAAAAGTTACTGATAGAATGGGATAAAATATTTCCAAATGCTGTATCTGAAGGTATATTAATATCCCAACTAGAAATCCTAAAAATTAGCAATAATAAAAGTAAACAATACAATTTAGAGATATGTAAATATCTCTAAATATGTAAATATCTAAACATAAATAATGAATCTCCACAGATAATCAATCTTAGTTGTCTGTTGGATGGAAAATCTTGTTTCTCTGGTTCTGGTGTGTGTTACCTATTTCTTCTTTGTAGTTAATCTCTTTGAGTATTTTCTCTAGTGCTGGTTTTGAAGACATAAATTCCTTCGGTTTCTGTTTGTCATGGAAGCTTCTTATTTTTCCATCTAATTTGATTGAAACTTTTGCTGGGTAGGAAATTTTTGGCTGGAAGTTGTTTTCTTTCAGAGTTTGGAATATGTGACTCCAAGCCCTTCTGGCTCTCATGACTTGGTTTGGGAAGTCTGGAGTGATTCTAATCGGTTTGCCTCTGAATGTCACTTGGCCCTTTGTTTTTGTTGCCTTTAAGATTCTCTGCTTGGCTTCCACATTGGTCATTTTGACAATTATGTGGCGTGGGGATCCTCTTCTCTGATCCTGTCTAAAGGGGGTTCTATAAGTTTCCTGGACCTGTGTATCAACCTCTTGCTCTATGTTTGGAAAATTTTCTGCTATTACTTCCTTGAAGAGATTGTTGATCCCTTTGGTTTCACCTTCTTTTCCCTCTTCTATTTCAATTATTCTTAGGTTAGCTCTCTTAAAATAGGCCCATATATCTTCAATGTCAGATTCCTGCTGTTGGATTTTTTTCTAGATTAGAAACTATGCGTTCATTTTTGGAATGATCATCTTCTAAGAGCGAGATTCTATTCTCCATGTGGTCTAATCAGTTGTTTGTGCTTTGAATTGAGGCCTTTACTTCATTAATTGCATCCTTTATCCCTTTTTGGCTCTCTTTGAATTCTTTTCAAAACACCTCTATTATTTCTACAGTTATTTTCCTGATTTGATCTTCTAGAAATCTCTGATTTTCTGTTTTATCAGGTTCTGATGTTGTGGGATTGTGGGCATTCATTGCTCCATTGTTATTCCTCTTTCCCATGATTTTGGAAGTTTGTGCCTTCTCTGGGTTCTTCCCTTGGGTCACTACGACTTCACTTAAGGTGCTCTGGATCTCAAGTCTGTGATATCTCAGTCCCCACTACTCCTTTACTGGGTTGTATCGCAGAGTTTCAGACCCAGGGAGTCAATCAAGGCTGCTTTAGACCATGGGGAGTGCCAGGTTGGGCATTCTCCTATGGTGTAATATCTCTGCCATTGCCACTCCCCCACTGGTTCAAGTCCCTGGGAGTTCAGTACTGGGATTTCTCCTCTAGGGGCCGCAATTTGACTCACGATTGTTGAGTTAGCTGATGGAGCTGTAGTGGACTTGGTGAATTCGCTGCACTGCCGCTGGTGGCAATATGCTGCCGCTGCCATGCCCTCGGCTGTGAGGCTGGCGTATTTCTTCTCTGGGTTTGAGCTCCACTCTGAGTCCCTGCAGGGTGTGCTGATCCCAGCCACTGGGAGCTTTAGATGCTCCCTGTGCTGAAAAATCTGCCGAATTCTACCCGGCTGTTCCGCAGCGGCTCACCTCGGCTCACTATCCACCGCTCTTCTCTGGAGCCTGGTGGGCTGTTGAGTACATTGGTCTGGAGCCGTCCATTGAACTCGTCACTGCCGCCGGCAGTAAGGTGCTGCTGCCGCGTCCTCGGGCTTGAGGCCGGCAAATCTCCTCTCTGGCTGTGAGCTCCATTCTGAGTCCCCCTCCACTCTGGGGCCTGTTGCTGCAAGAGAAGATGGCGCCCGCTGCTCCGCGCCGTGGCTCTGGCTGCAGCACTGCAGTCTGGTTTCTTTCTGGTGTCTCGTTTTTCCAGCCCTCTTTTTCTCTGTCCCTTGTAATTATATTTTTTGTTTCTCTGCTGATGGTGTTTTCTGGCTATGAAAGGCGCTGATTTTGTTGTAATAGAGATTGGTTGTTAGCGGGGCTCGTAAGCCCCGCTCTTCTCCATCGCCATCTTCCTGGAAGTTATACTTCGAGCATTCCTATTTTTAGACAAGAATGCTGAGGCTCATATTTGAGAAAAAAAACCTCACCTTGGTCAGTAATTGACAAAACTGGGTGGCTTGGCACCAAAAGTCCTGATGGATGTTAAACTGAAGGGAAAGAAGGTCAGAAAGGCACTCCTTCTCCAACACACTCACAATGATGTTGGTTGCTGGAATTGTAATCTCTGCCTGATCCTCATGTCACTGGGCTCCCCTATCACCCGGAGGTGGTTTTTTTTGCCATTGGATCTGTTAGAAATCTTGTCATTACTCTGCCATTCTCCCTCTGTAAGTGGCACAGAACAGTCTCGCCAGCTGTCAGGCTGGGCTCTCCTATTGATCCCATTTTTTCAGAACACAAGGGGGAGACACAAAAGGCAGCGTTTCTCAAAGACGTCCAGGCATAGACGTGGGGTCAAGCACTTAGAGGAGCGACATTACCTGCCTTCAGGCACTGCTGCCCTGCACTGAGGCTCAGGGCCTGCCTCCGTGCTGCCTTTTACTGGGAGTGTAATCTGGTAAATAGGAAGAATGTCAGAAGCCTGGGAGACCAGGGTTTGACTCATAGCCCAGCTACAACTTTGGAAAAATCCCCACCAACTCTCTTGATCCTTAGCTTTCAGTCTGTAAAACGAATTGATAGCAATGTCCGCCTGTCATAGGTTATTTTCAATGGGACGTGACCATCATACGTGAATGTTATTTTTATCATAATTGTACCTGACAGGAGTGGAAATCATAGTATCAAGGCTTCTATCCTTAGAGGGAGGCTTTGTGGTGGCTGTGGCAGCATCTCATTTCCTATCAGAAGGTCCAGGATTTGGAGGCCCGGCGGGGAAGCAGGGTGCTGTCCAGCACATCTTCAGGAAAGAGTGAGCCGTTGCCTTTGGCAAAAGAGCTGGCTGAGGCCTGTGGGTTCAAGTCATCATATCTAAGGCCTCCCGGGAAATTGGCAGAAGAGCCAGGGGTGTGGATGTGGTGCTTCTCCTATATTACCATTTCATGTGGGCTCCGGGGGCTTCAATCAGCAGAGCTAGGATAATTGCGAAAACAGCAACTGAAATTGCGGGCCTCTCCCCCTTTTATTGAGCAGACATTTTCTACACGGCAAGCACTGTGCTAATGTTTGCATACATGAACTCATTTAATTGTCAAAACTCTTGGGAGTGGGAGCCATGATTACCTTCATGATTACTGGGGCTCAGAGAGAGAGGCTAAGAGATGAGCCAAGATCACTTGGAAGTGGTTGAGTAGAGGACAAACCACGTCACCGATGCTCTAAATCTTACAGGAAAATCATCGTGTGACTCAGCTCTGGGGTGTACATGGAGCAGACTTAATTGAGTGAGAAGCCTCCACGGGTGCTGGGGCTTTTCTTTAGTCGCCTCCCATGAGGATCCCTTGTGCTGAATGGGCCCATAGTCATTGCACTGTCTCTGGTGTCCAGCCTAGGAGAGAGACCTCTAGCCCTCTGGTATTCTCTGACCTACTCCTAAAACTGCATCACAAATAACTTTTCTTTTTTTTGGCATGTATGTGTTTATTTATTTTTTGGTTTATTTATCTATTTATTATATAATAGAGCTATGCCCTCAACCTAATATATATATTTAAATTTTTATTGGTGCATTATATTCATACATCATATTGGGGTAAAAAACTTGTGTGTACATACCTATACACATCACTGATTTAACCCCTACCCGATTCCCACCCCATTTTCTCCCCTTCCTTCCCTCCCTTGCTCAGCTTAGTGTTTGACTTCGATATGTTTAAGTACATTGTGTGTTTTAGAGATTTTCCTCTTCCCCCCTCCTTTCTCCTCCTTTAGGTTGCCTTGTTTGCTCCTCTAGAGGATTTCCTTTTTCATCTAGAGTTCCTCCTATGACCCGTGACAAATAACTTTTCTACCTTCTCCCTTCTTTCTTTATGTCAACACTCGACTCTCTAATTCTTACTTCCGTTGTGTCTTTCAGGAGTGACAATGTAATGTTGCTTGCCTACCCATCTCTTCATGCATCAGCTTCTTCTTCACTTTCTTTCTTCCCGTGAACACAATGAACCTGACCATGGCTCTCCATCTATGGAGATCACGTTATGACCAGATCATACATGGCTCTATTCTATTTTCTAAATATCTCTTGCTTTCCTTTTCATCGGTCACCCTCACCTTCTTCTCCTTCCGGCCGTGCGTATGCATTTTACACTGCTGTGCTGTATGACTTCCTACTCTACTGTCCGTCCACAGGTGTATTTGCGTATGTGTATACCTAAGGGCACAGCTTTGGGTGGGTGCATTTGAAGTGTGGCACACATGGCATTGGGCCTTCATGCTATCTCTGTTTTCACTCAGAGTTGTAATTTGAGACTTATCCTTGTTGTCTTGTCTAAATTGATTCCACATTTATGAGCAATTCATTGTATTTCCTAGTCTCTTATCCTACATTTATCTTTCCCTCCAGTGTTGAGCACCTAAACTTCCTCCAACTCTGTACCACAAACAAAGTGGAGATAATTCCCAAATGTGTTTCTTAGTGAGCCTTTGAGAGTTTCTCTGCAGTATATATTGTAATGGTCTGAGTAGCTGTTTCCTCGAAGTTTCATGAATGAAGGGCCTTGTCCTCAGGGTGGCGCTATTGGGTAGTGGTGGAACCTCTCGGAGGAGGTGTGACTCAGTAGGTGGTCTTTGGACTACTGAGGGTGTGGCCTTGAGGGGCATAAGGTACTGGTTTCTTCTTTTCAGTGCTTGACTCATGAGGTAAACAGTTTGCTCCATCATGTACTCTTAGCACTATGTGCCAGCCTTTCTGGAGGCTCAAAGCCATGCAGCCAGCTGACCTTGCCCTAGAACTTCAGAACCATGAGCCAACATAAACTCTTTCTCTTTATGAGTTCATTACCTCAAGTATCTTGTTACAGAAACACAACGCTGACTAATACATGTATGCCGGCTTTGGCTTGCTGGATCGTAGAGGTTAATGTCTGTGCAATCACTGTCACACTGTAATTGGAGACTGTAAGAGGTCACACTGTCATCAGTATACAGAGAGAATTGTGCTTACCCATGTCTTCTCCAGATAGAATTTTTTTTTACCTATCTTGATGAAATAGCATCTCAGTGATTTCCCTAATGCTAGAAGTTGCAACCACTCATCATGAATGTTCTAGTCAGTTTGTCTTTTTCCTTCTGAGATATAGAAAATAACTTACTTCCAGTTTGTCATCTGTTAGTAATATCCTGCACTCAAAAGATTTCTTACATATATCAAAAGTAAACAAACCTATTCATCCCTTCTCCCAAAGTCTGTGCTTTTGAGGTCCCATATAAGAAATCATTCTATACTCTGAAGTCACAGAGCTACTGAAAAAACTTGCTGGGTGTATCAAAGGCTTGCTGGGTATGATGGCCCAAGCTTGTAATCCCAGTTCTTGGGAGGCTGAGACAGGAGAATCACAGGTTTGTGTCAAGTCACAGCAATTTAGTGAGACTCTCAGCCTTAGTGAGACCCTGTGTTAAAAAAAAAGATAGAAGTCAGAGGTAGAATGCCCTGGGTTCAATTCTGAGTACTCCCCCTCAACAAAATATTAAAGACTTACCTTTAATGTATTTGGAGGTTACTTTTGTATATAGAGCTAGGTTAACATTCATTCTTATCTCTGAATAAATTTATTACACATGTAACATGTACCCAATACTCTAAAATACTATAAAATAATCTCATGCTCCACAGAAATTTGTGAATCTACTTCTAGTACATACCGTCTCTGTCTCTGCCTGCCTTCTGTTCCACGCTAACTATGCTGTTCCATTGATCTTGCTTTTGCATCACTACCATATTGCATTCATAACTATAATTTTGCAAGGCATCATAATATCTGTTTGGGTGAGTTAGCATCTCTTCTCTTTCTCTTCTTCACGCTTTTCCTCCAGAGTTGTTAATTTTTAAGATTCAGTTTTACATATACATTTTAAACCAGTTTTCAAGCTTCTTATAAAGTCTACTCCATTGGGTTGGTTGGCTGATGAAATAAAAAGATGGATAAAAAAGAGCCTTGCAGACTGTTAAAAAGTCTGGGGAGGTTAATACAACACTGAGGTAAGACCAGGACTTTGGAGTCAGCCATGCCTAGTTGGAAGTCCCTTGGAACTGGAATAAATCATGTAATTCCTCTGAAACTGAGAGTCTTTGTACGAGTGACGCCGATATTAGCCAGCTCCCAGGCTTATGGAAGGGGAGAGCGGTGTGTGGGACACTAATCATAGGGGTACACTGTATAGCTGGGGGGCAGAGGGCTGCAGGGCAGAGAGCTGAGGGACAGAGGGCTGGGGGCTATCCCTGGGGCTGGGACAAGAATGAGAAAGCTGCACCAGGATTCACACAAGGGATCAGGGATTTTGTTGATATGGTGCAGGCTGCCAGGTTAATGAGATCATTCATCAACATTATGTTGAGGGCCATGATGGATTTGCTCAGATCCCCTGCCTGAGTCTTCTGGGGGAAAGGACATTAATGATGACATCTGTGAGCACAGGGATGTGTCAGGTTCCCAGAGTGGTCATGGGGAGAGCACTTGTCTCTCTCCTTCAAACTCTTTCTGCTTCAACACCTTAAACTCAGCAATGCCTGCTGGGAAGCACTGGGTTATTACTTATCTGCCCTAGAATCAACCAGCTATGGGAGACGAATCTGTTGTCAGCACTGGGAGGCGAAAAGGTAACGTGGGGACAGCACCAGGCACAGAGGCAAACGCCACTGGGTCTGAGTCTGAGCCCTCCTGCTTAGAAGCTATGTGACCCTGGGCAAGTCATTTGGTAATTATGCCTACCATGCAGGAAGGTTAGGAGAGTCATGCGGTAAAATGAATGCCCAAAGAGGACAAGGTGATAGCATGTTGCAGGCAGATAGCACATTGCAATCATTAAAAAAACAAAAACAAAAACAAAAACAACGCCGGGCATGGTGGTGCACAGTTGTAATCCCCGTGCTTGGGAGGTGGAGACAGGAGGATCTCGTAGATCTGGTTTAAGACACCCTGTTTCCAAATAAAAAATATAAATATAAAAATAGGTCTGGGAGTGTAGCCTGGAGGTAGAAAGGTTTCCAGGAACCCCGGTACCACCAAAATAAATAAATAAACACACAATCCCAGACTGCCTTTTAGATATCCGTTTCCATGTAATTCCAGCTTTAGCTCTGCTGTGCACTGGCTGCCATGAAACCCACCTGGGATTTATTGTGCACTCTGAAAATGACCTTGGGCAAGGCGATCTGAACATGCTTACCGTTGGCATGTGTGTGCACATGTGTATGTGTATTATGTATATTAACAGAAGGATGTGGTAAAATGAGAGGTCAGAGATAAGAAAAATTATAGCCAGACTCCAGGGTTTAAGGATATTCAAGTTAATTTGGACTTCCCATTCAGATGTAGCTGGTGACTGTGAGCCTAGAATGGTCTCGTGAGTAATAACGATGTTTAACAATAACAATAGCTCAATCTACTGTTTATCTTGACAACAACTCAACAAGTCCCTGCCTTACAAATGAGGAAACTGAGGTCTACAGCTTAAATCAGATGGATAATATGTTATAGGAGTTGGAATTCAAACCCATGTTTGTCTGGCCCCAGGGCCCTGGCTCAAAATAACTTGGAAAGGCCTGTCAGTTACCCTGTGAGATTCATTTGGGGTTCTTTTCTCTGTCAAAGGCACAATGCTCCAACCATGTCACCTCTGCAAAACAGCAATTTCTGGAACTGAAGCTTCAATTTTTCAGACCGGGAGGCTGATGCTGAGTGGGGGCATCAAGCTAGGGCCCGTCATTCTCCATCACAATTGTGGAGGTGGCCAGCTGCAAAGAAAGCAGCGAACGAGGCAGCCAGCTAGAAAATCGGAAAAGAAAAATGTAGCCACACTAGACAGAGAATTCTTGTTTCCTTCAGCTCACCAGGGACTCGATCTCTTTTCTGGTAAGTTCTCATTTGATTCCCATTGGAAATAAGCCACCTACTTAGGCCACTGGAACTTGTGAAGATCTTTATACCACCCCCATAAACTTTGGTCAAAGAATAAATGAGGCTATTTTCTGGTGCACCAGAGCTTTATTTTTTTTTTTAACTATTATGAAAAGATAGTTCCATCATCACACAAACGGCTTTGGCCATTAAAAAGCCTATGTTGGGGTAAAAGAAAGAGACAAAATATCACTAACAAATCCCAGCAACCGGAAGGCACCCTTGGTTAATGGTGGAGGCAAGAACTTTGGACACAAACAAATAGTCAAATTCATGCTCTGTTACTCCCTAACCAAGAAACCTTAGGGATGTTTCTTTATCCTTCTGACAAGGACTATTATATTGCACAAAATATACAGGGCATCATGAATAACTGGGGGCTTTTACATAGAATATTCTATTCATGCCTCCTACTAGAGTTCTGTAGAATAATGGTCTCATCTCTGAATGAGGCAGTCCTCAATTAGGCAATGAGAGAGGTGAAACAATAATTGCCTTCATAATTAGATGAGATAATAAACGCAAAGAGGCACCTGACGTTCAGCAAGCGCCCAACGGTACTCACATCCTTCCTGCCTTGTTTTTTGGGAACTGGAGGAAATGGAGATAAATAAGATACAACACGATCCTGTGCTTGGGAAACCAAGCATAGAGATAAATGATGATATCAAAGTTAGCGAGACAATATAAAACAGGAGATTACAAGGTGATACTTGTCTAAATATTAGATAAGTGGCATGGTGGGTAAGCATTATGACTTCCTAAGAGAGAGGCTGTCTTAGGACAGTTTCCCAGAAGCAGATTCATGTGCAAACAGCGGAGGAAATGCTCCCAGTAGAAACTGGTAAATGAATGAAGAAAGCAGGGCAGGGCCAGGGAAGAAGCTAAACAGGGTGTTATTTCAGGGAATTTGAAGCCCTTGCCTAATCCTGGAGGGGAGCTCTGGAGTATAAATGATATCTCTAAGTTTACTGGCAAAGACAGCAAGATGCTTTTATTCCCCTGCATCAGGAAGACAGGGGATGGGGTCATCTCAGGAGGGCTACATTCCTGGGGACTTCTGGCTTTCTCTCCATTCCTCCAAGGAGAGTTATAAGTATCTGCTGCTAAAAAAAAGACACAGGACATGGTGCACAGATGCATGGTCCTAAATGGCAGTTTTAAAAATGGCTGCAGCAATATTTTTCAGCCTATAGCTCTTTAAGGACCTCTCCACTGCCCCGGTTGAGAGCTATAGTCTAAGGACTTGAGGCCTTCATGACTTTCTTGATGTATAGGCAAGAGCAGAGGAAATGCTTGGTCATAAATTTGATCACTCTCTCCCTTGGAATGCTTGTCCTTGGATCCCAGACACTAAGCTTTGAAGCTCAGGCCAAGCCAGGTGAGGTGGTGCATGCCCATAATTCCACTACTTTGGAAGCTGAAACAGGAAGATTGCAAGTTTGAGGCCAGCCTCAGAGACTTAGTGAGGCCATCATCAACTTAATAATACCCTGTTCCAAAATAAAAAATAAAATTGGACTGGGGGTGTAGTTCAGAGGTAGAACTTTCCTGGGTTCAATCCCCAGTAAAACCCCCCTACAAAACAAAATAAATATTGCCAGTGTGTATTTAAAGTACCTTTTAGGGTATAGAATAAGTGTGTCTTTACCACTGAGAAAGGGCAAGAGCCTTTGTCCTGAGACTCTGGTGGGCAATGCTGGAGCTAAAACCCTTCTGGTTCAGCACCACAGCTTGTGGACAGTACCCATGGCTTGTAGATATTATGCACACAAAGTTAGGTACAATTCAGCACCACCACATGTGGAAAGCAGATGCCTCAATTAAAGGGCAATTGTTTTGAGTAAGTCTTGGTTGTAAGGTCTTATGCTATTTTTCACATATCAAGGCCTTCTCCCTTGACACCATAAGGATATTAGAAAAATCCCAGCACTTGCTGGGGGATTACTCTGTTTATTAAATTTAGCTTCACAAACAGAGATCCTCTGCACTTTGTATCACCCTTGAGAACTTGAGCATTAAGGCATTCTATTGGCTTGAAACCCAGCAATTTCACAAGACAATAAAACAATGTATGTTCTTTTCAATTTTTCCCCGTGTACTTTATTTGCTAGGGGAAGGGAAACGTCATGCAATGATACACCATTATGTGATGTGGAAGCTCTCTGCTGAAATTAAATTTCACCATTACCAGGGTAAATATCCAAATCTGTAGCATTAGAATTTTTCCTGCATGCATGCCAGTGGCTGAGGCTTGATGCGATCCTCTGCTCTGTGAGTGTTTTGGTGTTCTTTGTTCTAGTCTGAATCTTTGCAAGTAAGGTGAGCACACAGCTGAATGTTCCAAGAATCACAGAATGTAGAAGTGGAGGAAACCTGAGAGGTATTCATCTCAGTCATTTCCTTGGCAAAAATGAGACTGAGGCTCAAAGAAGCAGACATATTTTTGCTGGCAGTTTGAGAGCTGGTTAGTGAGAGTCAGTGTTCCAGGTATTCTGAGTCCAAGGTCCATGATCTTTCCACGGGCCACAGAATCTTCTGCCTGTCCTTTATGGGAAGGTAGCCAAAACCTGGAAATTACTCTAATTCATTTATTATGTTGGGTATTATTGAAATTGGACAAGCCATACCTTGCTTCATGGAAGTGCAAACTGGCTACGGAAGTCCAAAGGGAGGTGAAGGGTTTCAACACTGTGAAAAGCATTCCCCCAGCTACTGTAATAGGCTTTGCCTTCAGAGCTATCTGTATTCAATGCCAGACATGAAAGCTACAGAGAATTTGCTGAAGATGACATTCTAAGACATTGTAATAATGCCATTGTAGCATGGTGACACATGAATTCCTTGTATTTTCAGAGCAAAACTTCCAAGAAAATCACAGTTTTCAAGAGTCTGTCCACCTTTAAAAGGCTGAGGCATGGTATAGTGGACTCTGTAGCTAACTAGTAAGTACCTGGGGTGGACTCGCAGACTAGTATTCATGTCTCTTAATATAAGTTAGGGGCACATAATAACATAGTGGTTTAACATATGGGAGTTTGGATGTGCGTACTATTTCAATGTGCCCTCACTAGTACCGAGCTTTTAAAAATGCTTTTGATAGAAAATTGGTAAAAAAAAAATCTTTGCTTCAAAAAAAAAGTGAGATGGTTGAGGAAAACAGGGCAGAAGAGAAGCTTGATATCCACATAAACTATTTAATACTTTTGAATTTTGAAAGCATGTATTATCTATGTAAAACTAAATGAGAACCAGTGGCAAGTTTTGAACATTTGATAATCAGATGAAGACATATAATATTTATATTATAAAATATATTTTAAGAACCCCAAATGTGTAGGCTTTTGAGTCTCCACCTGATGTTTGGAGCCTGGCATGGTACATATCATTCTTGGGTGAGCCTTTAATCTCTAAACCTCAGTTGCTTGTATGTATATTAGGGGTAAGTTTAGTAATGCCTATACTATGTAGTGTTCTGTGGATTAAATAAGATTGTTGATGTAAAGGTACGGTGCCCCACATTTCAAAGTACTCAGTAAATGTGAGTTATTTTGATCAGTAATAAGAGCTATCAATTAGTTAATGTAAGTTCCACTCAGGGTAGATAGCAGGTAATCTGCAGTCTTCTTTCATGTGATCCTTCCAACCACCCTGAGTTGAGGATGATCTCCCTTTCATGGTAGTCAGATATGGAATGGTTCAGAAAGGAGAAAAAGACTACTGAAGCCATCAGACTCATCACATCTTGTGGTGCTGGGTCTTGGATATAAGTTGGATAGTCCCAAAGTCTGTGCTCTTGTCTCTACATTTCTGGAGCTGGAAGGGATCTTGGAGATAATTTAGTTGAGTGATCCCACCAGAGAGCAGATTAACATGTGTCGCATAAAAAGTAAGCACGAATGGCTAGGCAGTTTTGAGAAAGAGGATTCACTTTATGCCTACTGAGGAGCCACCTTTAACAGTCATGTGTCTTAGTATCTATGAGGTTTAAGAATAAATCAACCTGTTTAAATGTGTTAAACACAGAATTTTCATAGAGCATCTCCTAGGAGCATTCTTTGTGATATGTTGATTAGGGTTAGTGTAGTCACCTTTTGAATGAGGAAAAATGCTGGGAGGGGTTAGTGGGAGTTCTGAGATGAGTCATGACTGGACTCTGGGGCTTCAAGGCTCCAGGCTAATGATTCATCCTTTTCTATCTTTCCCTTCTTAGTATTTATTAGCTAGAGGGTTTGGACACCTTGTATTTCACTGCCAAGACCTCCTCTCCATAAAGAAGATACCTCTTCTCCTTTCCTCTATGACAGCCCATCTGTTGATGAATCCATCTCCAGCGTGACAGTGCTGATGATGCGCTCACACGCACTTGATCAGAGTGCTGGTCCTGGTGGCCCTGTGATATATGAGGCTGGAGTTTGACAGTGCCCCGCAGTTCCAACAGAACCATCCATCACAACTGCGTCTCCTCTTTATGGGGTGCTCCACAGAGGCTCCTCCCAAGGGAAATGAGGAGCTGTTGGTAAGTAAGCCACCAGGTGGGTATAACACTAGAGAGCCACAGAGAGACGGGCAGATTGCACATCATCTAAAAGCGGCCAGGCCTGCTTCCATTCAAGCAGCTTCATTAAAATACATCAAGTGAAGCATTCTTCCCAGTACTGGAGATTCAAATAGTAACACTGATAACGATGATTAGAATGTCACCTCCTCCTGTGCATCAGGCACCGTGGGTAATCCTGGTGTTACTATGTCGCACACTTCCTACAACCCCCTTGTAGGGTGACTGTATTTTTAGAAGAGAGAACTGAGGCAAAGAGACATGAAGCAGCTGGACATGGTGAATCCAGCGCTTAACCTCTAAATATTGATTCCGGAGTCTAGTGCCTTCACCACTAACCTTGTATTGCTTAACAAGAGACACAGTCCTCATGTAAGGGCATGCTATGTCTATACTGTTGAATGCTAACGGCAACTTGTAAAACGGTTTTTAGATTTTTTTTTATTGGTATATTATAGTCATACATCTTAATGGGATACAAGACGGTGGTAGAGGCATACATGCACACATCACTTATTTAGCCCTTCCCCAGTTCTCACCCCATTCCATCCCCCTCCCTCCTTCTCATGTTTGGTTTAGTGATTGACTTTGTTTTGTTTATGTTTTAGTAATGGCATTTATGGGTGAGAAGACTCAGAGGTCACAGTGCTGGGAAATGGCAGAACTGGGATTGATCTCAGGTTGGTCTGACTTTATTTATTTTTAATTAATTTTTTTTTTTTGCGGGTCTGGGGATGGAACCCAGAGGCATTTGACCTACAAGCTATACCCCCCGTTCTATTTTTTATTCCTTATTTTGAAACAGGGTCTCACTAAGCTGCGGAGGGCGTTACTAAGTAGCTGAGACTGTCCACGAACCATGATCCTCGGGTCTCAGCCTCCTGAATGCTGGGATTACAAGCGTGCACCACCACGCCCGGCTGATCTGACTTTAAATCCACTCAACCTATGTCCTGAGGCAAGGAGAGATGGGTAGGTAAGAGTTGTTATAGAACTCTAGACTTAGACCTGGATTCAAACCAGACTCCACCAAACTCATCAGCTATGTTACAGTGGGAAAAATAATAAACCTCTTTGAATGTTTTTGATAAAATGGAGATGGATGCTAAGTTCTACTTTTTAGGATTTGTTGAAGATTGACTAAGGCAATGTATATTTTTACATTGAAAGGTCAGCACCAGACCTGACTTGGGATAGAGTTTTAGGTAAAAATGATTAGTAGTTTTATTGGAAGAGGAAACTACATCATGGACTGTTATTATAATTGGACATTAAAATATAATTAATACCTAGATCTTGGATTTTAACTGCTATTCTCCAACTAGTGGAATCTCTCCTATAAATCTAACATTATCTCAAAGCAAATAGTTTAAAACATAATGAGGATGTTTAAATTTCAGGATTACCTATTATTGGTTTGGACTGGTGGTCCAATAGAAAGATAGTGAAGAATAGTAAGATCATTTAGATTCATGGTGAATTAATAAAAGTAAAATGACTGGGTAGAGAAATCTGTCCTCCACATTAAAATGATGTTAAGGATAGAAACTTCTTAGCTTACAGTTATGCATGGCTTTACAAATAGGATAAGCTAAGAGTACAGTAGATATAGGTTTTGACACATATTTTAAAATATTAAAATTTATAACAATATTACAAAGAGGAATTAATATACAGGGAAATTGAGAAATCATCAGAGAAGGTACAAGGTGTGGCTGGGTGGCCTTGTGGTGCAGGAGACCCAAGGCGTTTGTGTTGTAGTCAAGGATGAATCGACAAGTAGGTGCAGCCATTCTAGAGAGCATTTTGATCATAATACTTGGTGGGTCAAAATATGCCCCATTGTCTCACAGTTGAATTTCTGGGAATGTATCTGGAGGAAACTCTCACCCAGGCCCTCAAATGACCATGAGAAGAGATCCTCACTCCGATATTGTGGAGGGTTGGGGAAGACAGTGTGTGGTCAGGGGAAAGTAGTATACACCTGGTGGAATTCTGTGAAGCTTCAGAACCGCAATGCTAGAAGCAATACAGAGTGCCCCTGAAAGCACAGGTCTGGATGCAGAAACGAAAAACACAAAGTGAAATATGTAGCCTTTCCTTCCCATATAATGAATTAAAATTATAAACACAAGCCAATAATATGTAATTTGCAGGAGCACAAGCGAAGGAAGGGCTATTCAGCAAAGTTGGGAGAAAGGTGGTTCAAGAGAGGGAAGGAGTGATGCTGAAACTGGGAATGAGTCAACAAAGCATGCAAAAGAGGGCCTGGCCTTGGAGCAGCGATGGCTTCCTGCCCTGAACTCATGTCTCAGCTTCTGCGCCTGAGTCCAACAGCACAGAAAACACAAAAACAAAATCCCACTGGTCTAGGTAACCAGGGCACAAGGAGTTTTCAGGATGGAAAGGTAGAATAAGTCATGGAGGAGGGAGATGGAGGAGCGATGAGGCTTGGGTAGGGAGAAGGGGCCGGATGAGTAGGGGAAGGCTTTAGTACTCTTTTCTAGTGATTGGAGAAAATGCTGGGAGATTTTCAGGTGGGGAGTGATACATTCAGGTTTAGCCTTTAGATTACACTGGTGAAAAGTGTAAAGAACTAAGCAAAAACAGCTATGAGTGTGTGTGTGCTTCTAACACATGGAACCTCCCCCAGGATGTGCAATTGCAGTGCATCCAAACAACAACAACTAAACATGCTTGTGTACTGTTGGGGGTGGATGGAAGTGGGCTGGAGAGGAAGAAGGGATCCTGTTGAAGAAGGAGTCTACATGCTCCGTGAGGATGAGTCTGCACAGGGCAAGGTAGAGGGGTAGTGCATATAAGTTCAAGGCCAAGACCAATGATCAATACTCTTTATAGATGCCAAATGTGGAGATGGGGAGCGACTGCTGCCCTTGGGCTACTCCACAGTTTACAGAGGACTCCACAACAGGCCTTTTGCCTTTGGGCTGGTTGCACCAGTTCCAGTGTGAGTGATTTCCCAGTGGGAAGCGTCTCTCTGGTCAGGTTCACTGTTCACAGTTAGGGAAAGACTATAATGTTGTTGCTGAAATCACTGCATAGGGCACAAGAGCATCCCTGCTGGTTGCTGCAGCAGCACACAGTTGGGCTGGGCCGTAGCATGCAGATTATAGGAGCAAAGGGAAGGGAGCAGTGTGCCTCGCTGGTTACAGGTTTGGGATCCCTGCCATCCCAGCATGTGGCTGGGCCTGTCTTTGTCCACAGCTACATGCAAATCTATTGGTAAAACCTAGAGATGCAAGTTGGAAAGTTAATAGCACCCGATCATGATTGGAAGAGGGCAGGCTTCTTGGACCTGTTTAAGAGAATGGGATAAACATTGCTAACAGTCTATAGTGTTCTTTATAAGCTGGGTCCTGTGAACTAGGTCTAATATCCCTTCTAACCATTCCAATAGCCTGGAGATGCAAGCAGGCCTTTTCAAACCCAGAGTCAGTGTGAATCCCCAAACAAGACCTGGTAGCATTTGCTGTTTGTTGAGAGTCGGCAAGCCCTAGAACTTGGCACTTCAGACTTCCAGTGCCTCCCGCTCTAGCTCTGTGAGCCACAGATTGACATTATCAGATGTCGCCAGCTGCTTTAATGTGTTATTCCTTGCGAGGTTTGGTCTCTGTTCTAATCTAGGAGGCAAGAAGAGCCCCATCTTCTTCAGGTATGCTGGGCTTTGTCATAGATACTCTGAGTATTTTTAAGAATCATTAAGCCATATTGTCAGGCTGGCAAAACTGGGAATGAGCCATTTGGTCTTTTCTGAAATAGGGGCAGAGGAAGGTGCTTGGGGGACAATTTAAGAGCTTCCAGAAAAACAAAAAGAACAGTTCCCAGTAGAACGCGGGGGCTCTGGCTGTCACAATGGGGCTGCCCGAAAGACCCCGCATTGCTATGGAAACGGCGCATTTCTTTTTTTTTTTTTTATGGAGCAGGCACATAAAACTCCCAGAATGTGTCATGAAATAAGTTACTACTGTCCTGAGGCTGCCAAAGATGTACACCCTCATTAGGGGAGCGACGCGACAGTTTGGGGTTTATAATGAATGGTTTGCAGGCTCAGAGGCTGAGCTAAGTTTACCCTGTTGGGATCACAGCCCCTTGGTTTTGGGGGGACTAAGAGGGAGCCCCTTCTTCAGTGTGTTCACAAACCAAAGACTTTTGAGCTTCTGCAATGATGCGGGGCAGCCAGGTGATGTAATTATGGTGCCTGCGCATCTCATTTGCATGCAACCAAGTGAGCAAACTCCGGCATTTCCATAAAGACCCTCCTGCTGAAATGGAGCATTTTATCACCTACTTTTCACCTGGAGCCCTTAATTGGGTAGCTCTGCTCCCCTCAAAGCTTTATTTACCTGGTAATATGCAGATGTTAGTTGGCCAGATTAGAAATCCGAGGAGAGGAAGGGAGGGACCACACAGGTGCGTCCTCCTGTCGACCTGGAGCAATGCAGCCCAGGATTTTAAACCTTTCCTTGTATCCTCGAGGCTTTCCAACCACCTTTTAAAATCCTGTGCTTCCCGTTGATTGACAGTGCCTCTGATAGTGCTTTGGAGAAGAGTGAGCTAAAAGGAGACAATAAAACCCAGAGAACACCTGGACTATTGTCACTGGGCTTGGGCAACCATGAAGAATCTGTCACTGAGGGGGAGATGACCATCCCTGTTCAACAATGATGAAGACAGGGCCAGGGGCACTGCAAAGCAAGAATTCTGTGGCCAAAAAGGAAAAGCTGCTGTGATAAAAATAACACCCAGATAACTCAAAGGATGACAATACAAAGTCTCCCTCAGGGGACTGTCACTAAGCAAGGGCACTGTGGCCCTGGGCTTGAACGCTGGACCTGAAACACCTGGGTTCAGTTCTCCGCCCCGCTCTGTTCATGTGATCTGCAGTTTGAGTGCTTTCTCTGCTGGGTGCCCTGCTTGTTACTGTATGATCTTGAGTCCTTAAGTCTTAGAATCCTAATTTATAAAATAGGAATGGAATCCATACCTTCCTTGCTGGACTATTGTGATGGCTAAATGAACTAATATATGCACAGTGTTAATACTGTGCATATATATTACTGTAAAACTAATATATGTTACAGTGTAAACAATGAATGTTTGTGGTTACACTTCATACTGCTGTTATCAGTGTTGGGAAAGAGGTAGTGGCACAATTATTATCCTTTAACCGATAATGATGGCTTATCAATGAGAAAAAGGACTTTAAAAACATGATCCCTTATCGGAGCCTGCTGAGCGCTTAGGCCGATACCGGGGCCAGCGGCTGGCATCGGAGCCTTCCATGAAGCAAGGCCGCTACTGAGGCCTCCGAGGCTGGGATCGGAGCCTGCCGAGGGGTTAGACCAGTGCTGGGGCCAATGAGGCCGGCATCGGAGCCTTCCGTGAGGCAAGGCCGGTGCTGGGGCCTCCGAGGCCAGGATAAGAGCCTGCCGAGGGGTTAGTCCAGTGCCGGGGCCAATGGCTGGCATCGGAGTCTTCCGTGAAGCAAGGCTGCTACTGGGGCCTCCGAGGCAGGGATCAGAGCCTGCCAAGGGGTTAGGCCGATGCCGGGACCAGCAGCCAGCATCGGAGCCTGCCGTGAGGCAAGGCCAGTGCTGGGGCCTCCGAGGCCAGGATAAGAGCCTGCTGAGGGGTTAGGCCAGTGCTGGGGCCAATGGCTGGCATTGGAGCCTGCCGTGAGGCAAGGCCAGTGTTGAGGCCTCCGAGGCTGGAGCCTGCTGAGGGGTTAGGCCGGTGCCGGGACCAGCAGTCAGCATTGGAGCCTTCCGTGAGGCAAGGCCGCTACTGAGGCCTCCGAGGCTGGGATCGGAGCCTGCCGAGGGGTTAGACCAGGGCTGGGGCCAGGGAGGCCATCATCAGAGCCTGCCGTAAGGCAAGGCCGGTGCTGGGACTTCTGAGGCTGGGATTGGAGCCTGCTGAGGGGTTAGGCTGGTGCCGGGGTCAGCAAGGCCAGGATCGGAGCTCACCATGAGGCAAGGCCGGTGCTGGGCCTCCGAGGCTGGGATCGGAGCCTGCCGAGGGGTTAGGCTGGTGCTGGGGCCAGTGAGGCTGGGATCGGAGCCTGTCATGAGGCTAGGCCAGTGCTGAGGCCTCCGAGGCTGGGATCAGAGCCTGCCGAGGGGTTAGACCAGTGCCGGGGCCAATGTCCGGCATTGGAGCCTGCCATGAGGCAAGGCCACTACTGGGGCCTCTGAGGCCGGGATCGGAGCCAGCTGAGGGGTTAGGCTGGTGTCGGGGCCAGCGAGACCAGAATCAGGGCCTCTCATGAGGCAAGGCTGCTGCTTGAGCCAGCAAGGTCTGGATCAGTCCACCGGGTAGCCAGGCCACTACTGGGGCCGTCAAGAGTGGGATCGGTACTTGCAACACGGCATGCACAGAGAAATATCGCAGAAAATAAAAATCAGATACTTCCCCTAATCAGCAAAAACTAGGAGGAAAGGGGCAACAGGAAGAGGTTGAGCTATAGAAAGGGCCCTATAGTGAAGCAACTAAGGTGACCAATCAGAGGGTATGGAATAGGGGAGGATGGAGCCTCTTTAAAACGCAGGAGGTACATAAACAAATGTGTCAAAGTTAGTCACCAAACAAGCATGGGATAGAGGGAGGGGGAGGGAATGGGATGGGGGCTGGATGAGGGCTAATTGGATGATGTGTGCTTGTATATCCTCTCAAGTCTTGTACTCCAATGTGATATATGATTACAATGCACCAATTAAAAAAATAAATTAAAAAAAGAAAAAACACGATCCCTCATATGGCTGGGGCCAGGTTGGACAGTCCAAAGAAGTCCTATTAGAGACATGGTAATAGTATGGTGAAAACAAACAGATAACACCAGCAATGATAATAATAGTGACAATCACTTCAACAAATACGGCTTTTGAGAAGTGGTTTAATTTCTGATTCCTGAAGGGCCTTTTAAAAAGTCTTAGTTTCTAGATGACCTCTAATGTGGCTGATGAGAAGATGTCCATGATGATGATGGTGATGGGGGTGATGCTAATGGTGGTGGTGATGGTGATGACGATGGTTGTGGTGGTGGTGACGATGATGGTTGTGGTGGTGGTGATAATACTGATTGTGGTGATAATGAAGATGGTGATGATGATGATGATGATAGTTGGGTTATGATGGTGGTAATGATGATGGTGATGATGCTGGTCATGGTGGTGGTAATGATATTGATTGTGGTGATGATGATGATGATGATAATGGTGATGGTGATGGTGTTGATGGTGCTGATTATGACGATGATGGTAGCATCAAATAGTAACCAGAGCTACCACTTACTGAGTGCTTATTCTATACTGTGTTAATAACTTTTCATTTTATCTCATTCGATTTTTATGACATCACAATGCAGTTGCAATATGTGGTCCCATTTCACAAATAAGAAGACAGATGTTTAGTAACATGTCCAACATTGCATGTGTTAGCACTCATATCTAAAGCTCAAGTTCTAGTTAGCCAAACATCTAGAAGTTTATAAGGCTTGGGGAACAGTTAGGGAGTCCCTCCCTCTCCCCCAACCATGATTTACACTCAGAGACTGGTTTAATTTTTGAAGTTTCACATCAACTGTCTCTACATCTATCTTGACATAAAAAAAAACTACTTCTTCCTGGAGAGACCATATCTATATACACAACATTGACAAAACACAGGGTAAAGCTCAGCATTCATCTACCCAGCAAGAAGAGATGTCTTTGTTGTAGCATCCAGTAAAGGTTCGAGTTGAGTATGAGAGACCCATTGGCTATCTAAAATGAAGTAATGATACACCATGACCAGGTAGGGTTCATCCAAGGGATGCAAGGCTGGTTCAACATACGAAAATCAATCCATGTAATTCACCATATAAAGAGAATCAAAGACAAAAACCACATGATCATCTCAATAGACGCTGAAAAAGCATTTTATAAAATTCAACATCCATTTATGATAAAAACACTGCAGAGAATTGGAATAGAAGGAACATATCTCAACATTATTAAGGCAATCTACAATAAGCCACCACCAGCATCATATTAAATGGGGAAAAACTTCAAGAATCCCTCCTAAAAACAGGAATGAGACAGGGATGTCCATTATCACCACTTACTTCTCTTCAATATAGTACTAGAGACTCTAGCCAGAGCAATAAGGCAAGAAAAGAAAATCAAAGGAGTACAAATAGGAAAAGAAGAACTCAAGCTTTCACTATTTTTAGAAAACTAAATATAGGTACTATATTTAGAAAACCCAACAAACTCAACCAAAGGGCTTATAGAACTGATCAACAAATTCAGCAAAGTATCTGGATACAAAATCAATCTTAAAAAATCAGAATCTTTCCTGTATACCAACCATAAATCCACTGAAAAAGAAATTCAGAGAACACTTCCACTCAGGATCTCCCACAAAAAAAGAAAATACCGAGGAATAAATTTGATCAAGGAGGTAAAAGATCTCTACAAAGAAAATTGTAAAACACTGAAAAAAGAAATCGAAGATCTTAGAAGATGGAAGGATTTTCCATGTTCATGGATTGGCAGAATAAATATCATTAAAATGGCCATACTTCCAAAAGTTATCTACCGATTTAATGCAATGCCCATTAAACTACCAAGATCATTCCTCACAGACATAGAAAAATCAGTCCTTAAATTTATCTGGAATAACAAAAAGCCCAGAATAGCCAAGGTAGTTCTCAGCAACAAAAACCATGCAGGAGGAATCACAATACCTGACTTTAAAGTATACTACAAAGCCATTGTAATAAAAACAGCATGGTACTGGCAAAAAACAGATACATAGACCAATGGAGCAGAATAGAAGACCCAGAAACAAGTCCACACACTTTCAGCCAATTGAGTTTTGACAAAGGGGCTAAAAACATACACTGGAAAAAAGATAGCCTCTTCAACAAATGGTGTTGGTAAAACTAGTTAACCATATGCAGAAAATTGGAAATTAATCTCACTTTCTCACCCTGTACAAAAAGTCAATCAAGATGGATCAAAACTTGGAAATCAAACCAGAGACCTTGAAGCTCCTTGAAGAGGGCATAGGTCCAACACTACAACACATAAGCACAGATAAACACTTTCTCAACAAGACCCCAAAGGCACAACAAAGTAAAAGGCGAATCAATACGTGGGATTTCATGAAGCTGAAGAGCTTCTGTTCAGCAAAGGAAACTATCAAGAACCTCAATCAAGAGCCAACAGAATCGAAGAAGAATTTTGCCACCTACACCACCGATAGAGGACTAATATCAAGAATATACAGAGAACTCAAGGAACTCAACACTAAGAAAACAAAGCATCCAATAACAAAATGGACAAACGAACTAAATAGACACTTCACAAAAGAAGAAATTCAAATGGCCAATAAATGCATGAAAAAATGCTCAACATCACTGGCAATCAGAGAGATGCAAATCAAAACTACCCTGAGATTTCACCTAACTCCAACTAGAATGGCAATCATTCAAACCACAGACAACAACAGATGCTGGCGAGGATGTGGAGAAGTGGGAACTCTAAGACATTGTTGGTGGGATTGCAGATTAGTGCAACCACTTTGGAAAACAGTATGGAGAGTCCTCAGAAGAATGGGAACAAATCTACCATTTGATTCAGCAATACCACTTCTGGGTATCTACCCAAAAGATAGGAAACCAAACTACCAAACTAATGAAACTAATGCATGTGTATCTATGTTCATAGCTGCACAATTCACCATAGCCAAACTGTGGAACCAGCCAAGATGTCCATCAACAGGTGAATGGATTACAAAACTGTGGGATATGTACACAATGAAATTTTACTCAGCCATTAAAAAAAAAAACCTCAATTACATCATTTTCAGGGAAATGGATGGAACTGGAGGACATTATGCTAAGTGAGATTAGTCAGTCACAAAAATAAGAAATCAGATGTTTTCCCTAATATGTGAGAGTTAGGGAGAAATGGGTCATAGGAGGAACCCTAGATGAAAAAGGAAATCCTATAGAGGAGCAAACAAGGCAACCTAAAGGAGAAGTAAGGAGGGTGGAAGAGGAAAATCTCTAAAACACACAATGTACTTAAACATATCAAAGTCAATCACTAAGCCAAGCAAGGGAAAGAGGGATGGGGAGGGAATGGGGTGGGAATTGGGTAGGGCTTAAATCAGTGATGTGTACATGTCTGTACACACAAGTTTGTTTTTACCCCAATATTATGTATGAATATAATGCACCAATAAAAAATTTAAAAAATTAAATAAATAAAAAGTAAAAAAAAATAAAATGAAGTAAGGTTTGACTTTCCATTGTTTAGACTTCACGACAGCCATATGACACAAATACACAGGTATTATAAGCTCGTGAAATCCTGGGGAACCAGGCATGGTAGTGCACACCTGTAATCTCAGTATTTGAGAGACTGAGATAGGAGAATTACAGGTTAGAGTCCAGCCTCAACAATTTAGCAAGATCATTTCAAAATAAAAATTAACAAGGGTGAAGTATAGCTTGAAGGTAGAATGTCCCCAGGGATTAAAGGGGGAAAATGCTGGGAAAACTTGAAAGTCTATAAAAGTGAAATGAACTTCTCCATGTCGCTGGTGAATTTGAGTCCCGTCTCTGGGCCTTCAGTCTTTTGTATCATGCTATCTCTCCTGGGGAGGCTTTCTGTGTGGGAAGCTGGGTGAATCTTTTGTTTAGTTAAGATTATTAGTAAAACAAAGAGTAAAAAATGCAGATACTGCCACCATCACACTGTAATGCTGGGCAGTTCCTTAACTGCTCTGACCTCAGTTTTCCCATCTGTAAAATGTAGCCTGACATGCTTATTGTCTATTATACTACGAAAAGAAGGCGACAGAGCACTTTCTCAAGCTGTCTCAAAGTATTTGCAAAGGGTTGCAAAGAACTTTAATACAGGATGGATGGATAACTTTAATGTAGCCCTCATGCTGACTGTATCCAAGCCTTTTCTTCCTACCATTTCTACTTTCTGCCTGTCTCTGGGATCTGGTGGGGGTGGCGGTGCTGACTTGTTGGGATTGTGTTAACAGCTCCCGTGTCCTTTGGCTTGTGAGTGGTTTTGGCCAGTGACAGGAAAGGACAGGAAAGTTGAAGGTTGGAGGAGAGAGAGGGTGAGTATTTATCTCTGGCTTCTGTACCTGCCAGGGAACCATAAATTAGCCTTGTGCCTGGAACGAAGGGCATAGCTCCCACCAGGCGATCTATTCCATGCTATCTTCCCTTGAGGCTTGGTTGGTAACAGTTCCTACTTTAACTGTCCCCAGACTCCTGGATTAGTATTTCCTGGCTTCCATAAATCCTGCCCTTCTTTTGTAACTATGCATTTATTAAACAGTGTGGATGTACACTGTCTGCTGAGACTCTCCTATCAGACCTTTAAAATAACTTTGCCAACTATAGCAAACTCAATTTAGAGCTGAGACTTCTGCTTTACAGCAGACTCTTACACAGGTGAAAAAACTTGCCTCAAATCACTCTGCAAATCAGCAGAGGATCCCCAGTACCAGCCCAAGTCTCCCGATTCCAGTTTTATGTCTAGCACATCAAACTTCCTTCCAATAGGAGGCAACCCCCTGAGGCTTGAGAAATTTACAAAGAGAACTAATTACACGCCTCCAGACATCCCTCTGATGCAATATTGAATATACAAATGGATAACAGCCAGGCCCTATGTAAAAATAGAACTTTGATCCACAATCCGCAGCAGCCGGCCCAGGAAGGCGAACCCCGCCTTTGCAGCAAACCATCAGGGAAGTCGGAATGTGACTCCTGTAGCCACCAGCCCTGCGTGATCAATAACTGATGGTTTTCACGGTTACTGTCCTTGATTCCAACTTAAGACCAACTGTAGAAAGCCAGATACATTTTCTTCACCATTGGCAAGAGATGCCCCATTTTTAGTGACACCCTCTAGGCTGCTCATGCCAGCAGTCCCCAGTCAGGGAGCCTCTGAGGTTTTCCCTTTTTTTCACCACAAAGCTTTCCCACATTTTGCCCTGACTTTGAGTCTCTACCAAACACAAGTGATGCTGGTCACGTCCCTTGCCATAGCAAGCCCCGAGGAGATAGCCTGGCTTCCTCTCATGTGACTGGTCTTCACTTACTTACACACTGGGATTCCTCCTTTAGCACTAAGCTTACCCCACGAGACAGGCTGATAGACAGGCTTACAGCATTCAGAGAACTGGTCAACCCATTGGAATGAAGCCCACACGCCAGGTCACCCTGCCCCAGGCTGTGGTTATGAGTCATGCTATTCCATTTGGTAACTGTTGTTCAGTTGGGTATGTACACACTGCTACCAGGTGGAAATCAAAAAGCTTTTTGCCCAATCCAAGGAGGGAACAGAAAGGAAGAGGGATGGATGGGCAGGACAACTCAGTGATTGAGAACTCCCTTTGGGAAGTCTTCTTCTCCGTGATCTTGTTGAAGTCACACAGCCCCACAGTCTACACATGACACTGCTGTTTCTGTTTAAGTTGAGAAAAACTCAGGCTTAGAGGGCTGCGGTGCTTTGCTGAAGGCTGCACCGGTGCTAGAGCGGCCGGGCCGAGATTGCAACTTGGCTTCAATGTCCTCGTTACCCTGCCTCCCCTTCCATTGAGGTAATTAGGGATATTCAAGAATATCAGATAATTTGGGTCAAAATTAGAGGTCTTCGGAAGCCAGCTGAATTACCAATTATTAAGTAGAGCTGAGAGCTTCGTCTTAATTCTCTGTAAAACAATGAGTGTAATAATGTTCGAACATCCTGGAACATTTAATTATGTTTTACTTAAGCTCATGCTTAGTTTTACCGAAAGTTTTTTTCTTTAACCTTGTAGTTCTCATATGGGGGAGATTTTGTACCCTCCCCATCTCCTCCCATTGCAGGCAGTTCATTAAAGTCTGGAGGCCCTTTGGGGTGTCACAATTGGTGTTGGGGTGCTATAGCCATGTGATAGGAAGAGGCCAAGAATACCGTGTTTTTATTTTAATTTTTTTGTGGTACTGAGAACGGAGCCCAGGGACATTCTACCTCTGAGCTCTATTTTACTCCGCACGTTAAAATTATGGAACCAGCCTGGGTGTCCGTCAGCAGATGAACGATTTACAAAATTATGGGATTGCCACGCAATGGAATTCTACCCAGCCATAAAGAAGAACAAAATTACGTCAGTCGCAGGAGAATGGATGGGCTTGGAGAACGTTATGTTAAGTGAGATTAGCCAGTCACAGAAAGTGAAGGGTCAGATGTTTTCTCTCACACGTAGAAGCTAGGCGGTAATCAGGATAACAGAGGACTTCGGATAATGGAAGAGAAACTGCACTGGAGCCAGGGAGGTGGTCTAGAGAATGGGATGGAAGAAGAAGGAGAGAGCAAAGGAATCGCTTTCATCGACACCGTGTACGTGTCTGAGAATACCAGTGTCAGTCTCTAGATCCTGTATGAGGAAGGAGGAAACGGGGAGGGAGCGGGAGGAAACCCCACCAAGTGCCGTGTGCATGGTTTTCACTATCACCCAAAGCTCATTAGAATGCACCCATAAAATATTAAAAAAATAAGTAAATAAACCGGAATCTCACAAAGTTGCTGAGGGTCTTGCTAAATTGCTGAAGCTGGCCTTGAGCCTGAAATCCTCCTGTCTCAGCCTCCGGGGAGCTAGGATTACAGGCCTGTGCCACCATGCCCAACTCAGCACTTCTACTGCTCGACTTAAGAGTGCACGGGACAGGCTCTCCCATCACAGAGAGCTATCCGGCTCCAAGCGTCAGTAGGGCTGAGGTTAAAATTGGCTAAATACCTGTAGGACAAACTTCCTCTTGAGCACAGCCTCTGGGTTCCAGCGCAGGGTGTTCCTTTTATTGGAAAAGTAGTCCTTCCTATCAATTATTTACATGCAAAATGGTGCCGGGGTGGTGACATGGATTTAGAGTTTGAAAGAAGCTCTTGGTCAGCCTTTAATCTCTGGGTATCCCTGGGCAATTTTCTCAGTCACTCCGAATGTCAGTTCTTTTAATCTGCAAAGCGGGGCACTTCAATATCTGTGTCACGGAGGCCACGTGTGCGTGAAGTAAAGACTGTTCCCGCACACTTTGTCCACGGTGCGACACACAACGGCTGAGTAATGACATTTGCACCTTCTCCTGTGCCTCCTTGGAGACAGATCCTATTGCATCCGCCTTTAATTGAAATGCAAACACAGAGCCCTGGAAGGCTCTAAGTGTTGGAGTCAAAGACGATCCTGAGTGTCAGTCCTGACTTGGTCATAGAAAATGGGGTTTAAGAACTTGCAGGGTAAGAATTATAACGGGACCGAAATCGAGCTGGGTTCCAAGTCATCTTATTACTTCGTGCCAACTTCCGTAGTAGACTGCAGGGAGATAAGAGGAAGAAATAAGTCACGATTATGGTGGTCAGGCACGGGGTAAGAAAGGACAGGGCAAGCTGAAAGAGAGGACACGGAGGACACAGTTAAGTGGATTCTTGGAATAAGCTAGAATCCAACAGGGGAACCACAACAACAGGAACCCATCCATTCAGAAGCCAAATGGAGTTACTTCACAAGCTTACAGCTGGCGAATCTCCCTTTTTATTTCTCCTGGATAAACAACAAAAGTAGACAATGCTGGACGTGCTTCTTAAGTCCCGGTTGGGCTGAAAACCTGATTGAAGGTGCAGGGACCAAATAAAGGTGATAAGAAGGTGCTTATGATTCAGGCAGGGGCCCAGGCCTCACTCTGCTGCGCCCACCAAGACGGAGGGGCATCTCCTGAACATTTTAAGAAGTCTCAGGGGCATGGGAATACATATAAAAGTGTCTTTAAATGCTTTCATAGTTTGGGCCAGAGCACACTCTGCACTCGTTATCACCTTTTTCAATACCATAAAATTCCCATAATTTATTCCTTCCTTCCTTCCTTCCTTCCTTCCTTCCTTCCTTCCTTCCTCCCTCCCTCCCTTTCTCCCTCCCTCCTCCCCTCCCTTCTTTCCTTCCTTCTTTTCTTTCTTCCTTCCTTAGAATGGAACTCAGAGGCATTCTACTCCCAGACCTATTTCATTTTATTGTTTTGTGAAACAGGGTCTTGCTAAGTCGCTGAGGCTGGCCTTGAACCTGCAGCCCTTCTGCCTCAGCCTCCTAAGTACTTGGATTATAGGCATGTGCCACCATGCCCTGCTCTTTCTTTTCAAATCTTTATTGAGAGGCGCTAGGTTATATCAGATCCAAGGCTATTGGAAACAGCTAGAGATGAACGTTCTTGGGCATGTATCATTATTATTTCCTGGTCAGCAGCCTTTAGAATGGATCCAGTAATCGATACCTCTGTAAAGATGATACCCTCATGTAACCCCACAGCCCCTGACCCGGGAAGTGACACTGTTGTAGGGATATTGCTTGCTTCAGTGACCAGCTTATACAAGATTCTGGGTGCTGCCTGGCTTGGCAGACACTTTCTACTGTTTCTCAGCTTGCATGCTTTGTTGAAATAAAATACCAGATGAAAGCCGAGTGTGGTGGTGCACACTTGAAATCCTAGTACTTGGGAGGCTGAGACAGGAGGATGGCAGACTGGAGGCCAGCTTCAGCAAGTTAGCGAAACCCTATTTCAAGATAAAACAAAAAACTAAAACAGGACTGGGGGTAGAGCTCAGAGGTAGAATCCCCTGGTTCAAGATCCAGTCTCTCTCTCTCTCTCTCTCTCTCTCTCTCTCTCTCTCTCTCTCTCTCTCTCACACACACACACACACACACACACACACACACACACACACGCGCACAGTTATTGAACTCGATGGTTTTGAGGAGACACAGGTAGTAGAAAAGAAAATAATATCAAAGTGCATGGGGAAGCCAGGTAAGGCTTTGCTTTCTGGGGGGCAGGCCGAGCATCTCACATGGAGGTGGTCCTCTCAGGTCTCCAAGCCAAACAGGCCAGGTTTCCATAAACCGGAGGTTCACAGGGGCTGCCCTCCACCCGGGCGGTGACCAGAGGAGGTGGGCTCAGCCCGGCGGAGGCGGCATATTGGTCCCAGCTTCTGCCGCACCTAACGACGGATGATGGATGCCGCGGCGGAGAGGGGGACCCGCTTTGATGTCCGCGGCCTGGTTTGATTAATGAGTAGTTCTGCCGGGAGGCTACGCTGGGAGTAAATTACTCTTTTCAGAAATGGCTACATCGGCACTATTGTACTAATTATTTCACAAGCTCGGGGTCAGCTCCAAATTCCCTGACACACACGAGGGAACAAACACCCGGGCTAACAGAAGCCGACGGAGCTCTAATTAAAGCAGAAATTGTTTGTGACTCTCTTCTCCCTCTCCCTCCACCCCGGCAGCCCTCTCTTCCCAGAGGAGGAAGCTGGCAGGCGGCTTCCTTCCTGTCCCCAGCCTGGCCCTGCACAAGGCCCGGAGCCCCCAGGGCACAGCCCTGCCCCGGGGTACACACATGCGCTGAACACCAGCAGAGATGGAAAGGGGTGCGTGGTGGGTTCGTCCCGGCTTCCGTGGCTGTATTTGATCCCAGTCACATACACAGCGGATGCAATCCATCCTTCCTTCCTTCCTTCCTTCCTTCCTTCCTTCCTTCCTTCCTTCCTTTGTTTATGTGGCTGCCTCTTCCATATCTATGTATTGACTGCATTTTATGAGTATCGTGCTCAGAAGTAGCAGGGTCTCAGCCTCTGAGAGCCCACGGCCTGGTGAAGGAGACAGACATCAGATAATCACGTGGATAAATGTGAAATCACACGTGTGAGATAAAGAGAGACCTGTGGCGTAGAGAGGTGTGCAATCGGGGATTTGACTTGGTTGGGGGCTCCCATCCTGGGGGAGGTGCCAGAGCCCATAAGCTAAGCAGAAGGTGTGGGGGATGAGGAGGACTGTTGAGGGTGGTGGAGGCAGCACTTGCAGAGGTCCTGTGGTAGGAATGGAGGTGGATCTGAGTAGGAACCTAAAGAAGGCAGTATGGCAGCATGATTGCATCTGGTTCCTCACCTAAGAAACAGGTACGTTTTGGGGATCAGGGTAGTGGCCTCCCTGGCATCTTCTCCCTTCCTCTTGACTTAATTGGGGCCTCAGCACCTCCCCCCACACAGCTTGGGGTGGCTGCAGTGAGCGGAGGTGGGACAGATGAGGTGTAGAAGCAGGTCAGGCCTGAAACGCACATGTGGCTTTGCTGGGTGGTCAGCTCTTGTCCACACTCAATGCTGGACGCCCTAGTTCCTCTTCGTGCCACCCCGACCTTCTTCTCGGTCATTTCTGTACCCAGTCCCGGCCACGGAGCTCCAGCTCAGCCTCTGGCTCCCTTCCCTGTCTCTGTGTCAGCCTGCTCCCCATCCCTCCATCTTTCTCTTTGGTTGTGTTTGTGGTGGTAGTCCTGGCATTGAACCCAGGGCCATTCTACCACTGAGCTAAGCCCTCAGCCGTTTTTATTTAATTTTTAAATTTTTTTTTTTTTTTTTTTTTGCCATACTGGGGATGGAACGCAGGGCCAGTCTACCTCCGAGCTGCATCCCCAGCCCTATTTTTTTTTTTTATTCTTTATTTTTAAAACAGGGTCTCACTGAGTTGCAAAGGGCCTCACTAAGTAGCTGAGGCTGTCTGCGAACCACGATCCTCCTGTCTCAGCCTCCCGAATGCTGGGATTAAAAGTGTGCGCCACCACGCCTAGCTCCCAGCCCTTTTTATTTTTATTCTTCTTTGATCAGTCTTGCTAAGCGGCTGAAGGCCTTGCTAAATTGCTGAGGCTGGCCTTGAACCTGTGACTCTCCCATCTCAGCCTCCCGAGTGCTGGGATTACAGGTTTCCATCACTGTGCCTGACTCTGTTTTCCTCCTTATCTGCCTACAGGAGCAGACCCAGGCTAAGAACTGGCCATGCCTTGCGGTGTTCGCGCTGCCCCTTCACGGATGCTTAAGTATCTGCACACATTCTTGAATGCTTACCTCACATATTTGGAGGTTTCCCTTGTTAAATGGCTACAAGTTTGGCTGGAATACAACCTATGAACTTTATATAACTTCACACATGACTGATGTAGAGTGCTCCCAATCAGCCGGCTTTAGCCATACCTTTGCCTATGCTGCTGAATTTAATTCTCCTGATGACCCTGTGTTTCCGTGGTCCAGAAACATGGACAACTTTCTCAAACACGGCTGTACCACACATGCGTCAGCTGGGGTTGGACCTTTATTTACAACCATCTGTTTAAGCCGGGTGTGGTGGTGCACGCTTGTTATCCCAGTACTTGGGAAACTGAGATAGGAAGACCCAGGTTCAGGGTCACCCTCAGCTACTTAGTGAGGTTCTCCACAACTTAGGGAGACCCTGTTTCAAAATAAAGAACAAAAAAAGAGGGCTGGGGGTGTAGCTTGGAGGTAGAATGCCCTTGGGTTCAATCCCCAGTAAACTAACTAACTAACTAACTAACTAACTAAACAAACCCTTCTGTTTTTATTTCCCACCAGATCAAGTGTTCTTACCATCAGCACAGCGAACGCTTACCATGCACAGGCGTTGTGCCAAATATATTACATGTAGTCATTAATCCCCATGCTGTAATGTAGAAACCACGATGGTTTCCATTTTGCAGATGAGAAAACCGAGGTGCAGAGGGACTCAGTGTTTTCCTAAGATTATATAAATGGGCTCACGGCTGGAGAACCGTTCGGAGGCACACAGTCACCTCCCTGTCAGCATCAATGCCCAGTGAAGACATCTCCATCGCCCTGAGGTCCCGCAGGGTCAACCTCCAGAGGCAGCCCGCACAGCTGGTCGTCGTGAGCCCAGAAAGGTGCTCCCACGCAGAAATCACTTAGATTCCTTTACTTGGGGAGTTTTCGGCTCTGGGCTTCTTTGCACAGTCTAAAAAGAATGAGCAAAATGAGAAAATCAATAATGCACACAGATGGCCTTGGTGATGTTTACACTATTTAAGAGAACAAATTATTTCAAAGCACCTGGGATTCATTCTTTCCCATACAAAAGAAGAAAAGCAATGGAATTGCAGGTCTTTTTTTTTTTTAATCTATTCACTAAAGTTGACGCCCCTGAGAGGGCATTACTCGGTGTTTATGTTAGTCCCAGGGCCATTCCTCACCACCCCTACTCACACAAATTAAGGGGGTTTCACGTCGCTGGGTTTTCCAGGATAGGTAAGTAGGACAGAATGAAATTCACTCCACAAACATTTACTGAGTGACTACTACATACCAGCCAGTAGGCTGGGGGCTGGGGCTGAGGAGAAATAGCCATGGATGTGGCCGCAGCTATAAACAGGGCTAACAGAACAGAAAGGAGGATGGCAGGTTCGCGGCCCGCCTCAGCTACTGAGTGAAGCTCTTTGCAAGTTAGTGAGACCCCGTTTTAAAGTAAAGAATAAAAAATGGGGCTGGGGGTAGAGCTCAGAGGTAGAACGTCCCTGTGTTCATTCCCCAGTGACACACACATACACGTACACACATATGTGTGTACATCAGGTCTATTGAGTTCCCTCTTCTCTCTCCTATCCCCCTCAGTTTGGTCACCTTCTGTACTCATCTAAGCTTTCCCCTCCTCCATCTGGAGTCACTCCTGTGTCCCATTTTCTCCTGAGCTTCCACATATAAGAGAGAACACCTGACTTTTCACTTTCTGTGACTGACTGATCTCACTTAGTGGGTTTTCAACCCAGGCTGTCTGATGAAAAAGCCAAATTCCAGAGCATTGCTTAGCTACGTGTGGGGAGACAGGCTCTTTCCCTCTCCCACATACATGCACAGTAGGAAAAAAACATATACAAAGAAGCACACACACCCATACCCCTCACTGGAGCACTGTGGTATATTCTCTGTAAACGAGGAGAGGTGAGCCACTGGGAGGGAAGCGAAAGTCGGTGGGGATGTTAAGTGGTCCCGGCCAATTTCTCAGAGAAGTAATGCTTAACCAGGCATGGCGGGACTTGCGGGCAATCCTAGTCCTTGGAAGAATGAGACTGGAGGACCGTAGGTTCAAGGACCGAGCATCGTCTCAGCAACTTAGCTGGACCCTGTTTCAAAATGATAAAAAGGGCTGGGGGTGAAGACCAGAGGTAGACTGCCCCTGTGGATTCCCAGTAACACACACACAGCGCACGCGCGCGCACACACACACACACACACACACACTACTGCTTTGATGGCAGTAACAGCAGCGTCTACTCATGGGCTGGTTTAATGATAAGTAAATGGGATGAAACAGAGGCAGAGATATGATGTTGGTCAAGACACAGGAGATGGGAATTCCAGACAGAGGGAACTAATGGGTCCAGGGCATGGGACAGGGGGGCAAGCCTGGTGCGTCCAGGGAACAGAAAAAGATCCCATGGCCAAGAGTTCGTGACTCCGGGTGGAGGGAGTGGTCGAGTGAGGTGGGAGAGGGTGGCGCTGTCCAGAGCACACAGGGATTTAACTGCAGCATCCTGGGGGGACCCGGTGTGATAATCAGTGTGTTCTGTTTATTGAAGTGCATGGAGCTTCGTAAGCACTCAGTGAGTGCTCATGCGTGCCATCACTGGGTCTCCTTCCATCGGCTTCACCCTCCTTCAGGTTGTTTAAAGAAAAGACCAAGCTCTGTCCACAGGACGGATGCTCGTAGGATTCTGTAAGAAGCCAGCTGGTGAGGTCCTAGACCAGCCCAGGATCCACGACCACACACACGATGCCTCAGCACTGTGGGTCTCAGGCAGTAGTTTAACTAACAATTAAATGGGGGAAATTGAGAAAAGTGAGTAAAGGAAACTGCCACCTGGTAGAAAAAGGGACAGAAATTGCACGGAAAAACCCTGTGTATACGGAAGCAGCCGAAGTGTTCATTGATGGATGAATGGATTAAAAAAATCTTACATACACACAATGGAATATTATCCAGCCTTGAAAAGGAAGGAAATCTGCCATTTTTTGACAACATGGTGGACCTGGAGGACATTGTGCTGAGAGAAATAAGCCCATTACAGAAGGACAAATATTATATGATTCCATTTATATAAAATATCTAAAATAGTGAAACTTCACAGAGTTGAAGAGGAAGTAGTGGTTGCCAGGGTCTGGGGGTGAGTAAATGGTATTGTTTAGGGTTCTCCAAAGGCACAGAAGGAGTAGAAGATCGAACTATCATCTATCTATCTATCTATCTATCTATCATCTATCTATCATCTTATATCTTTTTACATATGTATATGTAGAAATATAATATAGATAATATAGATATAGATAGATATAGGTATATAGATATTATAGTAGTAGGAAGTGAACACAAGGGTGTTCTACCTCTGAGCTACACTCTTATCCCTATTTAGCCCTATTTTATTTTTATTTTGAAACAAGGGCTCACTAGGTTGATGAGAGTCTCACTACTTGCCAAAGCTGTCCTTGAATCTGCAATCCTCTTGTCTCAGCCTCCCAAGTGCTGGGACTACAGGAATAAGCCACCACACCCAGCTAGTAGAAGAAATTTATAACCAAGCACTGCCTTATGCAATTACAAAGGCTGAGAAATCCCGTGATCTGCGTCTGCAAGCTGGAGACCCAGGAGGGCAGGCAGTATGGTTCTCATCCAAACCGGAATGCCCGAGAAGCAGTCAGAGGGCAGGAGATGGATGTCCCAGCTCCAGCGGAGAGAGCCAGTTCACCCTTCCTCAGCCTTGCTGCCTGGCCAGGCCGGGGGGCATTAGCCTGTGTCTGCACACTCTCACACCAGGCAGGGTATCCCTTCCAGAGGCTCCCTCATAGACACAATCACTGGCAATATCCACCGGCTGACCGGGCGCCCTGAACCCAGTCAAGTGGCCACACGTAGCTAACCGTCCCACGGAGGTTCCCTTGAGCCTGATGAGTGGGTTCTAGAGATCTGCTGGTCAGCACCATATTTACAGACAACCATATTGTGTCGTCTACCTAGACATTTGTTAAGAGGAAAGGTCTTGTGTTACATGTTCTTACTTCAGTAAATGCAAACTGAGAACAGATGACGAGAACAGGCATCTTTATTAGGCAGAAGGAGCGGGGCAGGGAGCGGAGCCCCACAGAGGGGCCGGGGGCCGCTGCTCACGCACACGCACATCTTTACCCTGCCCTGTGCACCTGGGCAGAAATGACCCGGCTCCTGCGAGACAGACTAAGGGCTCTACTGTAGGACCTCTGTCAGGAAGGGCCTTGGGAGCCAGCTCGGCTGCTTGGCCACATTCCTGAAGGTCAACGGATAGAGGAGGAGGAAGTGGAGAGCCACCCTTTCTCTAGAGATCCTTTTTGTTTTGCAGACAGGGACGACGTGAAGCAGTTGTGCTGGGGAGAGATCAGAGCCAATGAAAGCCAGCCTCTTCAGCGGAGGTTGGGATTGCTCGGAAATCAAGCGGCGGCGTTGAAGACAGGGCCCCGTAATTGATTATAAATGTTGGAATTTATTTCAATAAACTCTGTCATTTCTCAGCAGCTGTTTCCCTTTGCAGCCGAGCGACAAACAGAGGCGCCGAGCGCCACTTGTGTTTTGTCTTTCCCTTTGAGGAGCTGGAGTGGCTTTCAGGTGCCATGCTCTGCACACAGGAAGGGAAGCCCGGGTTTTCTTGCCTCAGGGGAGGGAACGGGGAAGAGCCAGAGGCTGCCGGGGCACCCAGCCTTCTCAGGGAGGGGTGCCACTCACTGGGTCTGTGGCGAGAGGGGACCATCGCATCGCCTACATGTTGCAGCTCAGGGGAGCCATGCCGAATTCAGGGAGGAAGCTGTCTTAGATTCTCATTGAGGCGGGAGGAAGGAGGCTCAAGTCTAGTCTGCGTCTCTTGGCTGGGTTAGGGTTTTGCACTGTGGGATGGGGGAAGGTTGCTGGCATCCAGAACTGTGGGAAGATTAAGTTCATTGACCTCAGGATTAAGGGGTAACTCGTCCTGTAATCTTGACCTCAAGATTACAGGATAAGGCACTCAGCGCAGGGCCTGGTACACCGTAGGCGCTCAGCCAAGGTGGAGGTGAATCTCAGTTTGAAAGCCACCTTTCTTCTGTCCCGGCCTGTGCCGATCTCTCCTCACCTACGGGCCAGTGCCGTCCGTCTCCTAACTCCCTGCTCGGCTCTTACACCAACGGGCCGCAGACCCAAGGCCGAGCCCTGCGTCTGACCCCTGACAGGTCCCCCTGTGACGCTGCCGCTCTCAGGTGGTACATTCATCCTAATTTATTTTGTTATCACGGTGTGAAATTATCCAGGTTCATTAAAGTTCATTATCACGTTTTTTTTTTCCTTCTGTCCTTTCTACCAGAATGTAAGCTCTGTGATATTAGGGACTCTGGCTTTTGGGACACTGCCACTCATATCTAGAATGCTTCCTGGCACAGAATAAGTGCTCAGAAAATGATTATTTAATTAATTAGTACATTTTTTGGTATTGAACCGAGGGGCATTTTATCTCCAAGGTACACTCCGCAACCACCTCCTCTCCTCCTCCTTCTCACTGTTTTATTATTATTATTATTATTAATTATTATTATTATTATTATTATTATTATGTTTTGAAAGCAGGGTCTTGCTAAATCACTGAGGGGCTTGTTAAGTTGCTGAGGCTGGCCTCAGGGAAGCTTTCCTCCGAGTTTAGAAGCTAGCCTTGCAGGGTGACAGGGACAGTTAGAAGACAAGGGCGGGAGGGTGCTCTTGGCACGGGATACATCACTTTCAAAGGCTTGAGTGCAGGGGCGAGCTGGAAGCATTCGAGGACCTTTAGCAAGCCTGGTGGGGCTCTGTGGGTTACCTGCAGGAAGAGATGCAAGGGGACCTGGTCTCAAGTCAGATCTAGACGGGCTTTCTAAGCTGTGCCAGAGACTTCGAACACTACCCCAGAGGCAGTGGAAGCCCAGGGAATTAGGACCTGCATTTCCCTCCCGCGCCCCTGTCCACTCTCCGCCTTATCCTTCTACTCTTCCCTCTGGCCTCAGGTGGCTTTCGGGCATGAATCTTACTTCCTTGAGACCCAGGTACTCTTTCTTTTTCTCTACCTGAAAATTCCTCCTCTGTTTATTTATTTTTTTTAGTCTCCCGGTCCCTGCCTTTAGATCTTGCTCTGATACTACGTTTTCAGGGAGGCCATCCTGACCTCATTCCTGGAGCAGAACAAGTCTTCCGGTTGCACCTGTTAACTCCGTTATCTACGGCCACATCTCAGTCTGTGCTCACGTCTGTAGCTCAGTATCGCTATCTGCGTCTCCGGTATCCGTGTCTATATGAATCTCAACATAGACTGTGCTCCGTAATACCCTTGGCTCCTCTGCTTACATTTAAGCGTATAATCTATACATTTAAGTGGATAATCATCTGATGAGCCCCCATCCCTCACACTAAGTCACAAGCTCTGTGAAGCGTGCACTAGCTTTCTATGGAGTGTGTTCTGAAAAGCAGAAGTTCATTTCCTCACGATTCTGAAGGCTAGAAGTCTGAGAGGAGGTGCGCACAGGGTTGACTCCTTGTGGGCCCTCCATCCATGGTGTGTAGACAGATAGTTGCCATCTCTCTCTGTGCCTTGAAATGGTCTTCCCTCTGTTTGTATCTCTGTCCATCATATTGTACTAGGGCCTACTTAAAGACACCATGTCCAAATGCAGTTATAATCTTATGTACCGGGGTTAGAACTTCAACATAAAAATTTAGGGGGGTCACAAGTCAGCCATGGCAGAGCATGCCCTGTATAGTACTTGGGAGGCTGAGACAGGAGGATCGTGGGTTCCAGGCCAGCCTCAGCAACTTAGCAAGACCCCTTTTCAAAATAAAAAATGAAAAAGGGCAAGAGGGGGCAGCTCAGAGGTAGAATATCCCTGAGTTCAATCCTCAGTACCAGGAAAGAAGTCTGGGGGGAGGGGTCACAATTCTGATCCTTGCATATGGTGTCTGCCTTGTCTTACAGTGTCTTCTTCAAGGCCAAATGGGGTGCCTGGCACACAGTAGGTGCTCAATAAATGTCTGAGGAAGACAGAAGGTGCTGCCGCTGTGTTTCTGGGGCAATGACCTTCAGGGACAGAGGCAGGGAGGCAGCGGGTCCTTGCTAGAGTTCTCTTGATAAGATGACGGTGGAGTATTTGAGGCTGTAGCAGGGGTGAGGGAAAGTGCACAGGTTTGAAAAAGAACCTGGGACACAGGGAATTGAACTCTGAGATTGGAAGCAGTGGGTAAAAAATGGAGTCACCGACTTGATGAGTGTTATCGTTGCCAAGTTGCGCCCACGCCATGCCGGTGCAGAGCGGAGAGGCTCGGTCTTCCCGTCTCCCAAGCCTGAAGTCAGAAACATGCTCTGGCTCCGCCGTGCGCAGTTCCAGCAAGATACCCTGCCTCTGCTCATCCATTTCCTCCTCCCTCTCCTCCAGCTGCTCTTTCTTAAAAGGAGAGACGATTACCTGCTGGTAGTTCATCTTAAGCCACGAAGGGGAAAAGCTGTTGGGCTCCGGAGCATTTTATTCTAGGAGAACAGGAGGATAAAAGATGAATGCCAGGGAACACGAGTTCATGGGATTTAAGTAAGAAGTAAGTAGACCCTAAAATTTAGACCTCAGAGCAGAGAGGCAGGGGTTCTGGGAGGCAGTCACAGCCAACCTCCGACTTTCACTCATATCTTGTTAGGCCTAATCTGACTTCCCCTGATCACATTGGCGTCTGCGCACGCTGACTCAGAAATGCGGGGACTGCAAGCGGAAGATTAGGAGCGGGGCTGAATGGTATTTCACCTTTCACAAGCTAAGCTTCTCCAGACGCTTATAAAATAATTTTCGCCTTTATCTAAAGGCAGAAGGGCTTTTCTGCCCCCAGCTAGTGTTCTGGCTGCTGCTGCTGCTGCTGCTTTTTTTTTTTTTTCTTTCTCACCTAATAAAATCCTCAGTGCAGTGTTGCCTGTGTAATAATCAGAGCTGTGCAGACTGCTCGTAGAGCCTTGTTTCCCAGGCTGCTCTGCGCACGCCCGGTGGAGCCAGGGATAAAACTTCGGGAAGTAATGATGTCTTGAGCAGCAGCTGGCTCCCGGGGGTCATCCCCTGACCGAGCACTTCCTGCCCTTCTTGCACCCCCAGAAAAGAAGTCTGGCTTATTTACCATTTTAGAAAGTTAGACCTTTTCAAAGAGATGCCCCAGGCAAAACATCCTTCCTTCCCCATCACTCTGAAACTAATGACTCTTCTCAGAAAGTTTTGACAGGGAGAGTTATTCCGACAGCTGGGGGAGTTTGCTGGGAGCCAGGCTGGCACACTGCCCGCAGAAAGAGCTGGTCTGCGTGCTGCTAGCGCAGGGAGGCCTGATTCTGAGAAGCAACAAGTTCAGCTTTCTAGAATGGGAGTGGAGGAAAGGGGCTCTGTGCTGGGGAGATCCCTGGGCTGGCGTCTGCTTGCTCTCCGAGTCTGGTGGTGGCTGGAGGGTTGGGTTTTTCAGGTTCCTGAAATATTGGAATCGTTACAACGATAAGAGAAGGAGGGATGAAGTCTGAGATTTCAAACAAGGTGAGATTTCGAACAAGGCGTTGCTTGTGAACACAGCATCTCATCCAGTTCCCAAAGTGGTGGTACTGGGCGGATCATTTGATAGTTACTTTATCTTGGAGGAAAAGAGAGGCCCAGAGAGGACTATGTGAACAAGATTATGTAGCTCCTGTCCGCCTGAGAGTCAAATTTGTGTCTTCATAGCTACTTCATGCTGACTCATCTGCTACTGAGGCTACACAGAACAAACAGGGTTTGGGGTTCATAGGTTGGAGAGGAAAATCATGATGCCCACAAAATCCATAACCCATGCCAGGAGTGGTTGCACATGCCTGTAATCTCAGTACTTGGGAGACTGAGACAGGAGGATTGCAGGTTCAAGGACAACCTCAACAACTTAGTGAGACTCAGCAATCTAGCAAGACCCTGTTTCAAAATAAACAATAAAAAGGGCTGGGGGTGTATCTCAGATATAGAATGCTCTTGGGTTCAAACCCCAGTGCCGGCTTTCCTCCCCAGATTTATGACCCTGGCTGGAGGACAGGCCAAAACCTGCTCAGATCCTCTTGGGATAGAAAGAAAAATGAAACTATCAAGTACAAGCCTAATAGCCGACTCCAAGTCCATTATTTCCCTAGTTTTCACAAAAATTCTGAGAATTGATGAGGATGAGAATGACATTAATTTTCAGTTTTGAAGATGCAGAGTCTGGGCTTTGGGAACTTTTGGGACTTAAGAACAGTGTCCAGCAACTGGTTACAAAAGAGGCCTGGGAATGAGATTTGAGAAGGCAAACTCCAGGCAAATGACTCACTCAGCAAGCAGAACGTCTAGACTTTCAGATCATCCCGCCAGAGGTTTCTCTCTCACTATTACGGTCAGGGATAGAATGTTCTTCCCTGAAGAGCTCAGAGTTGATAGAGTTAAGCCAGGAGGTTTTGCAGTGGCATCAGTAGATAAGTCCACTACAGTGGATCTCCTGGGTGTAACCTAGCTTAGTGGGCTGTGGCTGGAGAAGGTGGATCCCTGGGAGTATGGTTTTAGGGCTTGTGCTTGTGTCTTTGAAACCCCTTGCTTGCTTGTTTGCTCTCTTTGTTTACAGCCTCCATGATTTGAGGAGCAGAGCCCATGCGTACTTCCCTCTCTTTGTTCCCCACCGCCATGATCTGGCCTCCTATGCGCTGGACCCAGAATCTCCAAGAAACTGTGGGCAAATTAATCTTCCTTCCTCTAAGTTGCATGGTCAGGTCTTTTGGATTGTAGCAACGAGGATGTTGACTGAGACACCCACTGTGATCTTTACATGGAGTTCCAAATAAGGGGGGTGGGGAGGTGGGAAGGAGAAGAGTCAGGGGACATTGTGTCCCCCCTTTCCAGCTAGCTTTGTTGCAAATCCTCATTCTCTCAGTTCCTCAAGGGTCCACAGGTGTCCAGCGCAGTCCCTGTTTGGCACTCAGGGATATCAGGACCAAGATTGTGGATAGTTTCTTTGTTCTGCTTGCTGGGCACCTTCTCTCTTGAAACCTATTATAGGAAGGCCACAAGTCACTGCTAAATGAAGGTGTTTCACCCATAGGATCTGAACCCATCAGCCAGAGTGCCCTGCTGTCTAATAGAAACCAACCTTTGAGCACATTTAAAAGTTGTGTCTGCCGGGTGTGGTGGCACACGCTTGTAATCCCAGCATTTGGGAGGCTGAGACAGGAGGATCGTGGTTCATGGTCAGACTCACCTACTTAGTGAAGCCTTCTGCAACTTAGTGAGACCCTGTTTCAAAATAAATAAAAAAAAAAATAGGGCAGAAGGTATAGCTCAGAGGTTGAATGCCCCTGGGTTCCATACCCAGACACCCCCCCCCTCCACACACACACAAATCATGTCTGCCCTGAATTTTCTCTCTTCTCCCCTTTTTCAAATGACCACCCTCAACTCTTTTTTTTGTAGTACTGGGGATGAAACCCAGGGGCAGTCTACCTCTGAGTGACACCCCCAGCCCTATCTATTATTCTTTATTTTGAAGCAGGGTCTCGCTGAGTTGAGAAGGGCCTCACTGAGTAGCTGGGGCTGCCTGCGAGTTGCAGTTCTCCTGTCTCAGCCTCCCGAGTAAATGCCGGGATCACAAGCTCACGCCACCAAGCCTGGCTCAAGCTGTACTCTTGATGCAGCATTTTCTGTTTTCTAATTTGATTCCCTCCTCTTCTCCTTTCCACTCTAGAAGATGCCCTCTGTGCCTTTGGCCCTCATAGGCCACCTTTAGTGATGGAGAACGACATGTGTGTCTTCTCCCAGGGTTTCCCCGATGCAGGGCTCATGGCAGAGCTTAGGTGGTCCCTGCTCAGATTCCCTCCAAGTTATGGTCATGTGTGTAGCAGGCTATGTGCTCATCTGGAGGTGAGCACAGGGAAGATCCTGCCCCTACATTTGCTCCCTTGCTGGAAGAGTCTTCCCCATGCAACCTTATAACTGAGGCTTCTTATTGGCTATTGACTGCAGACCACCACCAGGTCTTAGGAGCTGACTGCAGTTTTCTGCCATAGGGCATCCTCCACAGGCAGTCCTCAGCAGGTCTGTGGCTCTTCTGTGCTAGCAGGAGATAATTTCTCTGTTGCCTGCTAAGTTGGAGTCTTATATAATGAAATGCAGTCACGATGACATTCCATCTCCTTTGCCCTGTAAAGTAACCTGATCCAGCCATATTCTATTGGCCAGAAGCATGTCACAGGTCCCCCTGCCCTCCAGGAGGGTCAAGCTGCCTTTATGTGAGTTGCCAAAGTCACCCAATATCTCTTAATCGATAAGTAATTACCATGTTCCTTTTTATCATTTATTGACACCTAAGTGCCAAGTACTGTGTATACATCCAGCTATTAAGTGCATGGGAATTTCCAAGAAATAGATATTGTTTCCCTCATCCCCACAGACAGATGGATGTCTGAGCCTTAGGAGATGGTTGTCAAATGCAGACAATCTGATTTCAGAGTGTTCACTTTTAACCATGAGCTTATCTGCTGCCTCCGATTCTTTCCAACTGACCTTTTTATACACAAGCCTGACCTCTATGTATTACTCAATTCTAAACGTGACATTTTCCCCTTAGCCTTATAATGCAACTTTTCCTGGTCCTTCTGCTCTTTCTTCTCTTGTTCCTCTAAGTCTTCCATCTCTTCCTACTTAATATAGTTTCATTTTTCTCTAAGAGCTTGTTGATCACCCTTTCTTCTCCTCTCCTTTCGAATCACATTTACTCGCATTGTTACAACACTATTTGATTCCCCAGTCATTATTTTACAGTTTCTTGTCCCTAGCTAATTTCTAATCTGGGACTTCTAACTATTGGCTCGTCATCTTTACCTGGTACCTCCTTCAAGTTGAAAAGAAACAGAACTTTCCTTTGGCCACCAGAGTGAGAGATTCCAGACTTGCCTGTGTGTGTCTTGTTCCTCTTGCCCTCTCTATTCTCAAAGTCCTCCCCAGATACTGCAACTTCTGTCATTTCTGTGCACAAAGCCTCACGCTCAACACAACCAGAAGAAAAAGAGATGAGCAGGATGTAGGTCTTGCTCTGAGACAGTTACCAGGCAAGAAGTGTGGGTGAGTTTATCAGGGACAGAAAAGTGTTCAGCCATCTCCACATCTTCACAATATGGCACAATGTCTGTTCCCTGAAGATGTTTGGAAATGTTTGTCAAAGAAGGACTATCAATTTCATTTCAAGCAGGGTATGTGGCACACACTTGTAATCCCGGTACTTGGGAGGCTGAAAATAGTAGTCTTACAGGTTCTTGGCCAGTCTCAGCTACTTAATGAGGTCCTCTGCAACTTAGTGAGACCCTGTTCCAAAGGAAAAAAAAATAGGGCTGGGGGTTTATCTTGGAGGTAGAATACCTTTGGGTTTAATTCCCATTACATACACACACACACACACACAAACACACACACACAAACACACACACACAAACACACACACACACACACAAATTTCTTTTAAAATAACAGCATTCATCACATAGGGTTGAAGATTTAACTCTATAAATGTCTTACCTCCTCTCACCACCCAAGATGGTGAGCTCTTCAAAGATAAAGATGGTTTTTCATTCATTACTGTGTGTGTGTGTGTGTGTGTGTGTGTGTGTGTGTGTGTGTGGCACTGGGGGATTAAACTAAGGGACACTCTACCTCTGAGCCACAACCTCAGCTCTTTCTATTTTTTGTTGTGAAGCAGGGTCTCACTAGGTTGCTGAGAATTTCTTTAGGTTGTTGAGACTATCCCTGAACCTGGGATCCTCCTGTCTCATCCTCCCAAGAACCATGAGTAGAGGTGTGTGCCACCACACCCAGTTTTCATTCATTTCTCTTAATATACACTGTGCTACCTGATACCTGAGATGTTCCCTACTAGTCTTGGTCCCTGAGTCCAAAAAACAAATTCCCCCTTTAGCACAGGCTACAGCAATTGACAAAATAAATAAAAGAATTTATACCCTGTGGAAGAAAGGTCTCATGGGCTTCCCTTGACTCTTGGTTCAGTTTATTTTCCAAAGGTAAACACGGATTAGTTTCATGAATACCATCCCAAAATTTGTCTTTTCACTTAAATAAAAGATGTAGGAATATACTTAGATTTCTCCAATGAGTATAGGTATATGTCTATGTTCTTTTCTCTGTGTCATACAAGCGGTATGCTTTTGATTGGATCAGTGTGAAACTTTCTTTTTTAACATTATGTTTGGGGGAATCTCTCTATGCCAGTTCAATCTGATGTATCACACTGTAGCCTCATGGAATTGATTATTTAGCCAGCACTTTGTGGTGGACATTTAGGTTGTTTTAACTTTTTTTTTAGTGTGTTTGTACACATATACATTTCTCTCTAGTATAGAATCCAGAAGCTCATTTGTGGGATTATTGATGTGTACACATTAATGTTTTTAGACATGCTACAAGATTTCCTCTCAAATGGTGCTACCAAATTCTGCCCATTCTCCTTCCAGTTGTGTTTGAGGATACCCGTTTCTCACAGCTTGACAATCTTTGATAATATTAAAGTTTGGAGTTGGAGTATCTTTGGTTTTTAAGAGATAACTGAACTTTTTTCAAGGATGGTCATAGTGAGGATTTTCCACTTGTTTCTAGAGAGTTGTCTGGAAGCACAGTAGTACATCCAGAGCGTCTCTTCCACGTAATCGTGTGTGGTTACAACAAGTTCATCTGAGTTAACAACACCATTTGTGCAATGTGCTCTTTCCAGCCTGGTGTCGTCCCACGTGTTTGGTCTTCAGAGAAGGACTTTGCTCATCACATTGGATATAGGAACGGTAGGAAGGCATCTGCACATTTCCTCTGCTTGAGGATATGGGCGTGGCTGTCTATGCCCAAATCTATTCCTAAACTTGGCTGGTCTTCCCACTTTCCTGAAGAACCCATCATCATCATCATCATCATCATCATCATCATCATCATCATCATCATCATCAACAACAACAACTAAACAATTAAAAAAACACCAACATTAACAACAGCAGCAACAACCAACAGTAATACATTCCCAGGAACTAAGCTAGACCAATAGAATCAAAGTCTTAGTGTCAAGTCAAAAAATCCAAACTTTTAGCCGGGCATGGTGGCGCGCACTTGTAATCCCTGCACTTGGGAGGCCGAGACAGGAGGATCGGACAGGTTCGAAGCCAACATCAGCTACTTAGGCTCTCAGCAACTTAGTGAGACCCTGTTTACAAATAAAATATAAAATAGGTCTGGGAGTATAGCCTGGAGCTAGAAAGCCTCTGGGTTCCACCCCCAGTACCACAAAAAAACAAATCCAAACATTTAAAAGCTTTCCATGTGATGCTGATGTGGTTGGTTTGTAGACTTCAAATTTGAAGGCCACCAATATAAGCAAAAGTGAAGGTGCCTGGTATAGCACATTACATGAGATACATAAGCATGAAAGCTTTGCATACATAAATACCTGTAATGATTTTCTGGTCAGACTCTGTCTGATTTGGTGGTATCGGGTAAATCCCTTCACGTCTCCAAATCCCTGTTTTCCCAAATATTGGCAGTGGACACTGACTATGAAGCACTGATTTATATCCAGCCATCCAAATTTAAAATAGAGTCAAAACAGAACAAATTGTTGCAGCTTTTGCCTGTTTCCATGGTATCATTACTCCAAACTAAGGCTTTGGTAAGTTATCTCCCTTGTCATCCAACCATCTGCAAAAGCTGAAACAGAAGAAAATAGCACTCAGGTCTCCAAGTAACAGATGTAGTTTTGGCTCTGGTAAGAAGAAAGGTGAGCTGCAGTGGGAGGTGGGAAGGAGCAGTTGCAGGTGGGATGCAGCCTGGTGGCCAACAGACGAGGCTCAGGGTCTGATGGACCAAGGATCTAACTAAGCTCATAGCGATGATGGGCTTTGATGTTGCTGAGACAGTTTCTCCATCTGTGGGATGGGGTGGTAATGACCGCACTGGAGTGTGGCTGTCACGCTTAGAATAGATAATTCATATACAAAGCACAGTATCTGACAGAAAATGGGTTGCAATTTGTGTGACAACACAAACTTTGAGCTTTGACAACTCACTGGGGAAAAACCAAAAGAGAAAAAAAACCAACATGTAAAAGGGAATGGATGGATTTTGGGGGAAAAGGGTCATATGCTGGGAGTAAATTTGGAAACAGGACTTTATTAGTCTCCTGGGGCTGTTATAACAAATAAGCACAAACTTAGAGACTTAAAAATAACACAAATTTGTTCTCTTGCGGGTTTGGAGGCCAGGAGTCTAAAATGACTTGACTAGGCAGGAATAAAAATGTCGGCAGGGATGTGTTGCTTCCGGAGCTGCTAAGGGGAAACCTGTTTTCTTGTCTTTTCCAGCTTCTAGACACTACTTGCATGTATTGGCTCCCGATCTCTTTTTCCATTTTCAAAACCTGCAATGGAATAAATATCTCCAGAAATTTCCTTACACCACACCCGCTTTAAACCTTGAAGATGGTTTCCTGAGAGTGTGCATATGTCCAAATTAAGCAAAATGCATATTTTAAACATGCGCAGTTTTTAATCAATTATGCCCAATGAAACTCTTGATATTAAAAAGTCAGAAGAATCATTTATTCTCATCTGTTTCTGATTCTAGCTCTCCAGGGTTTCTCTACCACATACAAGATAATTCCAAGATAATACAGGATAATTTCCCATCTAAATATCCTTAATAGTAAATCCTCTTTGCTATGTAAGGTAACTTATTCATGGGTTCTAGGGGTTTAGACATGTTGCAGGGGTCATATTCTGCCTACCACTAAGACTAAGAATAAAAAAACTTGTAAGAGATGCCAAAGATATACACAGACAGCTAAGGACATGCAAATAATGAAGTTTCAGCTGTGGCTCACACCTGTAATCACAGTACTTGGGAGGCTGAGACATGAGGATCATAGTGGCTCAAGGCTAGCCTCAGAAACTTAGTGATATGCTCAGCAACTTAGTGGGACCATGTTTCAAAAAAATAAATAAATAAACTAAAAGGGCTGGGGATGTAGCTTAGAAGTAGATTATTCCTGGGTTCAATTCTCAGTAATAAATAAATAAATAAATGAATAAAATTTCAGGATGTGAACATGCATTTATTCACTGAAATCTTAAAATCAAGGAGGATGTATAGGAACTGAATAAAACTATATATTTTCTTATTTGCTTTTTTAAAATCTTAGCCAACAAACTTCATTAAGCTCTTTTTATGTAGCAAGCACTGAGCTGTGCGCACACAGTCCTCACAGTTCAACGGGGGGAATAGATGAGGCCAATCTTGCAATGGAGGAGAGACTCTGACAAGGAAACTGTGTACATGAATGCATATGTTATGGGAATCCCTATGGTTTTGGTTTGAAACGTTCCCTCCAAGCTTCATGTGTTGAAAGCATGTCCGTAATGCAGCAAGGTTCAAAGGTGTGACATGGATGGAGGAAGTGGATCACTGGGACTGTGGCCTTGGGGACCACATATGACTCCGGTCCCCTGCTCTCTTTCTCTACTTCTGGCCACCATAATGGGAGAGTGAGTGGCATACCTCTGTCATGCTTTGTTGCCCCAGTTTCAGCCTTAGAGCAGGCTGACTATGGACAAAACCTCTGAAACCATGAGCCCAAATACATCTTTCCTTCTCTGATTTGTGCTTGTCAGGTATTTTTTGTCACAGTTATAAAAAAGCAGACTAAAATAGGAGTGAATTGGAGTTTGATAAAAACCATTTCAGAGAGGATGAAATTTTAGCTTAGCATTGAAGGATGACAAGGAAGTAACATGATCAAGAAAAACAGAAGGACAAAAGATGTCCTCCCATCTGCCACTGAACAAGCCTACTTACCACTCCATCACCACCTGGACATGTGATCAATAGGCAAAGATGCACAGGGCTGTGGGAAGTCATGCCAGGCTTCTCCTCTCTCTGAAAGCTTTCCCTTGCCACTCAACTTGACCAACAAACGTGTTGAATCCTGGGCTTGAAGAACCATCTGAGAGGTGTCAATTGCAATCTGTCTTCACAGATGGATACTTAACAGTGATGGTTTACAAGCCTCCCTGCCTCCCAGGTGCAAAGCAAATTAAGTGTAGAAACAGCCAACAGATAGGTATTGTAACATTCACAATCACGGGCTCCAGAACCAGACGGCCTATGTTGGAATCCTCAGTCTGCCCCTCGAGAGCTCTATCTTCGTGGGCACCTTGCTCTGTGATTCCAAGTTTGTTTCATTGCCTGAAAAGTGAGGTCATTGACTGTATGCTAATCTGTGGCTTTTTAATGGGGATCAAATGAGCTCAACCATACAAGGTTCTTAGGGCCCATATGCACAAGTCATAGTGAAGCTCAATATTTGTTGGCCATCATTGATATTTACTATTTGTAGTACAAAATAGGTATTTAGTGTTTGATGACTAGGCTGTGTGCAGTGTCTAATCATAGAGAAGCCCCAAAGACCCTGCATGGTGTTATACTTCCTCTTCATTAAATCTTTCATTTTATCAAGAGGAAGAATGTGAGATCAGACACCATGAGGTTATTATGGGACAAGGTGGACTAAGACAGTGCAGTCCATACCTAGAATTTATATGACTGAACTTTTACTCTAAAAATCATCTATACTGGAGGAGAGTAGGGGAAAGATACTGGGGAGATTGCTGAGGACTTGGGGGACAGGATTGTGGCCATATATAGCATTCCCCAAGCCCACCTTCCACATAGACACTATCTTGTGCTGCAGGACAATCTATCCATGCACCTTTGCTAATGAGGAACCTAGAATCCGAGGCTCTCATGACTTTGAGAAGTCAGGCAAGGTTCTTGCCCAGGGCACTCCTCCTTTGCCTTCAGGAAAAACACTAGAAACTCAGTGAGACTCATTTTCTGTGCCCCAGAAGGCTTGAAGAAAAAAAAAAAAGAAAAATTTATAAAACTGACAATCAGCTCTTGGAATATGGCCATGTGGCAGGGTAGAGCATAAATGCCTTTTCTTCTCTTGGCAAAGAGAAGGAAGAAATCTCGTGGCTTACCTGGGCTAGGACATGGGTGAGGTGACTTACCTGTCCTTCCCCAATTTTAATAGTCGTTGGACTTAAGATTCAGTCTCCTAATTTCGGGGATCTGGAAAATAATGTGTGCCCCATTCCTATTCTCTTAAAAAAGCAGCAGAAAACCTCTGTAAAGTTTTCTAAGGTCAGAGAGCCATCCCTGAACTCCTAGGAAAAAGATGTTCAGAAGAGTGAATGAAATTTATAAGCCAAGCATGCTTTTTTTTTTCCAGACTCCTGGAAAAGTCCTGAGCTACATGACTCTTTTTCTCCACTTAAATATCATGATGGCATAAACTATCAGAGATTTGAAAGGTTGTATTTAACCACCAAAGCTTGGTAAACTCCTTCATCTAGTTGGTAGCTCCATGGCTGACTTTATTAACACCTGCACACACAACATAGAAATGGCCCATCAGAATCTCTAATCTTCAGGCCATATCAGCTATTGAATGGGAGGGAATGTCTGATTGGCAGAGCCAATCAGAATCCTGCCTGGGCAAGATACATGGGGCTTGAAAAAATGTTTATGTACACACACAAACATACACACACAGATACACATTTTTCAATCTCCATGTAACACACACACACACACACACACACACACACACACACATATATATTTTATTTTTTTTTTCTGCTAGGATGTATCAACTGGGAGAAAATGGATTTAGTGATTTCAGGGGGCATAGCTCTTCTGGAGAATGAAGTTAGAAAAGATAGAAGGTTCCGGGCATGGTGGCGCTTGGGAGGCAGAGACAGGAGGATCACACTGGTTCAAAGCCAGCCTCACTGGCTTAAGAGACCCTGTTTCCAATATATATATATATATATATATATATATATATATATATATATATATATATATATATATATATATATATATATATTAGGTCTGGGAGTATAGCCTGGAGGTAGAAGGGTCTCTAGGAACCCCAGTACCACCAAAAAGAAAGAAAGAAAGAAAGAAAGAAAGAAAGAAAGAAAGAAAGAAAAGGTAGAAGGTAATTGCAGGGAAAGTACTTCATGGCTTTGGGTCATCATCCTAGTCTTTGGCGTCCTGGTTCTTTTTTTTTTTTTTTCCCCTTTTTTTCTTTTTTTTTTTTTTAGTTTTTTAAAATTTTTTATTGGTGCACTGTATTCATACATCATAGTGGGATACAAACTTTTGTAGACATACATGCACACATCGCCCAGTCAGCCCCCACCCGATCCCCACCCCATTCCTCCCTCCCATGCTTGGCTTAGTGGTTGACATCTAGTATTACAGCAATTTATCCAAACTTAAAAATGATAATCTCACATAACAGTTTCATTTATCTGATACCAAGCTTTTGATGACTTAAAGATAACATTTCAATATTTCTTTTTACTTTCTTTCTTACCAGAGAATATTTTTTTTGTGAAACTATCATATATTTATATATTTATTTTTCAGAAAAAAACTCTATCCTAATATGGAATATGGACTCTAGATACCCACAACGATCTTGAAAAAGAACAAAGCTAGAAGATATATATTTTCTGATTTCAAACTATATAAAGCTACAATAATTGAAACAGTGTAGTACTGTTCTAAAGGCAGATATATAAACAATTGGAGTTAAATACAAGCCTAGAGCTAAACTCTTCCCTATATTGTGAAGTTATTTTTGACAAGGTTTCCACGAACATTTGGTGGTGGAAATAATAATATTTTAACTAAATATTGTTGAAAAATAATAATTACATGGAAAAGAATAAAATTGGACCCTTACCTAATCCCATATACAAATATTAACTCAAAATATATAAAAGACCTAAATATAAAACTTAAGACTATAAACTTTTAGGAGAAAATCTGGGTCATAAAACCTTACAACATTGAAATTGGCAGTGATTTCTTGGATATGATTTCAATGGCACAGGCAACAGAAGAGTATACAAACTCCCTAAAAAATAAAAAAAATATATTGTATATCCAAAGACAATGTAAACAGAGTTAACAGTTACTAATAGAATGGGATAAAATATTTCCAAATTCTTTATCTGAAGGTATATTAATATTCCAACTAGAAATCCTAAAAATTAACAATAAAGGCAAACAATACCATTTAGAGATAGGTAAAAGACTAACATAAGTAATGAATCTCCACAGATAACCAATCTTAGTTGTCTGTTGGATGGAAAATCTTATTTCTCTGGTTCTGGTGTGTGTTACCTATTTCTTCTTTGTAGTTAATCTCTTTGAGTATTTTCTCTAGTGCTGGTTTTGAAGACATAAATTCCTTCAGTTTCTGTTTGTCATGGAAGCTTCTTATTTCCCCATCTAAATTGATAGAAAGTTTTGATGGGTAGGAAATTTTTGGCTGGAAGTTGTTTTCTTTCAGAGTTTGGAATATGTTACTCCAAGCCCTTCTGGCTCTCATGACTTGGTTTGGGAAGTCTGGAGTGATTCTAATTGGTTTGCCTCTGAATGTCACTTGACCCTTTGTTTTTGTTGCCTTTAAGATTCTCTGCTTGGCTTCCACATTAGTCATTTTGACAATTATGTGGCGTGGGGATCCTCTTCTCCGATCCTGTCTAAAGGGAGTTCTATAAGTTTCCTGGACCTGTGTATCGACCTCTTGCTCTATGTTTGGAAAATTTTCTGCTATTACTTCCTTGAAGAGATTGTTGATCCCTTTGGTTTCACTTTCTTTTCCCTCCTCTATTCCAATTATTCTTAGGTTAGCTCTCTTAAAATGGGCCCATATTTCTTCAATATCAGATTCCTGCTGTCGGATATTTTTTTCTAGATTAGAAACTATGAGTTCATTTTTGGATTGCTCATCTTCTAAGAGCGAGATTCTGTTCTCCATGTGGTCTAATTGGTTGTTTGTGCTTTGAATTGAGGCCTTTACTTCATTAATTGCATCCTTTATCTCTTTTTGGCTCTCTCTGAATTCTTTTCGAAGCACCTCTATTATTTCTACAGTTATTTTCCTGATTTGATCTTCTAGAAATCTCTGATTTTCTGTTTTATCGGGTTCTGATGTTGTGGGGTTGTGGGCATTCATTGCTCCAGTATTATTCCTCTTTTCCATGATTTTGGAAGTTTGTGCCTTCTCTGGGTTCTTCCCTTGGGTCACTATGACTTCACTTAAGGTGCTCTGGATCTCGAGTCTGTGCTATCTCAGACCCCACTACTCCTTTACTGGGTTGTATCACAGAGTCTCTGACCCAGGGAGTCGATAGAGGCTGCTTTAGACTGTGGGGGATGCCAGGTTGCACGTTCTCCTATGGTGTGATATCTCTGCCACCACCACTCCCCCACTGGGTTAAGTCCCAGGGAGTACAGTACTGGGATTTCTCCTCTGTGGCCCGCAATTTGACTCACTGTTTTTGAGTACGCAGATGTAGCCGTACTGAACTTGGTGAATTCTCTGCTGCTGCCGCCGGTGGCAATATGGCGCTGCTGCCACGCCCTCGGCCGTGAAGCTGGCGTATTTCTTCTTGGTTTTGATTTCCACTCTGAATCCCTGCAGCGTGTGCTGAGCTCAGCCACTGGGAGCTTTAGATGTTCCTTCGCCGAGAAATCCCGCCTGGCTGTTCCGCAGTGGCTCACCTCGGCTTGCTGTAGCTGTCTGGTGAAATTGCCACTGCCGCCGGCAGTATGGCGCTGCTGCCGCGTCCTCGGGGGTGAGGCTGGTGTATCTCCTCTGTGGCTCTGAGCTCTGTTCTCAGTCCGCTTTCTCTCTGGAGCCTGGTGATTTTTTTGTTTCTCTGGTGATGGTGTTTTCTGGCTACGAAAGGCGCTTATTTTGTGGTAATGGAGATTGGTTGTTAGTGGGGCTCTTAAGCCCCGCTTTTCTCGGTCGCCATCTTCCCGGAAGTCCTCTGCATTCTCCTGGCGTCCTGGTTCTAAAGCTATTTATTTTAGTTTGTCATCTGCCTAGTGTAGTTCTAAGCTAGGTCAATACATCTGATTTTTTGGTCTTAACTTTGTTAGAGTTTAACTTTTGTCATTTACAACCTAAATACTCCTGGCCACTAATCCTGGTTTACCAGGCCTGGAGTGATTAAGTTTCTGCTAATCTCTGCATATCCTCTCTTGAATGTGCCTCAGTCCTTTCTTCAATCAGGCAAAATCCAGCTCAACTATCAATTGTCATTTTGCTATTATCTCTTCTGAGCTCCCGTGTGGACAGAGTGTCCCTCCTCTGTCCTTTCCTAGCATGTTGTTGCCGTCACTAACACCAAGAACTGTAAGGTACTTAAGATCGGGAGTGTGCCTCATCCTTTGTCACCTTCCCAGCACTAGGTGTGATCCATAACATTCCAAAGAAGGTCAGTAAATGGAACACTGGGTACCTCCCATACCCAGGGGTGAGTGAGTTAATGAAAAAAGATGGAGAAGGTGAAGTTGCTGGAACATCTACATGTCTAGAATAACAGCGGTTGCTCAGCCTTTGCTAGTTTCTTTTCTTTTCCCCCTATGTGTATTATTTTTTTTATTAAGCACAACAGCAGTGTATAGTAGGAATTATTGCTACCATTTTACAGACAAAGGAAGCCAAAGAAAAAATTAGGTTCCTTGTTTGGGTTGCACGACTAGTGTGTTTGAGCTCAGATTTGTCAACTCATGTGTGTGAAGCTACACAACACATCTTTTTAACATTCAATGAAGCAGTAGACTAAAAAGACATGGCCCCTATACTCCAGGAGGTCAAAGTTTACTAGAAGCAACAGCTATGGCAACATAAACTAGGTAGTGTAGTATGAGACAAGAGGTGGGAACAACCAATGAGGTACACACCCAGTGATACAGAGACTGTGTACTGAGGGGCATTCTCCCTATACCTGAGATCTGTTTTCTTGCCTCAATGAAAAATATATTTTAGGAGATTACCCAGAACTGTCTAAGAGAAATCCCTAAAGCTGGAATGGAGACTGTGAATATGAAGATATCACTCTTCTAGATTAGACTCAACTTTGCATTTGGAGGAGAGGTTATAAAAAGAGACTAGGAGTTCTCCAACCTGAAGATTTATGGCTAATAAGCTATACTCATTTGAGGCACTTTCTGGATGCCGGGACAGAAACCAGACATCCAAGTTTACGATATGAGCAAAAGGATGTATGGAGCTTTCATGAGGTCAGTCTAGGGATCCAGACAGCTCTGGTTCTGTATTCGGGAGCAGATAGTGGGTCAAGCCATGGGGGTGGATTCTGACCTGAGCAGGCAGCCAGAGTAGATTTGTGGATGATGGTTCTCAGGGTGGAAGGCCTTTGAAAGAGAGATATGTTAGGGCTTTGGGGCTCATGGCAGCATGTTGATGTATTGTACAGCTGTGTCTCAGGTATTCCAAAATACCTGACCACACAGCTCAGAGGAAGGAAGGTTCATTGGCTGAAAGGTTTTGGAGATTTGGGGATTCATTCCAGGTAAGGCTGTCACCTGTGGAATTCAGGGCATAACAACGGGAAGAGGAAAAATAGTGCACAAAGCTCTGCTTTTACATCATGGAGGCCAGGAGCAGGAAAAATGCAAGGAGAGGAATAAGAATATATAATCTCAAAGTCCACATCCCCAGGCATCTCTCCTTAGCAGCCAAGCTTTGCTTCCAACATTGCTGCCTTGTTTCTGTGAGGACTAGGGGACATTCTAAATCCAAACCATCATAAGCTGTGCAAGGGGCAGCGGTTACCTGCTCATGGCATGGTGCATAAGCTCCACTTAATGCTCTTGGAATTAATCTAACATGCCTGTAGATTGGGGTGTGTTTTGAGAAGCGTGGGGTGGTCAGAGAGCCCCATTTGAGAGGAGGAGAGGGTGTTCTGAGATGCAAAGATGGTGAGATAGAGGGAAACAGTGCATTTTAATTTTTCTCAGATTCAGAACACAACCAACAGGAAGACTGCTTCTTGGAAAGAGAAGGAAAGCAGTGAGAACTCAACAGAAAAAAGTCAGTAGAAACATGGTGGAATTGGATGCAGCACAGAGATCAGAGAGCTGAAAAGAGATCCATGTGTCTCCTGTGGTGAGCAGAGAGCAGAGGTAGTGCCATCCTGGTGAGCCCAAGCTGGGGCTGGCAACTGCCAGGACCTGGTAGCTCTCAGAGACCAACTCCAGAAAGAAGAGGCAGAATCCTTTTGAGTCAGAAGTTGCAGAAAACCATCACCAAAAGCAGTCACACTCTTCTCTCCACACTTGAATACTTCAAGACTGAGACTCCCAAGGCCACCGAGCCAAACTTCTCAGTGAACTCGGGCAGCTGTAAGCAGAACTCATACCAAGAAATGACAGAATTTACCTCCAGGGAACCCAGTTCCTTCCTGCAGGGACCATATGTGGCAATGAACAGACCCTTGGAGTGTGTGAGTTTGCAAATCATCCCTACAGAAGTGGGGGCAGAGACTATAGTTAGATATGGCAGAAATGCAGATTGACAGACAATCCTTAGGGGCATTTGGTCAGGTGATAACTAGGATTGACAGTTTGCTGTGTTCCTGCAGGATCTCCAGAAATCACCACAGGACCACCAGCAGTGGTATCTGGGGGGTAAAATAACTCAGCCAACCCTGCTTCAGGCTTGAAAGGCTATAGATGCATGCCTGGTAGTGTTTGGGTGCCACAAGCACCAAGGCTGGATGTCAACAAGGTCTCATGTAATCACAGCTGCCCAGAACAGCAACAGTGTCGATAAGGTTAAATAATTTAGCCACCCGACCCTCCAGGCTCAGAATGGTACAATCTTTTCCTGCGGGAGCTTGGGCCCTAAAAGCAGGGAGGTCAAGGTTCAGCAGGGATTCACATGAATGCAGCTACAGGCTGGGAATGCAACACTCTCTCCGCAGAGTTTGTACCTGGTGGTCCTACATGTCAGTGACTCACATTGCTCCATGTAGTCACAACCAGCAGATCAGCAGTGGCGTTTCTGGGTCATCAAAGCTCAGCCAGCTGGGCCACAAACTCAAAACATAGTAACCTCTGGCCCTGCTTTGTTTAGACCCAGTGTCTACAGAGACCAGAGATTAGCACTCTGTAGGATTTTATGGGTTCCCAACCAGCAGAGCAGCTATGTTGTCTGTGGGGCATTAAATACCAACCAGAAGGTCATAGGCTCTGAATAAAACATCATAGTCTCTGGCCCTGATGAGATTGGGTGTGGAGGGCATGGTGGCCTGAAGCCAATTAGAGACTCCTATTCGCCTGTACTAAGAACTATGTCTTTTTAAAGGGGTTCTTGAGGACAAATTCAAAAGTCTGATTACACATGACTGTTTCATCGAGGCAAATATATACCCTCAGCATATGCCTTATTATAAAGGGATAACAAATAGATATGGCACTCTTACACAAAGAGAAAGAGGATGCCAAGACAACAGAAATACAAATCCGAGAACTCTGAAAACATGAGACTGAAGACCAAATGAGGAAAAAATAAACTCTCACCACTCAACAAGAGAGAGCACCAATATTGAGCTGTGTATACTGTTTATTTCATTGGTTTCTATTATCTCCTGCTTTCTACTAGCTTTGGGATTAATATGTTCCTCTTTTTCTAGATCCTTGGGGTGTGTCATTTGCTTGTTTATTTGGCAGCTTTCTGTTTTGCTTAAGTGGGCACTCAGTGCTATAAATTTTCTTCTTAAAACTACCTTCAAAATGTCCCATAGATTTTGATATGTTGTATCTCTATCTTCATTTAATTCTAGAAATTTTTTATTTCTATGATCCAGTTCTTGTTCAAAAGTGCATCATTCCATTTTCATGTATTTAAAAATTTCTTTTGGTCATCCTGTTGTTAATTTTTACTTTAATTTCATTATAATCTGAAAAGATGCAAATAATTATATTGCAATTGATTTTTTTGGTATTGTGGATGGAACCTAGGGTCATTGTTCCTCTGAGATACACCCCCAGCCCTAGGTTTTAGGCTTTTATTTTTGAAACAGGGTCTCACTGAATTGTGAAGGGACTTGCTAAGTAGCTGAGGCTGTCTGCAAACTGTGATCATCCTCCTGAATGCTGAGATTACAAGCATGAGCCACCACACCCGGCTTACAATTGATTTTTGATGAAAGTGCCAAACACATGTGTTGGAAAGAAGATAGCCTTTTCAACAAATTGTATTGGGAAAACTATTAATTTGTGGAAAAACAAAATTAAACCCCTACTTTTCAACTTGCATAAGAGTCAACCTGGAATGGATCAAAGACCTGAAAATTAGACCAGAGTCTTAGGAATTACTAGAGTAAAGCATAGGACCAACATTCCAATATATAGTCACAGGTAGAAACTTCCTCAATAAGACCCTCAAAGCTCAGGAAATTAAAACAAAGATCAATAAATGGGGTGGCATTAAAAAAAAGTTTCTGCTTGTCAAAGAAAACCATTAAGAGTCTAAGGAGAATAAGTCTATAGAATGGGAGAAGATCTTTTCAGCTATTACCCTGATAGAAGATTAATATCTAGAATATACAATGTACTTAAAAGACTTAACACTAAAAACCCCAATCAAGAAATGGACAGTTGAACTAAATTGAAACTTCACAAAAGAAGAAATAAAAATATATGAAAAAGTTCAATATCCTTAACAATCAGGGGGACACAAATTAAAACTACACTGAGATTTCATTTAATCCCAATCAAAATGGCAGTCATTAAGAAGTCAAACAACAATAAATGCTGGTGAGGATGTCAGGAACTAGAAACACTTCTACACTGTTGGGATTGCAAATTAGTACAGCTGCTATGGAAATCAGTGTGGAGATTCCTCAGAAAATCGAAAATGAATCCATTATATGATTTAGTGATACCGCTCTTGGGTATCTTTCCAAAGGGATTTAGATCAGAAAATTATAGTAATATATGCCTATCCATGTTTACAGAAGCACAATTTACAAATAGCCAAATTATGGAACCAACCTGTATGTCAATCGAGATGAATGGATTACAAAAAATTATGGGATGTAAGCATAATAGAATTCTACTCAGAAATAAAGAAGAACAAAATGATGGACCTGGAGAGCATAATGCTAAGTGAGATTAAGCCAGTTACAGAAAGTGGAGTCTTATGTTTCCTCTCATATGCAGAGACTAGGGAGTGATCAGGACACTAGAAAGACTTCAGATAATGGAGGAGAAAATCTAGTGGAGCCAGGGAGGTGGTCTAGGGGAAGGGAAGAGGAGGAAAATGAATGAAGGAAATACGCCCATTGACTTTATGTATGTATATGGGAATACCAATGTTGATCTCAATAACCTGTATGGGAAATGGGGGCTGGAAAGCCCGCCAAGTGCTATGTGCATGTATGCCACTATCACTGTGAGCTACATTATCATGTGAGACTTTAATGCATCAATAAAGGTATAAAAATAAAAAATAAAAAAGAATCCCAAAGCATAAGAGGAAGCCTAGCTGGGTATAATATGCTTTTTAAATTATACCCTGTTAAATAAATGGAGCCTTACCCAGTTCCAGTTTTATTTTACAGGTGAGGAAGCTGTAACTTAGGTGAAGAAATACATTAAAAATAGTAATATGAGGAAAGACTGGGAGAGCTCAGGTAAGAGTGTGAGGGCCAGTCATGTGTTTTAGATTTCCTATGAATGCCAGGTATCATGCTGTATCTTGAGCAGAGGGTTGATCATGTGTTTCTGGCTGCTATTGGGAAACAGAGAAACCAGTGACCTGCTCAGCACTCCATATGCTGAGAATGGCTTGTGTTAGCCTAGATGCTAGGTGATGCTAGGCTGCTTATGGGGAATCTCGCCCCACTTAAGCATACACTGGAGTTACTCTTGGGTGAAGCAGGTGGTTGTCGTGAGTACTGAGGGGAGTCAGGTGTTGGAGGCCGTGGCAGAAATCACGCATGCACTGTGACTGAGTCTCCTGTGCAGACAACAAATGGTCTTCAAAAATCCAAGAGCTGCTCCTCTACAATGAATCCCCCAACTTATGATGAACCTTCAAGGATGGAGATGGACCTGATGTCCCATCTCTTCCCCAGTGCTCTGCAGACCCCAAACCCCTTCTAAAACAGGAAGCATAATTGCCAGAGAGGCCATGATGGTTTGAGGGACAAGTCATGAAAACTCAGCTTTGGTTGAACTGCTTTGACGTGCTGTTAACTGGTCTAGGTACTTATATATAACTGCTCATTTAATCCCTACACTCTGATTTGTGCACCAGGAAGGTGGGACTTGGCGGGTCTGAGACCTTGCCTGAGTTACATGACTGGTGATGGCCAGGGCTCAGATTTGAATGTATCTGTGTCCAAAGAACAAGTAACTTTTATCTTTATATGCTATAACATGGCCATGTGTGTGAACACCAGTGAAGGAAAGCCTCAGGGCTCATTGGAGACATTAGGGCCACCCACCCAGCCTCCAATTTTCTCTGTGCATGGGTCAGTTTAGGTGACATTTACTAACCAACGCCCAAGAGTAGATTGGGGCTCCCATGTGTCTTAACTCGTCAACACCAATGTGCATTAATAGGGTACAGGGCAATTTTGGAGACCTACTGGGATGACATTTAAAGAGTGTAGAGAAATCATAATGTTACCAAGAATTCTCTTGGTTTCATAATTTATTAGCAATACCATTTGTTGATGCTTGAGAGCTTCCCTGGGAGAAGGGCAGCACTGGGACCTCCCTGGGCCTCTGAAGGGGATGGGAGAAGATGCTCAGCACAGGTGGTCAAAGGAGGAGGGAACGGGCTGGCTGGGGAGCAGAGAGCTCTTGCAGATCTCCAATCAGACAGCCACCCTGTGCCGCCCGCAGCCCCTCTCTCTGGAATTACAGGTAATAAGGTAGAGCTGATGTTAATGGTTTATGACACGAATTCATTTTGAGAACTATATGCTTCACCCATCGCTTTTATTTTTCAATTTGGATCTGTTGGGTATTAATAGCTCTGGGGCTGTGTTTTCCATTTTAATCTTGCTTTTTCTCATTTCCAAGTAGATTCCTTCTTTCAATTTACACAAACATTAAACCTCCATTTCCTGCAGCCTCACAGCCCCCTCTCCCTGCTCTCTTCTTCTCTCCACTGACCTTGCGATGGTACTTTTTCCCAGCGTACACACTTTCCCCATGCCAGGCCTGCCTTCCCCTAGCCACCAGCCACTGCTTCTTTATGCTGTGTCTACCCTTGGCTGCCCCTGGTTTCTAACCAATCTCATGACCCTTTGGGCTACAAGGAAGAGATGACTCATACCCATAGAGGTGTAAAATATACAAGTCTTTAATATCTCTCATAATAAAATGTTCAGAGGCTAGCAGTCCTAAGGCTGGTGATTTTGGAGGCTCTAAGACCTCACAAGGATACATATTCCTTCTGCCTTTCCATTCCCCAGTCTCAGGAGACAGGCCTTTTCCATACCTGGATATCTTCCCCTCCTCAGAAGAAACACAGGCAGCTTTATTCTTCTTGCCCTTCATAGCCAGGTAGATGGGAAGGAAGGAACTTTTGTCTATTTTATCTTTTATTTATTTTATTTTATTTTTTATCGGTACATTGTAGTCATACATCTTAATGGGGTACAAGATGGTAGAGGCATAATTGTACCCATCATTCATTTAGCCCTTCCCCAATCCCCATCCCATTTACGCTCCCCTTCCCCCCTTTTCATGTTTGGCTTAGTGATTGACTTTGTTGTTTGTGAATGTACATCATGTACATTAGGGAATTTCCCTCTTCTCCCCTCCCATCTGCCTTAGTTAGTTAAGGGCAGAATGTTTTCCCTGGAACCTCCCACAGGGCTTTTCTTCCTTTCCATTGATTACAACTGGACTACAGACTTGACCCTGATTGATCTCAACAAATCTGAATTCAGCTCCTGGGCCTACAACTGTCTTCTTGAGCACCTTCTTGGTTGATACCTTAACCAGAGCTGGGGAGGGTGGCTGCTGAACCAGTAAAAGCTAGTATACATGATGACTTCTCTTCTACCTGGCTTTCTCATGCTGTGGGTTTTTTTTTTTAGGCTCCATCTTTTTTTTACTGTCCTTGATCTCCAACAGGGGTGGTACCTGGTTTACTTGGTCAGATGCAATACAGGTACTATGCTGGGATGACCTGTTCAGTTCCTTCCTACTTGCTTTCTTTTGTGCCCAGGAATTTGTCAAGCATGGCATTTGTGATGTTATCTCTATTGCAACCCACTTATCACCCTAGACTGTGATGTGCTCAGTGAAATTGCTGAAGGAATGAGGTGTCCTGAGGAAGGCAAGCTGAGAAAAGCCCTGGCTCATTCCTTCCTTGACACATGTCTGTCCTCAAATATGAAGCACCAGCAACACAGAAATGCATGCAGTTCCCTAGACCAGCAACACAGAAATGCATGCAGTTCCCTAGACAAGCTATGTGCCTTGGTGCCCAATGTTTTAGGGCTTTTGTTCCTCCTCTCTGCCTTTTTCATAGACCATGAGTATCTCTGAGAGATCCCATAGCCTATGTCCCAACAGCTTTAGCCTCCCAGTCCATAAAATGCAAGATGACGCATAGAGTGATACCTATTCTTCTTAACATCTTGGACTTGTAAACCAATAATATGGCATAAACCACATATGGCATATCAAGGAATAGAGAAGTTAAATAACTTGCCCAATGAGTTGAGACCAGAATCCATGAGGTCCTTTTCCAGAGCCCATGTCTGCAATTCTCACATCCTTCTACCTCTACAAGAGTCTGGGAAGGACCAACATCTTTGAATACATAGTTGGCATGATGTGGTGGCCTTTGAAGGATAGCCCAGTGTCCAAGACTACAGCCATGCTCCAGACTCTGTTCAGGAGGGAGAAGAAGCCGCTCAGCCCTCCAGCTCACTCTCTGATCCTAGAAATCCCCTCGTGCCCAGGTTGCCTGGCAGCTGAGTCACGGTGCTCATGATCCTGGCTGGCAAATTGGAGACACCCTTAATTGGATGCTGAAAAACTCTGCCTGCTACACAATGGCTCCAACGGAAGAGTTATAGCTGTTTACTGTAACACCCAGACAGTCCCATTAACAAGAATGATGGGAGGCTGCTCCCTGGCATTACTCTTAGCAAAAGACTTGACAAATATGCTTTGTAAATGAAGGCGCTCCAACAGAGAAAACATATAACACTCCTGCTCCCCACCCCCACCACCCCGCCCCATCGAAGAGAGACTTTGCATGTTGAGTCTTTTATACATTATTCAAGGCTCCGCATCCCGACAACAACAATGTTTATCAATAGCGGTGCCGGTGGCAGGGAGATGCTTGTATCAACTGACAAGTGTAGACAGAGCAGGCTGCTTAACCCAGGAACAGTGGGTCAGAGAACAAACAGGGAAATTGATTGTGTCCGCCATATTTCCACGGGAACGCAGGAGTAAATGAACGCCGTGCGTCACAGCTTCTCACAGCACATGGGAGGGGTTGTGAATGGCTCAGCATGGCCTACTTAAGGACCACTGATGGATCATCCACAGACAGCTTTTGTTCTGGGCTGGGGTTTGTCTTGTCTACAAGGAGCCTGAGGCTACTTTTCAGGTGACAGCCTAAGGAAACATGCCCAGCTCTGGCATCTTAGGTGAGTTCTACAGAGTGGAGAGCAAGGGCACTGTCCCGGTCACCCCGGCCAAAGAAGATGAGGCCAGGTGTACCATGGCACCCACCAGACTCCCATCCACCTGTGTAGGGTTATGGGATATGGCATAGTTTCTAAGAGGAAAGAAGTTGGCTGGGTTGGCCTCGGTTATATCGGATTCTAGTCTCTCACTCACTAATTCATGAACAAAGTAGTGGCCCAAGACTCCAGTGTCTCACCTGGGAACTGGGGCAATAACTGAATCTGCCTCACAGGATGCAAATCAAGATGGCTTGAGTTCATGTGCAGGGAATGCTTATCAGAGAGAGGGGCATGCGGTAAGCAGTTAATAAATGTTAGCTAATAAACATCATGTGAGGCAGTGAGTTTATGGTCATTGGACATGATTAAGAGGAAGGCAAAGTGCCATCCTGGGGCAGTTTGAGAGGCAGGATTGGACGTGTAGAATACCTGCTTTTAGACTTCCAGTTCTGCCTGATCACCATGCGTGGGTCTGGGGAGGTCACATGATCTCTGAGACTTTAAATTCCTCCTTTTCCAAATGGAAAAGTCAATAGATAATGTTCAGAAAGTGCTAAAGAGAGTGTCTTCACCAAGAAGAGCCATTGGAGAGTTTTGGTCATTACTATTTGCAAATGAGTTGTGGAGCTAGGGAAGGGATCCTCCCAGTTTATTCCTGAGCATCCATGATATTGCAGGGGAAAAGACATTAATTCTTTTGGGATTTATTTATTTATTTATTTATTTATTTATTTATTTATTTATTTTTGGTGGTACTGGGGTTCCCAGAAACACTAACACTTCTATCTCTGGGCTACACTTCCAGACACCTATTTTTTATATTTTGATTTGGAAACAGGGTCTCTTAAGCCAGAGAGGCTGGCTTTGAACCTGCGCGATCCTCCTGTCTCCGCCTCCCAAGCGCGGGGATTACAAGCGTGCACCACCACGCCCGGCATCTTTTGGGAATTATTTTAACTCTGTAGATTTGTCAGAGGTGGATCTAACCTTCCTTCCATGTGAGAAAAAATGGAGAAGATAATGGTAAAAAAATAAAATAAGACATGTTGAGTATCTCGTGTGCATTAGGTACCTTTAGTCATTTTATTGAAAACTTAAAACAGTCTTGTTGGTTTTATTATAATCTCTGTTTTGTATATGGTCACAAACACCAAAGACATGCAGGTCTTTCCCTGGCAGAGGCTGTGCTGGGAAGGTGGGGGAGGTGGACACACCTGTGTCCTGAGGGCAGGTTGCTGGCACCCCAAGCAGACCAATAGAATGACTGCTGTGTTTTCAGGGCTGGGGATGGAATCCAAGCCTTGACAGATACTAAGCAAGAGCTCTATGGTTGAGCTATACCCCAGCACCCTGCTGAACGTGTAAAAACCTCCCCACCTCCAGAAGGAAGGCATGCACCAAAGACTGGGGCAGTACCTCCGTCTACTTCATGATCACGTGGCAGGCAGGCGAGGATCCTTAATGTAAATTACTACCTCACACAGGCTAATGTCAGGGACATAAAGGGCACAGGAAGTTTCTCATCCTACACCCCATCAGGACCCTCTCCTGCTTCCCCTGGGCAGCACCTTCCCACTGCAGTAATTTACAACCTGGGAGTTCCTACAGTTACTTCTTATAGTTCAGTAGTTGGTGATGTGTCTTCTAAGTTCTTTCAATATAGGTACTTAAAGAAAAAAGAAAGACCCAGGCTCCACATGCACATATTCCTCATCTATGCTAATTTGTGGAATCTGGTGTAATTTGTAAGGTGGCGCAGCTCTGACAAGCTACTGCAGACTAGGGAGCTGGGTTGTTTATCAGCTGCTGCCTGCTGCAGCCACCGAATAATCCTCATTCGCCTGCAAACAGCAATCCGCCAGATTCATTAAGTGTGATTCGTGCAGCCATTTGCCATGCAGATAAACTTGGTATAGCCTTTTGGGATGTGAGATCCTATGTATCTGAGAGTCCCGGAGCTGTTTTTGGCCCCAGACTCCACGTTGAAAGGATGGATAAACTTCTTCAAGGAGGTGATGACCTTTGCTAGTCACAACTGGACTTGCAGAACCATGCAGGTCTTCCTGTTGTTTACTGCTAAGAGCCTGAGTGTTGATAGATACACAATACACACACGCTTCCTGGGTTCCCTCTAGCCTGGAAGCCTGTATTGGATTTGCCTTTCTCCTGCACAGAACATGGGATTCCGTGAGGGATAGAAACATAACTCGTCCCTCTTTGCAACTCCAGTTCCCAACGCAGGAACCTCACAAATAGTCTATATATTCCTCGAAAGAATGAATGAACCGGGCAAGTCTAGAAGTCACTGAAGGTCCTTTACTGAGAATCTACCATGTACGGAAGCCTGTCGCAGGCACTGGAGTTAAACAGTGTGCAAAATGGATGAAGACCTACTCGGCCTCGGGGCTTACCCACTGGCAGAGTTGAAATCTTTATCCCCTCTTTTCCAAAAAGTATCAAAACTTCTCATCCCCAACACTCCCATAACAGTGATGAGGACATGTTCTCTGAAGAAGAGACTTTTGGGGCTGGTCATTATTCTGCCCCCACCCCCTGCCTGGTGTGTTTCCTAGTGGGTGCGGGGAGGTAAAAGTCTCCAGGTCAGCGGTGTTGGGGGAGTGAATGAGGGGGCATGTGACCCCTGGCCAGATGTCCTAAGCCCATGGCGAGTGTTCTTGGCATCGTGGACTTTCATGTTCAGCCAGCAAAGAGGCAGGACAGTGAGTTTGGGTCTGAGCCAGAGGAAGCCTGGGTTGGCCTGGGTGGGGAATTTCTAGAGGCTCGACCTGCTGTGTGAGTTGGAGGACTCTGGGAAGGGGCCGGGGAGCCCCTGCGCTGCCATGACAACAATGTGGGATTGCTAGCATTAAGCAATTAAAATGTGGATACTAGGGAGATGCAGAATTGCCGAGAAATAGGCAGTAGAGCCCTGGGAACAAATAGAGCCACAGGAAGCACAGCCGTCCTCATATTCCCAGGAAAGGCCCAGACAGGGTGGGAAGTAGGTGTTGGGACATCCCTTCCCATGGTGTGGCTATCTTCCTTCTGGATTTCTGGAGCTGCAGTGGGCTGGGAGGGCTGCCCGGGATGGCAGAGAAGGCAAAGTTTTCTGAGTAAGCATGAAACATGGATCAGAATGTCCCAGAGTGTTCTGGATCCTTCAGAAGTTGCACGCCGTAGTGAGATCATTCAGGCATGATTCCTGGCTCCATCACTTATGTTGGGTGACCTTGACATGGCGCTTAACCTCAGCCTCAGTTTTCCCATCTGTCAAATGGAAGCAACAGTAGTATCCAGCTCATGGTATTTTGTGGGGTTAAAATGGGATAACTTGTGTCAAGCTCTTAGGACTGTGCATGGTAAATAGAAATTTCCCAGAAAGTATTCCATATAAGTCCCCTTTCCCCTATTTTCTCACTTCCATTTTTTTTTCTTTTTTGCATCCTTGCCCATCGAGGGTCCTCACTGTATCTCGATGCTATACTTTGGATTCATGCAAATTGTCCCATTGCTGCACATATTTAGTACATCTATATCTTACTAACACAGAAAAGTTTTTAGAGCTTAGCCTGGCTGTATTATCAGGGCTATGAGCTCCCTCTCTCCCACGGCAGAGGAAAAGGAGTAGAAAGACAAAAGAAGAAGGATTGGGGTGGGGGAAACCCTTGAAAAGTAGATCATCCTCTATCTGTAAAAGAAAAACCTAAATAATTGGAAATTTTATTTTATAGACTTTATTATTTAGAGCCACACAGTTGCTAACTGCATTAGAGTTGCAAGTTGTGTGCATGGGTATTCTTTTCTTATTAAATTATTTTTGAAACATCTGAAGTAATTCTATTTAAGGGAAACAAATAAAAAAGTGTATGGTTGAAAGGTGTCCAGGGAAATATTTCAACTCTAAGAAATGAACTGATGATTTTTTTTAATTAAGAGAGAACATAGTAAAGACCTTTTTTTTTTTTTTTTTTCAAAAAGTGAGCCTGGCACCTTAAAATAAAATGGGCTGATGAACCCTTTGCTGGCAGTGTTGCGATTTCTCCATTGGATTCTGTATCTGGCTTTTATTATTAAAGCTGGTGCTGAACGCTGGCATTTTGACAGGAACACGGAGCGTTTGTCACTATCTGGGAAAGAGATAGATGTTGAATGACATTTTGGAAGAAATGTATACATTTTGGGTCTAACTGCTCTTCTCTCCTTCCCAGGAAAATTCCACTAGGAAATAACTGATTGGTTATCTTGTGTTCCCAATCCTCATGGCTATTTAAATGAAAACAGAATTAAAAGGTTCTTTCTATTTTTTCTTTCACTTTCTGGAAAAATGGAAAGAAGTTATTTCCGTGGACAGCATCTGCTCCAGATCAGGGCTACTATTCTTGGCTGGAAAAGCCCCACGGAGCCTTCTTTGCCCCTTTGCAGTAAATGTGGAGTGCAGAATACACCCCTTGCAGAGTTGCCGAAGTCCTCCATCTGGGAGGACAATGTGCCTGCCTTTCCCCTGTGCTTATTTACACAATTAAACCAAAGGGGAACAGGGCAAAGGTCGGGAGTGCCACCGTGAAATCGGCTTTCTGTTTCCCTCTGGCTCTGCTACTCCCAGCTGTGAAGCACTGGGCAAGTTACTTTGCATCTCTGGTTCTTGGGTGAAAACAGGCATCGTGGAATAGACCTTTCTTCCCTCTTTGTGGGAATCAAGGGCGAGGAAATGCTGAATGCCATATGACTATATTTCGCTGGGAGCAAGAAGCTGAGTTTGTGGTCCTGTAAGAGAAGGACGTTTATGGGGAGAGTTGAGTCCCAGGATAACGAAGAGATATAGGTTGACCGACGCCTATTTTCTGGCAGTCGAGGATGCTGAATAGTTGGAAAGGATGATTCGTTTACCGAGAACGAGGTCAAGATTTCAGCTCAGAGAGGTCCAAGTCTGAGTTGCTGCAGCCTAATGTCAGTGGATGCTTTATTTTTTATTTTTTTTGGTGGTACTGGGGTTCCTGGAAGCCCTTCTACCTCCGGGCTACACTCCCAGACCTATTTTTACATTTTCATTTTTGGAAACAGGGTCTCCTAAGCCAGCGCGCGCGGCTGGCTTCGAACCTGCGCGATCCTCCTGTCTCTGCCTCCCAAGAGCGGGGATTACAAGCGTGCGCCACCACGCCCGGCGTCAGTGGATGCTTTAACTTATGGCCACTCTTGACCCTTCCTACATGACCTTTTACCACCCTGCCTTTCTTCTCCTTCAGCTATGGTCACCGATAGCTCCCAGTTGGACCCCACAAGAACTGCAATTTGAAAATCTTCACTTTTTTTTTTTACCAAGTGTCCCATTGGAAGGACAGACTGCAAAGTGTCATAGGACCAAATAAAGAGTTGTACGGACTCAGGATTGCAGAGTAAAATTTATTGAGGACTTGTTGACAGAAGTAGTCAAGGGTGGCAGTGTGACCGATAGAACTCTGAGACTAGGGTCAGAGGAAGGGGCCCTCTACAGCAGTCAGAACAAAAGTGACTTTTACCCATCCTGGAGTGCCCCTGGTTTCTCTGAAGTCAATATCAAAGACATCAGGCGTGTTCTGGTGCTGAGGGTGGCAGGGTCTAGTCGTTAAGCTCCCTACACCTCTAGCTCAAATGGGTTTGTCTCTCTAATGTACGCTGGGAATCTATGTGTGGAAACCTGGGCCAGGTGACTGGGGCTAGTCACAGTGGTTATGACACGGATGGTATATTCAGGTCAAGCTGGACCAGAACACCAACGTCAGGGTTTCTGGGATGAAAACATGAGACCACACAAACTCTTCTCAAAAAGCAAAGCGTTGGCTCAGATCCCTGTGGGTCCCAGAAACCTCTCTTCAGTAGTGCGTAGTGCTTTGGATATTTAGATGATGTGTTTTGAACTGCATATCAGTGGGAAAAGTCCCCTCAGTGTTCGTTGTGATCATTTCTTACTTCAAAGGGCTAATTTCTACATCATGCTCATGAAGATCCTAATGAATTTTATTGGAGAACATACTCCTTGAAAAACTGTGGTGGTTAAAAATATCCTTTCCTGCTGGGCGTGGTGGCGCACGCTTGTAATCCCCGCGCTTGGGAGGCAGAGACAGGAGGATCGTGCAGGTTCAAAGCCAGCCTTGCTGGCTTAAGAGACCCTGTTTACAAATAAAAATATTAAAAATAGGTGTCTAGGAGTGTAGCCCGGAGGTAGAAGGGGTTCCAAGAACCCCAGTACCACACACACACACACACACACACACACACACACACACACACACACAAATACTCTTTCCTTTTTGTTTCCAGTGTTATAGTTAGATATAAAATGTTCCCTGAGGAGCTCATGTATTAAAGTTCAGAATTGATGTAATAAAGTTATGAGGGCTGTAATCTTATGAGTGTGAATTGCAATGGGTCCACTGGGTGGTAACCTAGGCAGGTGGAGTGTAGCTGGAGAAGATGGTCCGTAGGGATGTGGCCTTAGGAACTCATTTTGTCTTTGAATTTTGTTTTGTTTTGCCAGTGTGGGGATGGAACCCAGGGGCATTCGACTCCCGAGCTACAGCCCCTGCCCTATTTTTTTATATTTTATTTTGAAACAGGGTCTCACTAGGTTGTAGAGGGCCTCACTAAGTAGTAGCTGAGGCTATCCACGAACCGTGATCCTCTGGTCTCAGCCTCCGAATGCTGGGGATTACAAGCGTGCTCCACCATGCCCGGCTTGTCTTTGAATTTTGTTGCTTATTTTTTCTCTTGTGTCCGGCCTTCATACTATGAGAAAAAGGCCCTTTCTTTCTCTCTCTATCTGCTTCCCCCTGTCCTGCCCTGAGCTACATAGACCTGGCCTCATGTGAACTGAACCCCCAAATCTCCAAAAACTGTGAGCAAATGAATCTTCTCTTCCTGTGAAGTTGTTTGGTCAGTTGTTTTGGATTAGAACACTGAAAAGATCCACCTAGACACCATAGCCCCTGTGAATAACCCCCTTGTCTCCCTGCCTCTACAAAGCCCAGCTTCCTTCTCTTTACACTGAGACTCTCAGTCATGAACCTTCTTCCTGTCACATTATCCAGGATAAAATCATTTCCTTAACTGTCTAGTACATATTATCTTTGACAGTCCCATGGTGAATCATTTTTTTCCAGACCAGAGGGGAATTCAGGTCTCCATCAAGGCCGTAAAGGACAAAAAAGCAAGAAGGTTATGGGGAATCAGCAGGAATGTCCTAAAAAATTAGCCAGAGTTAGACTAAGGAAGGAACAAAAAGAAAATTTATATGCAAATGAGTAGTGCAGAGTCTTGTGCTTTAAGGCAAGCCTCACATCTTCAGTAAAGAGAAGAGGAAGGTCGTGAGGTTATGTAAGATGTCTTTGCTGGCCTATAAGCTTTATTTTTTATTAATCTTAAGCCCCATAATGTATCGATTTTCTGGTAGTCCTCGACTTTAATATGAACATGTGCGGAAGTTGGGACAAAAGCATCAAACTGGAGGTTGGGAAGTAACAGTTTATTTTTTCATTTTATTATTTACTGTCAGAGGACTGTCCTCTGGTGCTGGTATTTCCCAAGATTCCATCGGGAAAGTCAGAAGCCAGGAATATCTGGGAGTTTTGCCTTCATCTCAGCTGCTGCTGCTAGTAGGAAAGTACAAAAAAGCCTCGCTTGGGGCCTTACAAACTGGGGCTCAGCCTGTTTTGAGAGATGGCTGTGAAATGGGTCTGCATTTGCAGTGTCACAGGGGACTTCCTTTTGGCTGACTCTGTCTCTTCCCTAGTTTAGTTTTTCTAGAAACTAAACTAGGGAAGGCTCACCCTGGACCCCTTTCTTAGTGATTTACTTGCCCCTGAATCTTTTGTTGAGTGTCTGCTTCTGAGTGACCAGGCCTAAGATACTCTATGAGTCATCCTGATGAAGAAGAGAAGGAAGTAGAAAGAAAAGCGTAAGAGAGTGAAGGAATAAGGAGAGAGAGAAAGAAAGGGAGGGAGGATGGGAAGGAAAGAAGAATGTAGGGAGGAGGACAGAGAGGAAGGAAATAGAAAGAAGGAAGGAAGGATGAGAGAAGGAAGAGCCAGAGAAAGAAAGGTGGGAGGAAAAGGAGAGAGGAAGGAAGAAGGGAAAAAGAAGGGAGGGAAGGAATGACGAGAGAGAGGAAAAAAGAAGGAAGGAAGAGGGGAGGGAGGAGGAAAACAGAAAGGAAGGAGAAAAGGAAGAAAGGAAGGGAGGAAAAGAGATGTAAGGGAGGGAGGAAAGGATGAGAGAGAGGAAGAAGAGAAGAGAGGAAAGAAGGAAGAAAGGAGAGGGAAGGAGGAGAGCAAAAAAGGAAGAAAGGAAGGGAGATAGGAATCTAGGAGGGAAGAAGGGAAAGGGGAAGAAGAGGAAAGAAGGAGGAAAAAAGAAGGAAGGATGGGAAGAAAAAAGAGGGAGGGAGGGAACAGGGAAGAAAAAAGGAGAAAGAGGGAGAGAGGAAGGAAAGATAAGTGCCTCATTTGTGGAAAGCTGACAGAGGGACCGAGGCCAGAATCCATCCCTGCGCTTGAATTCCAGCTCTGCCACTTTGCAGCTGCCATCTCAGATGCGTCCTTGCATGGCTTCAGTTTCAGCTTCTTCCTCAGTAAAGGTGGTTACTGACTCAAGGTTGTGAGAGAATTAAGTTCATGCTTCTGAGTGAACCCAGCACATGGTGCTTATTCCAACACACCATACTTTTCCAAGTGAAGTCCAGAAGAGAACTAGCTGTGTCTAGTGGGGATTGATCCAGCATGCCCCCTGATTCTGAAGGTCAGTGCTCACCTGCAATCTTCTTCTTTCCTCAAATATTGCCCGTAGCTTTAGGTAACATGTTCTGAAGCCAAGAGAAATAGCGTGGTCTTGGTTAAGCAGAATTGGAGTTCACAGGAGCACGGAAATCACAGGTGTTTGTGTGAAATACAGGTTTCAAGATTCAGCCAAGAATTTTGTTCACCAGACACTGGATGGCCCAGGTGTTCAAGAATTTTTCTGTTCCAATGGGCTCTGGGACCAAGGTGGTAATACACACACTGCCTTTGCAGAGGGCTGGCCCTGGGTTCAGAGACTGCCGCTGCCCACTGGTGTTGCTATTTTCATCCTTGCTGCTCAGCTTTCTGCTTGCCTCTGTGCATTAAAATCCCTTCCGGCTCCTTCCAGGCCAAGGTGGACACCTAGTGCTATTCTCTAGACCCCTGCTGCTTAGCCAAGCTCTCAACCCAATGGCCTCTTGGTCTACGTTGCCCCGTTGAGTTGACACTTTGCTCCGCACATCGATGAATTCATTCACAGATGTCAATGAGCACTTGTCCATTTAGCGCAAAACAAATGGCTGATGTTGCTGCAAAATCCTGAGATGACACAAACAATCAATCAAGTTCTCCGTGGGTCCACCTCACCCCGGAAGGCAGCAGTGGATCCTTTACGGCCGATTAAAACCACAAACACCCTGCCTGTCTGCAGCTCCCGACACAAGGCTGAGGTCGACCTCCGACTTCGATCAAGGACATGTCACTGTTTCTGCTCACCTGGGCTTTGAGCCTTACATTGGCTCATGGTCTTTAGGGATAATTGCAGCTTGGTCCATATCACCTTCTTAGGCCAGTCCAGCAGCTCTCCCTCACCCTCTGAACATCTCAAGTTCCTGAATTTCCAAACCCAGCCTTCGTCCCCATCTGCCTCATCTTTCTAGACAGAGGTTGGATACAGAAAGAAATATAGCCATGATTCACAGGGTGATTCTCATTCCATGCCACTTATTTACCTCTTGAGTCACTCTGAGTTCTAAACCAGAGTCAGCAAGCTTCCCCTGTCATGGACCGGATTGTATTTATTTTGGGCTTTGCAGTCCAGTTGGCTTCGGGATAGCTACCCAGCTCTTAGCAGGTAACAAAAGTGGGTGTGGCTGAACTCTGATCAAACGCTAGCCACAAAGACAGGTAGGTGGTAGACTGGATTTGGCCAATGGGCTATGGTGTGGAGCACCTGGGTTAGTCCATGTTTATACATGCATTCATTCAACCATATTTCCTGAGCATCTCCATGTACCAGGCTCGGTGTGGGGCACAGAGGATACAGCGATGGGGCAAGATGGATCCAGTCCTTGTTTTCATAGACCCTATGGTGTAATAGTTAGGAAGAGATAGGTACCCAAGAATGCAGCTAAACCTTTAACTGCTGCTGTTCCAAAGGAGAAAGGCCAAGTGTAAGGGATGTGAGCACCAGGGAATAAAAGTGAAGGTGCAGAGGTGGGGCAGAAGGAGGCTCATGGGGGACAGACCCGATTGGAAAGGAATTTGGCAAGGCAAGTGACTCGTGGTTACTGTCACCCGGAGCATGAGGGCCAGGAAGGCATCAGCTCCAATTTGGTGCTTCTAGGTAGTATTTTATGTTTTCCCTCAGAAGCCATGGAAAGTCTCCAATGTGTGTTAAACCAGGAGCACGACACAGGCAGATTTAGGTGCCTGAACAATTTATCCAACTACCTTTTGGGGAATAGACAGGGGAACAACAGTAAATCAGAGAAGACTGGAGACAAGGTTCCAGCAGCACTTTATCAATTTCAGCACAGTGCAGACTACTCTCCCTCTCCCTCTCCTTGTGCCAACCTCTCCCACAAAGTCAGGGATCTGGTCCAATGTCCATACCCAGGCTTCCCACTTACGGTGAAGCTGTGGTTCTCTTCCACGGAGAGAGTACTTCAATTGGGCTGGACCCTGGGCTCCATGGAGAAGGGACAAGGGTGGCTGCTGAGCCTGGGGCACCGAGTTGGGTTCCAATAGTGCAGTGCCTATTAAAAATCAAGGGCACAGGCTTTCAGAAACCACAGCCCTTCTTTTCTGCTATGTGAGTCTGCATTTCAAGGCCACCCGGACCTTACAAAGCTTTGCTTACAGCCAATTCAGGTGGTGATCATTTTGCTGGTACATTTTGAAGACGCTGCGCTGTGGTGGCGGGTCTGGAGATTCAGAGGCATTTAATGCCTCCACTTGGAATGCACCGATATGTAGATCATTAAGCAGACCTTCTCGGTGAAAGGAGCCGTGATTGCAATTTTGAAATGCCATTTTCATTTGCTACTTGGCAGAAAATACCACAGTCACAGTCTCCTGTTTCTATTAACCACAAGGGCTGGGACAAAGGCATTTCTTCCCATTCCCATTCCTCTGCAAGCTTTCATTTCGTACTCTCTGCAACATGATTATTTAGAAAACAAAGGGAGATGCATAGCCTGCCTCTGACACAGTCAGCGAGGATCGTGCCTCCTGGCATCCACACCCGTGAGGTGTCCCCTCCCCTTTATGCCAGGGTTGGCCTGTGTGACCAGTAGCATTTGGCAAGAGTGACACCCCATCACTTTTGAGACCGGGTCATAAAAGACACTGCTGCTTCCATCTTGGTCACTCTCTCTCTAGGACCAGTCATTCAGGGGAAACCTGGCTTCTATATTGTGAGCTGCTCTGCACACACGCTCATGTGGCAAGGAACTGGAGCCTCTTGCCAACAGCCACAGGAGTGGCCCTGGACTTGGGATCTAGCCTCTATCCAGCCTTCAGATGATTATACCCCATGCATCAGCTTAAGGACAACTTCCTGAGAAATCCCAATTAGGGGAGGCCAGAGAAGCAGCACCTGCATTTCCCACCCATAGAGAAGGTGAGAGAATAAGTGTTCCTTGGCTTTGATTCTAAGTTCGAAGGAGACCAATGGCATAGTGGTAAGGAACAGACACAAGAGATGAAAGTGTGGAATCTTCCCAATGATTTAGCCCTGTGAGAATGTCCGTATCAAGTTTGGCAAGAAGGTCCCCACTCTCCGGAAAGGTCGAGATTGAGGCAGGAGACAGCTGGGAGTTAAACGCCCTTACTGTGGCCACTAACAAGATTTGTGGCTTGTGGCTTCTGTTGTCTGGGTCTTATTTTCCTTTGCTGTGAAGCAAGAGGTTGGGATAGAGAAGCCTAAGGAGGCTGAGTCCCTTACCTGATGCCTGGGTGTTCAATGATGGATATAACGAACACTTGTTATCTCACGTGCACACACAGAGCCACACACACTTAAAATGTGGCATCCAGAGAGGAATGGACAGTGATGAACTGTAGGTTAGGCACCAAATTATACAGGAGTCACCCATCCATCCCCACTGCAGCCAATACAGGGAAGTACTTCTGTCACCATTTACTAGGTGAGGAACTTAACACTCAGAAAGCTTAATTTTGCTCAAGGATACCCTGTTTGTTTTCTAGCGTTGGAGAACAAATGAACAAAAGTTCAGCAGTTCTGAACAACACACTTACTATCTCACAGTCTCTGCAGATCAGGAGGTTATGGAAAACGTGGCTGGATTATTTCTGCACAAGGTTTTACAGGGAGGGAATCAACGCATCGTCCAGGCTGAGTTCTCTGTTGAGACTCGGCGATCTCTTCCAAGATGCTTCAGGTCATTGGCAGCTTATTCTTTGCAGGTGTAAGATGGAAGATGGAGGCCCTGAGTCCTCAAAAAAACAAACTCTCCCTGTGTGCAACCCACAGCATGGTTCTTTGATTATTTAAGGCCAGCAAGAAAGCTTCTCTCTCTCTCTCTCTCTCTCTCTCTCTCTCTCTCTCTCTCTCTCTCCTCTCTCCCCCCTCTCCCAAAGATCTACCCCTCTTCAGGGCATTCACCTGTTCAAAGGTCCTACTCACACTTGGAGGGAGGGTACAAAATAGGAAATGCACCCAGTAGTACAAGTGTATGCTTCTCATCATCTGAGACTCCTGACAAAGACAAATACACGGACTTCCGGGAAGATGGCGACCGAGAAAAGCGGGGCTTAAGAGTCCCGCTAACAACCAATCTCCATTACCACAAAAAGAGCGCCTTTCATAGCCAGAAAACACCATCACCAGAAAAACAAAAAAACCACCAGGCTCCAGAGAGAAAGCGGACTGAGAACAGAGCTCAGGGCCACAGAGGAGACACAAGCGCCCGAGGATGCGGCAGCAGCGCCATACTGCCGGCGGCAGCGGCGAACTCAACGGATGGCTACAGCAAGCCGAGGTGAGCCGCTGCGGAACAGCCAGGCGGGATCTTTCGGCGCAGAAAGCATTTAAAGCTCCCAGTGGCTGAGATCAGCACACGCTGCAGGGATTCAGAGTGGAAATCAAAACCAGAGAAGAAAAAATACGCCAGCCTCATGGCCGAGGGCGTGGCAGAGGCGCCATATTGCCACCGGCGGCGGCAGCAGCAGTGAATTCACCGAGTCCAGTACAGCTACATCTGCGTACTCAAGAACAGTGAGTCAAATTGCGGGCCACAGAGGAGAAATCCCAGTATTGTGCCTCCTGGGACTTGACCCAGTGAGGGAGTGGTGGTGGCAGAGATATCACACCATAGGAGAACGTGCAACCTGGCACCCCCCATAGTTTAAAGCAGCCTCTATCGACTCCCTGGGTCGGAGACTCTGTGATACAACCCAGTAAAGGAGTAGTGGGGTCTGAGATAATACAGACTCGAGATCCAGAGCACCTTAAGTGAAGCCATAGTGACCCAAGGGAAGAACCCAGAGAAGGCACAAACCTCCGAAATCATGGGAAAGAGGAATAACACTGGAGTAATGAATGTGCACAACCCCACAACATCAGAACCTGATAAAACAGAAAATCAGAGATTTCTAGAAGATCAAATCAGGAAAATAACTAGAAATAATAGAGGTGCTTCGAAAAGAACTCAGAGAGAGCCAAAAAGAGATAAAGGATGCAATTAATGAAGTAAAGGCCTCAATTCAAAGCACAAACAACCGATTAGAACACATGGAGAACAGAATCTCGCTCTTAGAAGATGAGCAATCCAAAAATGAATGCATAGTTTCTAATCTAGAAAAAAATATCCAACAACAGGAATCTGACATTGAAGAAATATGGGCCCATCTTAAGAGAGCTAACCTAAGAATAATTGGAATAGAGGAGGGAAAAGAAAGTGATACCAAAGGGATCAACAATCTCTTCAAGGAAGTAATAGCAGAAAATTTTCCAAACATAGAGCAAGAGGTTGATACACAGATCCAGGAAACTTATAGAACTCCCTTTAGACAGGATCGGAGAAGAGGATCCCCACGCCACATAATTGTCAAAATGACCAATGTGGAAGCCAAGCAGAGAATCTTAAAGGCAACAAAAACAAAGGGCCAAGTGACATTCAGAGGCAAACCAATTAGAATCACTCCAGACTTCCCAAACCAAGTCATGAGAGCCAGAAGGGCTTGGAGTAACATATTCCAAACTCTGAAAGAAAACAACTTCCAGCCAAAAATTTCCTACCAAAACTTTCTATCAAATTAGATGGAGAAATAAGACGCTTCCATGACAAACAGAAACTGAAGGAATTTATGTCTTCAAAACCAGCACTAGAGAAAATACTCAAAGAGATTAACTACAAAGAAGAAATAGGTAACACTCACCAGAACCAGAGAAACAAGAGTTTCCATCCAACAGACAACTAAGATTGGTTATCTGTGGAGATTCATTATTTATGTTAGTCTTTTACCTATCTCTAAATTGTATTGTTTGCCTTTATTGTTGTTAATTTTTAGGATTTCTAGTTGGAATATTAATATACCTTCAGATATAGCATTTGGAAACATTTTATCCAATTCTATTAGTAACTTTTAACTCTGTTTACATTGTCTTTGGATATACAATATTTTCTTTTATTTTTTAGGGAGTTTGTATATTCTTCTGTTGCCTGTGCCATTGAAATCATATCCAAGAAATCACTGCCAATTTCAATGTTGTGAGGTTTTATGACCCAGATTTTCTCCTAAAAGTTTATAGTCTTAAGATTTATATTTAGGTCTTTTATCTATTTTGAGTTAATACTTGTATATGGGATTAGGTAAGGGTCCAATTTTATTCTTTTCCATGTAATTATTATTTTTCAACAATATTTAGTTAAAAGATTATTATTTCCACCACCAAATGTTCGTGGAAACCTTGTCAAAAATAACTTGACAATATAGGGAAGAATTTAGCTCTAGACTTGTATTTAACTCCAATGGTCTATATATCTGCCTTTAGAACAGTACTACACTGTTTCAATTATTGTAGCTTTATATGGTTTGAAATCAGAAAATATATATCTGCTAGCTTTGTTCTTTTTCAAGATCGTTTTGGGTATCTAGAATTCATATTCCATATTAGGATAGATTTTTTTTCTGAAAAATAAATATATAAATATATGATAGTTTCACCTAAAAAACAGAAAAAAATATGCTCTGGTAAGAAAGAAAGCAAAAAGAAATATTGAAATGTTATCTTTAAATCATCAAACGCTTGGTATCAGACAAATGAAACTGTTATGTGAGATTATCATTTTTAATTTTGGATAAATTGCTATAATACTAGATGTCAACCACTAAGCCAAGCATGGGAAGGAGGGATGGGGAGAGAATGGGGTGGGGATCGGGTGGGGGCTGACTGGGTGATGTGTGCATGTATGTCTACAAAAGTTTGTATCCCACTATGATGTATGAATACAGTGCACCAATAAAATAAAATTAAAAAAAATAAAATAAAAAATAAAAAATAAAAAAAAGAAACACTATGAAGTAACTAAGTACACGTAGAAAATGGCTGATCACTTTTGAAGCCCCATAGTAGCCCCTCTGCAGCTGGTATACACACACACACACACACACACACACACCCCTGGTAAATGGTCAGGAAAACCCCAAACTATCAGGACAGGGAAGAGGGTGGCAGATTCTTCCATTCTGGAAGGGAGAAGGGGAGGCAGATTCATTCAACTCACACCTGAAGATAAAAAATGGTCTCAGGAAACCAGACACTCAGGAACCCATCCTCCACCTCCCAATCCCCCCCCCCACCACCATTTGCCCCAACACAGACCAATCTGTCAGGGAGCAAGAATTCCCTGGCATCAGCCCAGCCATAGAGCCCCCAGCAAAGCCCCTGAGTGGAAAAAAAAAAAAAAAAACAAAGACAAATACACTCTAGAAAATGGTGATAGGAATTCATATCTAGGCCCATTTGCCTCCATTTTTCTTGCTTTAGGCCATGAGCTATAAATATCTGACTGGGAGGACAGAACCATACCACTGGCCATGGTGCCCCCAGTGCTCGACACTCAATCCTGGTCCCACTGTTTATCATACTGCCAATTGTTATGCCTTTGATTGCCAGTGGCAGGCTTCTAACTCACACCAGCTCAAGAAAGCAGAAGAATTGGGCTCTCTTTTGGGAAGTCTGGAACTGGCGGCAAAGGCTTATACCATATTTCTGAGCTTTGTTTTCTTACTTTAGTTTTCTGGGACTTTATTCCCAGGCCTCTCCCTGTAGGGTGGAGGAAATTGGGTGCTAAAAGTGATGAGACTCCATTCTCATAACTCAACATTCAAAAGGAAGCCCCAGGCGGGGTAGTGAATGTCTGTAATCCCAGTACTTGGGAGTGTGAGGCAGGAGGAGCGCAGATTTGAGGCCAGCCTTAGGAGCTTAGTATAGCGAGGTTCTCGACAGCTTAAGGAGCATTGTTTCAACATTAAAAAATAAATAAAAAGGACTGGGAATGTAGCTTAGAACACCTCTGGGTTCAATCTTCAGTACCAATAATAATAAAGAAATTGTTCCTGAAAGATTTTTGCATTGTGATTGGAATGAAGAAGTAGTAAGAACATGGCCCGGTAAGAACATGGGTCAAATGCACAGTTTACAAAGGAACTGGGTGAATGCTTGTAGGGAAACCTAAGCATGTCTAGGAATTCTTACCTCAGGTGTCCCCAAATCCCTCTCTGTCATTCAACTTTCAAGCATCCCAAATACTGAGACGGGGAGGGGCTGGAGTCAGTGCATTGAATGAAGAAATAATATCCTTCCCATAACCAGTTATTTCTAAACTCGGGAGGCAAGTTCACTGCTGAGACAGATTCATTAACCTTATCTTAGCCTGGGTAACTGTCTCCACAGTGACGCAGATTTTAAACGAGCTTACCCTCTGGCCAGCCATGTTAGACATATTCTCCCTCTTATGGGAGCCTCACCCTAACGTGCTCTTACAACTTAATGGCATGCCTTGGAAAAGGTGGACGATATCCCTAGGATGGGACTAACCTTTACTTTATGGGCATGCCAGTAAAGAGATGGAAGAATCCCTTGAAGAGGGCTGATGGCAGGGTCAGGCCCTAAATCCTCTCCTCCCTGGGGGAGGGTTCCCTCTGCAACGTCTCTGCCCCTCATTTCTGGAAAGCACCTCATTTCCATAGTTTGCTGATGTGTCTCTCCATCTGTCTTCATTTCTGCTTTCTACAAATCTCTTGGATATTTTTACCATTTCTCTCTCCATAGCTTGGGGACTCATCTCAGATGCTTGCAAGGCCTTGCATTTTAAGGAAGGGGCACAGGTTCCTCATCCAAAAATGATCCAAGAGTCGTGACAAGTCAAGGATCTTCCCATCTTTGGCTTCCATGGGGAGAGGGAAGTGGAGCCATGCCCAGCTCCACTTAGTAAATTTAGTTTTCCAAGGTGTGACTTCATGTCACCAGTGCTGGGGCTGCTGAGGCACTGCAGGAAAGCCACGGGCTCACTTCTCCCTGTTCCTCATCCAGAGGTCCTTGTCTTCCTTCACTTCCTGTATGCACATGCTCAGCTTCCTGCCTGGTCTCTGCACCCCAGGGCCCTAGGAAAGGAACATGGGTGGGAAGAGCCAGTCTGCAACCAAGGTAGGAGCGTACAGAGGAACGAGCTGCCTCCCGCCCACAGCAGGGCTGGATGGGTCTGATGGAGTCACAAAGGTGCTTTCACATTCCCTGGTAAGGGGGAGGCAGCCAGCGAGGTTGTCCCTCATGACCTCTACCTCCTGGTCACTGGGCAAACTTGTAATGTCTCCCCCCAGTGCCTGCAGCCTTCATGAAAAACCCAACCTGCCAACTTTATGATCTGAGACTTTCAACAGTTCAGAACTATAAGAAATAAATTTTGGTCTTTATAAAATATCAGTCAGTGGTATTCTATTATAGCAGAACAAAAGGACTAAGGCTGCTATCATCTATCTGTCTGTCTATCTGTCTGTCTATCTATCTATCTATCTATCTATCATCTATCTATCCTCTATCATCTATCTATCTATCTATCTATCTATCTATCTATCTATCTATCTACTTACCTACGCATCTACCTATCAGCTACCAACATATCAATTTATATCTTTGGCTGGTAGAGATGTTTCTGTCTTACAGAAAATATAGCTCAGAGAGGCTAAGCAACTTGCACAGTCACACGGCAGGCAGGCAGGCAGGACTGTTATTGGTTGAGGCTGTACCATTCTCCCGATACTCTATTTCATGCTTTTATTATGTTTCTTCCTTGGATTCTCAACTAATTCTGTGAACTAGACATTCTAATCCTCCATTTAAAAAGGAAAAGCCTGGAAAAATAGAGACAAAAGATATTTCTTAAGGCCACTTAGTTAGTAAGGAGAATAGCCCAGATTCAGCATCTTTATTGGTGGGGAGAGGCTTTGTCCCAATTTAAAGGCTTTCTTCTCTAAAGCCAGGACCTCATTAACCATTTCTTTTCAAGACTTTCTCTATGTCATGCTGTGAGTCAGAATAGGAAAGTTTGTAGTTCTCATTTCAGAAAGTGCCCAGGGGGACTCGGGGTGTTAAATTGCAAATGACATCACCTTCTCCTCTAATAAGGACCTAAAACAAATGCTTAGGATGCTCTCCACTTACAGAGGAGGAAAAAACCAGGCTCAGAAGATTACTGGTCCCATGCCAGACAGCTGGGAAGTGGCAGGTACAATTCAGGTGACTCTGAATTTGGGCCACCACAGTGCACCTTTTTCCCTCTATTTTTTTGGTGCTGAGGATTGAACTCAGGGGAATTCTACCTCTGAGCTACACACCCAGCCCTTACTATTTTGAAACAGAGTCTCTCTAGATTGGTGAGCATCTCAAAACCTGTGATCTTCCTGTCTCGGCCTCCCAAGTCCTGAGATTTCAGGCATCACTGTGTCCAGCTATGCTTCCTTCTCTCCAACACCCTGGAGTAGCTCTTCACAGAGGTGTGTGACTCTCCAGGATATTACTCTATGGAGGCCCTCACTATCCTATTACATTGGTAAAATTTGGCATCTTATTCAGGTATTTCAAGGAAGCATAACATTTATACATTTATGCTCTGGGCCTGTGGTGGAACAGCCCATGAAAGCATGAGCTAGTTGCAAAGAAGACCCGTTCATCTCATGGAAGGCGAGAAGGAGAGAGAGAGAGAGAGAGAGAGAGAGAGAGAGAGAAGAAGAAGAAGAAGAAGAAGAAGAAGAAGAAGAAGAAGAAGAAGAAGAAGAAGAAGAAGAAGAAGGAGAAAGAGAAGGAGGAAGAAGGAGGAGGGGGGAGGGAGAGGAGGAGGAGGGGGAGGAGGAGGGAGAAGAGGAGGGGAGGAGGAGGAGGAGGAGGAGGAGGAGAGAAGAGAAAAGGAGCTGCCAGCATCCCAATATCCTCATGGAAAGCTGGTCCTCAAAGACTTAACTTTCTCTCACCAAGGTTCTGCCATCTCCTAACAGTCACAAGTTGGTGATTGTGCCCTTAACACAGCAACTCTTGGGGAACACTTATCCCTATTGTAGCAATCTCCCATCAAAAAGACATCTTGAAGATGTCATCATAAAAAATAACCTAGAAAGAAGGGTATGGAAACATTTACAATATATCTACATTATTTATAGGCTTTATTTAGTGTGATCAGCTCATGGTTCCTTAGCAAAGTTCTTGGTTTTATCTGCTTTCTTGCAAAGAGACATTGGTAGAGATGGGTTTAGAGACTAATGTCATCGGGGTACAGATAGTATTTAAGAAAGGCTGGAGGTTGCTGCAGAAGACAGATTGGAGACACACAAGTGAGCTGAGTTGAGGAAGTGGTAGAGGCAAGTGTCACTGAGTTGCGTCTGGAGTTGTAGACGTTTATATGTTACAGAGTGGAGAAGGATATTCAAGGAAGATAGTGGTGAGAGTGGTGGGTACAAAGTTTAGAAGCCCGGGCTTTGTGAGGCAAGAGAAGTCAGCTAGTGGTCTAAACCCTGGCCCTAGCAGGGTGTGGTGGCACACACTTGTAATACCAGTACTTGGGAGGCTGAGACAGGAGGATCTGGATTCATGGCAAGCCTCCGCTACTTAGTGAGACCCTCTACAACTTAGTGAGATCCTGTTTCAAAATAAAGAATAAAATAGGGCTGGGTATATAGCTTGGAGGTAGAATGCCCCTGGGTCAATTCCCAGTACCACACACACAAAAAAACCCAACAAAACAAACAAATAAAAACCACCGGCCTTCCATGATCAGATCTCATTCACACTGCAGAGAAATCATTGTGTTGAATCTTTGAGCACTGGCTTGGGGAAAGACTGCAGAGGGAGGGGAGCCAGACAGACATCTGTTGCAGGTGAAAGATGATACTGGCATTAAGGAAGTGACTATGAAGAAGATGGGGGGAGACTAGGGACAGATTTTGCTGGTGAAATTGACAAAACCTGATGGACACCAGGAGGCCAGAGGCGGTGGTTTTGATAACTGCATTCCTTTTTGGATCCAATAAGATTTCAGCACATACGTAGCAAATGAATGAATGAATGAATGAATGAATGAATGTTGGTAGATCTTTAGATTGGAAATGGAAATATCAAGCTGTCATAGGTCATTAACAGGAAGAATTATGATGGCTTAAGCAAATCTGTTTTTCTTGGATTTTATATTTATTAAATAGCTATCTGGCTGGGTATGGTAGTGCACTTCTGTAATCCCAGTACTTGGCAGGCTGAAACAAGAGGATGATTGGTTTGAGACCAGCCTCAGCAACTTAGCGAGATTTTTAGCAACCTGGTAAGACCCTGTTTCATAGTAGAAAATAAAAAGGATTTGGAGTATGGCTCAGGGCTAAAATGCCTATGGATTCAATCCCTTGTATCACACACAAAAACATGGCTATTTGATTCCTAACTTTACTTACTAATTAGCATACAGTGGTGAGGAGTGAATAGTTTTAATTTCTCCTTTTAGGAGACTGCATTGCCATCTGGCTTCTTTGTTGAACTCCAAATCTCTTTGTTGAGAGATGGAGCATCTTTGGTATCTTTATGGATGAGTTTTTAGATTTGAAAATACCATCCCCTAGAGTCCCCTATTACAGCTACATTTCTATTTCTGTGAGTTATAAATGGAGCCATGGTAAAAGATTTGCTTTGTAACTCTGCAGCAAAGATGATATCAACCCATGGAGGAGCCACTGTTGGGGTTTATGAGAGATGGAGTTAGGAAAGGATCATGGCCTCTCAAAGGGTCATGCCCCAGGAAGATGTCTAATCTATCCAGTGGTTTTCAGCTGGGAGGGATTTTGTTTCCCCCAGGTAACATTTGGCAACATCTGGAGATACTTTTGTCTGTCAAATTGGAGAGTTACTGCTACTGATCTAATGGGTAGAAACCAGAGATATTTCCAAGCATGCTACATGCACAGGAAAGCCCCTGGCCACCAGCACTGGATTCCTGACTCCAAGTAGTGCCAAGGTCGAGAAAGCCTCATACAGACACATCTCTGTGAAAAAGGAGATGGTGTATTAAAGCATGGCCCGAGTTGGGGTTCTAGTACAACTCCAACACCACCTACCGGGTGAATTTGGTTGAGCCACTGCCTCGGTGAACCTCAGGGTGCTCCCCGGCCATCTGGGAAGACTGGAGCTGGAAGAACACCAATTCTCTTCTCGTCCTAAAATGTTATGAATCTGTGACTGCCCCCAGGGTCTCCCCCATCATCTCGAAGAAATTTGTTTTCAGCCTTGCGTGTAGATTGTTTTGGGGAGAGATCATGCCAGGCACTTCCCTGATCGTTGGCTTGACCCTCAAAATTATTTTGAAAAGTGTTCTATCCTGCAAGAGGACGTTAGGTGCAAGGGTTATGACTTCTTTCCTGGGAGAAAACATTGCTGCACTTTTTATTCTTCTAAAATCCAATCGTCTGAACTCAACCTCACCACCCAGGAAAAAGAGATGAGCAGCTGAAACTAAAATCTGAGAAACTAGGTTGAAGAATCCGTGGACCCTTTAATCCCCGTTTCTATGTAAAATGGAAAAATTTAGCCTTTGCTCTATTTACCACCACTTAACGTGGCTTGTGGGAGTAAACAAGATGCCAAACATTTTCATTCAAGTGGTTTTAACAAACATTTATTGATTGGGTGCTGTGCCAGGCATGAATTGTATATCAAAAAGGCTCATGCATGGGGCAAAATAGTGTATAAATATAGGAAGCATTATTAAGAACTCATAAAATAACATGCAAGGTGGGTGAGGAAATGCCAACCAATGGGCAAATTAGCTAGAGTGCAATTTACAGTCTCCTCCTGTTCTCTTGGGGTCACTTCACACTGGGATTCATGATCATTAGATGTGACCCTCCAAGGCACCATGGCTGGAGGAGGGAAATTACTCAATTTTAAGACAAGATTTTAAACAAGGGCCAGACCGTTTTATCTACTTGAATTTGGGTCACTAATTATGCCCACTGATCTTCAAGTAATGAATCTAACAACGACCTCATAAATCGTACAAAGACAGCGAGTACTCTTCTTGTCTTTTTTCATTATAAAATGAGACGGATGCTTCCTCCAATTAGTGATGAGAATTATATATCTCCCAAAGAGATGAGACAAAGGGTGCAGGGGCAGGGGAGAAGAGTGCTGTGCTACTAGGGAGACCTGAATCAGACTCTCTGTTGTGCTGGTGCTGGGTGTTCCTAAGACTTCTTACCCATTTCTGATCCTTTAAATGAAAGGAATATGGTGTTGTTTTAGATAGTTTTTCTCTTCTCCCTTCCTTCCTCCCTCTTTCTCTCCTTCTCTCCTCTCTTTCTCTCTCCATCTCTCCTTCCTTCCTTCCTTCCTTCCTTCCTTCCTTCCTTCCTTCCTTCCTTCCTTTCTTTTCTTCTGTACTGAGGATGGTACTCAGAGACATTCCACCTCTGAGCTACAACCCCAGCCCTTTTTATTTATTTATTATTTTGAAACAAGGTTTTCGAGTCTGGCCTCAAACTTGCTATCCACCTGTCTCAACTTCCCCAAGTACTGGGTTTACTGATGCTTACCACTATGCTTGGCTCAGATGTTTTTGTTTTTGTTTTTGTTTAGTCTTTGCAGACTTCTGAACTTCAAAATTCTAAGTAACATTTATTTGTGACATTGAAGAAAAGACTCTATTAAAGGTTCAAACCCAGTATTTTTCTCAATGGTAGGTTATGCTTTTTATATATCTCCAAATAAGGTGGTTTGTTTAAATTGCATAAAATTGCATCTAATTTCTGGTCAGTTTAAATAATAAAATAGCTTTCAATAGTAGCAAAGAAGATTCTGGATGGAGAAGAAAGACTATCTTAATGGTACAGGTTGAACATCCATCACCTTAAACCTCAAGTTGGAAGTGCTCTAAAATCTGAAGTTTTTGAGCATCAACATGACACTGTAGGTGGAAAACTCCATGGTTGACTTCAGGTGATGGTCACGGTCAAAACGCAGGTGTGCCAACAGTGTTGCGTGTAAATAAAGAGTATCTGAAATGAAAGAACTTAGTATTTTGATTTGGGTCCCATCCCCAGTATATTTTATTATGTACATGCAAATATCTATTTCCAAATCTGAAGGTATCTGACATTCAAAACACTTTGGTATTTCAAATAAGGGATTTTTTTTCAACCTAAAACTATGTGGCGAGAGTTGAGGGGGGTAAGGGGAAGCAATGGAAAGAAGGAAAAATTACATCATTTGCAGAAAAATGGGTGGAACTAGAGAATATTATGCTAAGTGACATCTGCCAAGTTGCAGAAAGCGAAGCATCATAGGTTTGCTCCCATGTGGAAGCTGGAGGGTAACTGGGATGTGAGGGTCTCCATATAAAAGGGAGAGACCCCAGTGGAGTGGTGAAGGGGGTCTAGAGGAAGAAGAGGGTGGGGAGACATGAAGAAGGAGACACTTCACAGGGTGCTGTCTACATATGCAAATGATCAATGCCACTCTCAATGTCATGTGTAGGGAAGGGGAGAGTGGGGAAGGATCCAGGGGGCAGCTCACCAGGTACTGTGTGCATGTATGTGCCTATTGCTCTGAACTTCATTATGTTGTATTTTATATTGCATCAATAAAAGTATATTTTAAAAAAGGAAAGGTGGCTGGGCGTGGCGGTGCATGCTGGTAATCCCAGCATTTGGGAGGCTGAGATAGGAGGATTGCAGTTCACGGACAGCCTCAGCTACTACTGAGTGAGGCCCTTTGGGGCTCAGTGAGACCCTCCCTGTTTCAAAATAAAGAATAAAAAATTAGGGCTGGGGGTATACCTTGGGGGTAGAATGCCCCTGGGTTTCATCCCCAGTACCACAAAATTAAATTAAATTAAATTAAATTAAAAAGGAAAAAGAAAAGTGTGGTATGCTTCTTTATGGGTGGTAGATGATAGTTTAAATAGGGTAAATTAAGAAGGAGAGGAAAAAATTACAGGTAAATGACTGCATTCTATAATTATTTTGCCAACTCTGCTGTTTTTGCCCTTGCCTTTTTTGGTCCTGTCCCTTCCTCATTCAGACTCTGTCGTCTTGAGACACTAATTGGAGGGAAAAGCAGGGAGACCAATTAGGAGCCTATCAAAGGCATCCAGGTGGAGGACCGTGGCAGCCTGGCCCGGGAGGCAGCAGTGGATGGAAGAGATGGGGATGGATCTGAGCAATTTTGAGACTCAATTAGGAGCACGTGGTGAGGGGTTGGGCATGGAGGGGGGGCTATGAGAGAGAAAGGGGCATCAAAATCCAACCAGTGCCCAAGGGTGAGCTCTCCCTGCCAGCTGCCAGGACCCCAGAGCGGTGTCAGGTCCTGCACTTCACACTAGCTGCTCTGTGAAACACAATCAGGTTTAGGTAAAAAGGTAAAACATTTGGGATTGGAAAATGAAGAAATGAGCATCAGCTACCAAATCTAGCTACCTGAAGAGCACGGGTGATACGTATCCACGCTTTAGGCAGTTTGTAAGGTCTTTATAGTATTGGGAACATGTCTGGTGAGATGGAAGCTGTCTTCTAGGAAGTATTACAGGCTTTCCAAGGGCTCTTGAGGTCCTAAGGGCACAGAATAAATGCCCAGTGCAGAATCAAAAAGTTTAAGATGAAAGAATGGCCACTAGTTTGCAAAAATCAACAGGATGAGAAGGCAATGAACAGTTCTGGGCTGTTTTTTAGGCCTGGAGTTGTCCCCAACTGCAGTCAGAGAAAACACCGTTGGTTGGCTCAGCACTTAATTCGGATGAAGTCTTTCAAAGTGGAAAATTTCAGTGTGATTTATTTTTTTCCAGATGTAAATATACAGCAATAATGCAGTTATAAAACTGGCATTGTATTAAGCCATAAATTATGTTTGACACATAATAATGTTGAATTACTATGAAAGTCTATCAACGAGTCGCGGCAGTGTCAAAAAACAGGTCTTGGCTGCTTGCACCAGCCCTGACACTTGCTTCGCCATGAATAAAGTGGTGGGGTCTTTGCAGCCAGGGTAAAAATGGAATAAACTCTGGTTGAAAAGAATATGTCACAGTATAGCTGCAACTGAGGGCGCCTGAATACATCTATCCATTCTTCGCTTATTTAGTCATTCTGTAAAACTTTTTATACGTACCTCATTATTTTTTATTCTGAGTCAGGATCTTGCTAAGTCGCTGAGGCTGGCCTCAAACTTTAGATCTTCCTGTCTCAGCCTCCTGAGTATTGGGATTACAAGTGTGCATCACAATGCCCAGTAGCAGATCTTTACTGAAAACCTCCTTTGAGCAATGCTACACTCTGCTGGTAGATGAGAAAAGAGAGATATGGTTCATCTTAGAGCAGAGAATACAGATTTAAAAATTAAGCATACACCTTTTTATTTGACTGCAGTAAGTTTATTTAGTGATTCCTTGGAGATTTGGTCCTCTTGTTCATGGCGTCACCAAAGTCAAGGGGAAGGTTGGGTTTTGAAGGTAATCCTTGCTGCCGAAGAGACACTGTCAGAACGCATAGAACTAGAAATCACAAAGGAGGATTCAGTCTACAGAGCTGCATGCAGTGTCAGCTTAAAGAATTTGATCTGGTTAAGAAGGTCAAAGAGTCAGGATAACACTAGTTAAGAGATGCTTCCAGACCAAGGGCTTCAATGAGTTCATCTTAGCTGAGCTGTAGATGACGCACACACACTTGGTTTTGTTTTAATTGTCGATTCCTGTTGTCAGTATCAATGTTTACTATTTACTGTGTAAATAGTTTCTGAATGAATGAATGAATGCTGAATGAAAGAATAAAGAATGCGTCAACCTGAAGTGCGTAGTGTTACCATCATTCTAAGGGTTGCAGGGGGGCCTTGGGTCTCTGGTTGCCTGGATAAATTGTCTGTGCTCCACCCATGTAAGACCCTCACTGGGACTCCGAGGGAAGCAGTGTGGGAAGTACTTGCGGTGCTGACATCTGGATTTTCAGAGGGCTGATTAATGGCATTGTCAAAAGAGAACCAGAGGCCCCCGGCTCCTGGCAATAGCGAGAGGGTGAAGGCACTTGCTGAAGCTGACTATGAAAACAAGGCTGAGGCCCTTTGTGGTCAGTGAGTGGCAGAGGAACGTTTAAAAAAGTTTTTAGCTTCCTGGAGAAAACAATTTCTATTTCTTCTGTGAAAGAAAATGGAGACAAAGGAGGATCCAGGCTGCCTTTTAGAGACCAAAATAGGTACAAGTAAATCTAGAGGAAATTCTTCCTTCTCTTTGACCATCTCTTTGAAAGCAGAGCACTGACGTAGCAATTCAGAGGCGTGATCCCTGGATCCCAAGAGAGGGACTTCAGAGGCCCAGGTGGGTTCAGAGCCCGGGTGGGGGTCCAATGTGCACACCAGCAGTATTGGAGGTACTTGGGAAATGAAAATGTTTTGGATTGGCGTGGTCCTGTATCCTTAGGCTGTGTTCGAAGTATCTTACACTGAGCAGCCCTGGTTCAGGGTGGGGCTGGGGCCATAGAGGGATGCCTGGGAGAGATTCTATGCCAGGCGATGGGTAGGAATCCAAGGACCAGCAAATGCCAGTTGAAGAGGCAGGCAGGTTACATTTTAAAGTAGGGAGGGGGATGTTTATAGTAGCACTATTCAAAATAGCTAAGACATGGAAGCCAACCAAGTGACAGAATACCATCCATACAACTGAATACCACTTAGCTTTGAAAAAGAAGAAAGTGCCTACATATGTTACAACATGGATGCGCCCTGAAGACAACATGCAAAGTGGAATCAGCTAGGCTCATGGTTCCATTATATGGGATACTTAGAGCAGTCAGAATCAAACATGGAAAGTCTAGTGGTGGTTTTCCGGGCCTGGGGAAGAGGGGAACAGGATTTATTGTTGAATATACGTAGAGTTTCAGTATTACAACAGGAAGAGAGTACTGTAGGTGGATGGTGGTGGTAATTGTACAACAATGAGATGTAGTTAATACTGCTAAGCTGTATGCTTTATACATTGTTGTGATGGTAAATTTTATGTATACCTTAACACATTTAGATAATTGGAAAAGTCAAAGAAAAAGAGAGATAATGAGTATGGGTGAGACTCAGTGTGGTTTGTGGGAGGAATGATAACAGTTGCTATTACTGAGAATAAAATTGAAAGAGCCAAGCTTGGTGGCGCACACTTGTAATCCCAGCATTTGGGAGGCTGAGACCAGAGGATTGCGGTTTGCAGACAGTCACAGCTAATTTTTTTTTTTTTTTTTTTTTTGGTGGTGGTACTGGGGTTCCTGGAAGCCCTTCTACCTCCGGGCTACACTCCCAGACCTATTTTATATTTTTATTTGGAAACAGGGTCTCTTAAGCCAGCGCGGCTGGCTTCGAACCTGTGCGATCCTCCTGTCTCCGCCTCCCAAGCGCGGGGATTACAAGCGTGCGCCACCACTCCCGGCCAGTCACAGCTACTTAGTGAGGCCCGTTGCAACTCAGTGACACTCTGTTTCAAAAAATAAAATTAAAAAAGACTAAGAAATAGGGCTGGGGGTGTAGCTCAGAGGAACAATGCTCCTGGGTTCCATTCCTAGTACTGCAAAATAAGTAAGTAAGTAAGTAAATAAATAAATAAGTAAAATCAAAAGTAGAAAAAGAGAGGAGTTAGGGCCAGGGAGAGAAGAGAGGCAAGGTTTATCCAGTCTGAAAATATTCATTTTGGCCATGCACTGTTCTAGGAACTGAGACATTGTGACATTGTATAACTCAGACCCCAAAGAACTTTGACCTCCATGTTTAAGAGCCTGAGTTTTCTCCTTGGGACAATAGGGATCCATTGATGGATTTATAATTGTTCTTCTGGATGCTGTATGGACAGTGATTTGGAGGCGGAAAGGCAAAGATAAGAAGCATCCTTACTCGTGACCAACAAGAGAGATGAGAACTTGAAGAGGGCCTCCACATTTCTGTTTCCCCACGGTGGATATGAATCTGGGAACCAAAGCTCTTAGGGTACTAGGTGGAGGGATAGAGTCCCATCCTTCAATGCTTAGGAGCAGTAATCAGGGGCCACGGGGAAGAGAAACATTTACCTGTTCCATCTCCTCTGCAGTGCCTCCGTGCAGCGAAAACCACCAAGTCGATAAATGGGAGGTGTGATTGATTTCATCTGCAACTCCCCACACCAAGGGTGGTCAAGGCAGCTATGCAGACCACAAGCTGGCTACGGGAGATGAGAAAACCAACCCCAATTCGGGAGGCAGGCCGTTCCTAATTGAACTGTTGAGGGAATTTTGATAAATGACCCCGCCAAAGCAGTGAAATTAATAAATCTTGCTGGAGGCTGAAAGGCTGTTTCCTGAGGGACAGCAACAGTGCTGAGTTCCTGTTGATGTTGGTGGCCAGGAAGGTGGTTGGAGCCCGGGGCAGGAACACGGGGACTCTCTGGGCTCTCCAGGAGGGCTGGAGGAGCCGCAACCCCAGTTAGCATGGCCATTGTTCAGTATTTTTTCAAAACAGAAGTTGCATTCTCTGAAGAAGGGCCAAGCAGCCACCTGAAGTGGAAGATTAAGGATATTCTTTTCAGACTTAGAAATGGAAGAGTAGATTCCAATCAAGCAGAGAGCAGCCTGCCTTGCTGCTAAAATCAGACACCAAAGGGGAAAGGTAGGAAGAGGCACTTTGCTCGTGCAAGGCTCTTTGCTTCTCTAAAGGTTGGTACCCCCAGGATCATTGCTTTTTCAAATATTCTCCCTCTAAGTTCCTGAACTCTGAACTGGTACACTCGATCCCTCAGAGTCAAAGCCACTTCCTTTGATCAGTTTGTTTTGTCACTGTGACCAAAAATGCCTGGCAAGCACAACTTAGAAGAAGAAAGATTTATTGGAGGGTTTAGAGGTTAGTCCATGGTCAGCCAGCTCCAAGGCAGGATCCCCACACTTCATGGCATGGTAGGTGAGGAAAGGCTGTTTTCATTTCATGGTGGGAAGAAGCAGAGATCTTGAAGAGAGGCGCCCAGGGACAGATACATCCCCAAGTCACTTCCCCAATGATTCACCTCCTCTAGCCATGCACCAGCAAGGAACCTGGATGCACTGACTAATACATGAACTTTTCTGGAGGACATTTTAAATCCAAATCATAACAGTATTGGAAAAGAAAAATTGGAGCCAGGCATGGTGGTGTATATCTGTAATCCCAGTATTTGGGAGGCTGAGGCAGGTGGACCTCAGGTTTGAGACAACAATCAGAAGGGCTGAGGTAGTGAGACCCTGTTTCAAAATAACAAATCTGCTCCTTAAGTGGACAAAGGGTGGGATCTCAATGAAGAGTGACTTCAGTGTTTATTTAGGATCTTCCTTTTGTTCTGCTTCCCATTCCGTCTTTCCCTCTGGGAGTGGTCTCATCTGGATCTATCGGCCTATCAGTATCATCTGGATCTAAAGTTTATTCTTTGCTCTGTCGCTTGGTATCTGCTATGGGATGAATTGTCCCCCACCCCACCCCCAATTCATATGTTGGAGTCCCAGCTCCCAGTTCCTCAGACTGCGACTATGTTTGGAGACAAGGTTTTTAGAGGTAATTAAATTAAAATGAGGTCAGTGAGTTAGGTCTTCATCCAACATGACAGGTATCCTCATGAGTAAAGATCGTGGCACAGACTCACTGAAAGGGATTGCCATGACTACAACCTTGTGAAGACACAGGAAGAAGATGACATCTGCAGACCAGGGAGAGAGGCTGGAGCTGATTCTGCCTCACAGTCTTCTGGAGACACCAGCTACCTGATGCATGCATCCCAGCCTCCAGGATGCTGAGGACAGGCATTTCTACCGTTTCGCTGCCTCATCTCCTGATCACGTTACTGTGCCAGCATCAGCAAGTGACTGCGGCATCTCTCCAGGTTTTCTCTTGTATTTATTATTTATTTATTTATTATTGGTGCAAGTGCGCACTTCGGGGTGATAGAGGCATACATGCACACAGAACTCGTTGGGCCCTCCCCCAGTTCCCACCCCACCCCTCCCCCTCCCTGCCTCCCTGTGCTCAGCAGTGATTGGCTTTGACAAGTTTGTGTATGTACATCATGTCCATTGAAGTGTTTCCTCCTCAAGCCTTCCTCCCCTCCCCACTTCCCTCATTTAGGTCCCCTCCCTCAAGCTACTCTGGTTTTTCCTTGTCTGGAGTCCCTCCTGTGTCCCAATTCCTTCCTAGCTCCCACACATGAGAGAGAACACCCGACCTTTCACTTTTTGTGACTGACTAGTCGCACTTAGCATAAAATTTCCAGTTTCATCCATTTTTCTGAAAATGACATACATTGTTTTTGTCTTTCTTTGTGACTAAGTAGGATTCCATTGTGTGTGTGTGTGTGTGTGTGTGTGTGTGTGTGTGTGTGTACATGATTTTGTAACCCATTCATCTTTTGACAGACATCTCAGCTGGTTCCACAGTTTATTGATTATAAATTGTTCAGTCCTTTAGTTTCTATGGTTCTTGGTTTCTCTCTGTCTGCCTCTTTGGGCAACATGTATGCTCTTCTATGACTATCTGCTTCTCAATTTTTCTCTTCTGCTTTTTGCATCTATCTTTCTCTCTCTCTCTCTCTCTCTCTCTCTCTCTCTCTTTCTCTCTCTCTCTCTCTCTCTCTCTCTCACACACACACACACACACACACACACACACACACACACACACTTATTTTCCCTCCATCTGTATTTCATCATATCTCTCTCTCTCTTTCTCTGTCTGGTCTCTCTTTTTCTCCTGTTTTTCTCTTACATCCTTAGTTAAAATACGCCAGCCCATGTAAAATATTTGAAATAGCATTGGTTACATAGAAATTAGTCAACATGGTGATATCCTCTCTGATTTCTATTCTTTCCACTCTTTTTTCTTTTCTTCTTTACTGTTTTTATCCTCTTTTATTCACTCCCTCACTGGACATAAAATAAAACTGGAATTTATTTGGGGGGGATTTATTATCTTTACTGGATGAAGTTTTACAGTCCCCAAATCTAATTTTAAAGCAAGTCACTTGACTGTTTTACATTCCTCAAAGCAGGAGGGAAGGGAAAATTAAATTGAATTGCCTTTGGTAAGTGATCCCTGTTAGATTTACTTTATTTTGTTTGTTTCTTTTGTGTAAAAATCTTTAGATCAGTTGACCTCAAATTTTACTAGGTCTGAATTCACCCAGAGGGCTGGTTAAAATGTACATTTTTCACTTCCCATCCCAAGATGTGAATCAGCATATCATATTAGGGCCCAGAATTATATAGTTTAAAAGACTTTTCAAGTAATTCTGATGCAAAGGAAGTTTACAACATGCCGTGGAATCACATTCTTTGTAGAGAATGAAGAAAGACTTCCCCTCTAAACTCATCTTAACAAAGCATAAAGTGAAGCCAAGCTTTATTTCTATAAGAAGTTTTAAAATATCCCTTTTGAGTCGTGGTTCCCTCCTTCCTCCCTCCCACTCTCCCTCTTTTTTTTTTTTTTTTTAAATTTTCTTGAAACTTCTAATGGGCCTGGCAGGAAGTTGACATTCATTTCCAAACAATTTAGGTAGGGAGAAGGAAAGAGCAGGGCTTGAAAAATTAACAGTCATAGATTTGCTTCTTTGGCACCTGTTTTGATTATTGGATTAAGAAAGTTCTGGCAGCTACAACTGGCCCTGCCAGATGTTGAAGAGCACGTTTCAGGGAGGACGTAAAGAATGTCAGGAGATGTGAGGATCATTCATTTAAAGAATAAACTCTCTGGATCAAGCTCTGTTTAGGCTGTCAGGACTGATCGCGGGCGTAATGAAACATCAAGAACAAAGGGGCAAGGAGACATTGATAAAGCCCAAACACACCGTGAAATATAAAAATGTGCTGATTTCTAAGTCAACACCCCTGAGCGTTGGCTCGTCAGTCTGTAGAAACCAGCGGCATGTGGAGAAGAGCCCATTTGTCCTGCAGTTTGGTGCAGACTGGTCGACCGCTTACATGGAGGCTCAACAAAACGTTCTTGAGGGACTTATCTGTCAGCATCAGGACCAGTGGAGGGCCACAGCCTCAAGAGACCTCTGGGAGATAGATGGCGACAGAGAAAAGCAGGTGCCTTGTCAGCGACGGCATTGCTCAGCATCCATCTCCAGGAACTGGGCATCTGCTTCTGCAAAGCCTGGGCATTTGTCACACACACACACCCACACCCACACACACACACACACACACATGCGTGCACACATACATGCACACGAATGCACAGAGCATTTTTACACACCGGCGGGCACACATCTATGGTTGCAAAGGAATGCAGATCTCACATCCATCCCTTCCTCCCTTATGCACAGCCAACAGAATTACACGTGTGCAACAGCATCATTCAGAGGACAGTGGCAGATACAGCGTCAGCGGCCATCAGGCACCTCTTCTGGATGCTGGCCCAGCATGGGGATGAGATTTGGAAGACAGGAATGCCCAAGTGGGCTCTGATGCCAGAGAGGCAGGATGTAGCATTTCCTGGAACCCTGGAGGATTGTTCCATTTAAAAATTTACCTTGCTAGCCGGGTGTGGTGGCGCAAGCTTGTAATCTCCGCGCTTGGGAGGCGGAGACAGGAGGATTGCACTGGTTCAGAGCCAGCTTTGCTGGCTTAAAAGACCCTGTTTCCAAATAAAAAAATATATATAAAAATAGGTCCGGGAATGTAGCCCAGAGGTAGAAGGGCTTCCAGGAACCCCAGTACCACCAAAAAAAAAAAAAAAAAAAATTACCTTGCTACTATAGAGCTAGTTTTAGTGCTCCATTTTGGAGTCTCCTTGCAGGACAAACAGGGGCAGTATTCCACCATGTTAGCTATCTCTGCACAGAGTAATGTACTCAGGAATTATATTTTGTGGTGTGGAGGCCAAGAGGATGCTCTGGAGACTTGTAAAGAACTCGCAAGGCTGAGGGGCTGAAATTTCCCAATCACACCTGTCCGCATCTGGTGATACTGGGTCAGCGTCCATGGAGGGTGATTGGTGGTTTATCCAAATCATGCAAGTTTCCAGAATACGAACAATGCACCTCCTACATCATGGGAGTAGTACATGGAGTGAAATGATGAAAACATCATTTTATATCTAACCAAACTCTTCAACCAACTGCTTATGTTATGAAGCAGATGCGAAGGTTATGTGCATTTTTAGGGATAAAGAATAGTGGCCTAAATAGTCACAGTGCCTGGTGACCTTCGTTCGTTCGTTCGTTCGTTCGTTCGTTCGTTCCTTCCTTCCTTCCTTCCTTCCTTCTCCATCCCTTTTTCTCCCTCCCTCACTTCCTTCCTCCTTCCCTTCTCTCATTTCCTCCTTCCTTCCTTCCTTGCTTCCCCATCCCTTTTTCTCCCTCCCTCCCTTCTTCCTCCTTCCCTCCTCTCATTCTTCCTTCCTTCCTTCCTTGCTTCCCCATTCCTTTTTCTCCCTCCCTCACTTCCTTTCTCATTCCCTTCTCTCATTTCCTCCTTCCTTCCTCCCTCCCTCCTTCCTTCCTTGCTTCCCCATCCCTTTTTCTCCCTCCCTTCTTCCTCCTTCCCTCCTCTCATTCTTCCTTCCTTCCTTCCTTCCTCCCTCCCTCCCTCCCTTCCTTCCCCATCCCTTTTTTCCCCTCCCTCCCTCCCTTCTTCCTTCCTTCCTTCCTTCCTTCCTTCCTTCCTTCCTTCCTTCCTTCCTTCCTCTTTCTTTAAGGAGTAAATCTTTGACAACCTTTGAAATTTTGTTAGTTCTTCTATCTCTTCTAGAGGCAATTTTGGTCACTGACAATGTTTAAGCAAATGATTTGATCTAGAATTAATTTCCTTATCTATGTTTTTTTCACAGTGTCCTGCCAATGTTGTTTAGCTTCTTCTAGAATTTAGAGTTCTGTTCCTTTTCTTCTGATATTTACTTTTGTAATCTCTGTTTGTGAGTCAGGGTCCAAATACTTGTGTAGTCTGCCCTTAAAAAGAACCAAATTCTTACATTATTAGTTAGAATTTTTTCAATTCATTAATTTCTAATTTAAGAAATTTTACTATTGCCAGGTGTGGTGCTGTGTGTTTGTGGCTGTAATCCCAGTATTTGGAGGCTGAGACAGGAGGATCACAGGTTTAAAGCCAGCCTTAACAACCTAGCAAGGTCCTCAGCAGCCTAGTGAGGCCCCGTTTCAAAATCAAAGATGCAAAGGACTGGGAGCGTAGCTTAGAGGTAGAATGCTCCTGGGTTCAATTTTCAGTACCAGTATTATTATGTTTTATTATACTTTTCTAGAAAGTTCTCTTTTTCATTCTTTTTTTTCTAAATTCTTCAATTGTCAATAGGTTCAATCTATTTTCAATCTTCTTTGTCACCTAAATAGCCCTACAGGGCTATATGTTTTTGTTTTAGTGAGTGCTTTGGCTCTGCTCCTTGAAATTTGATGTGAGGCTTGTATTTCTTTAATCCAGACACCATTTTGAAGTATATTTATTTACTTAAAAATTAAGCAGGTATGCCGGGCGTGGTGGCGCACGCTTGTCATCCCCACGCTTGGGAGGCAGAGACAGGAGGATCGCGCAGGTTCGAAGCCAGCCGCGCGCGCTGGCTTAGGAGACCCTGTTTCCAAATAAAAAATGTAAAAATAGGTCTGGGAGTGTAGCCCGGAGCTAGAAGGGCTTCCAGGAACCCCAGTACCACCAAAAATAAATAAATAAATAAATAAATAAATAAATAAATAAAGCAGGTAAATTTCTTCTCTTTGTCTTATTTTGGATCCTTGCCTTTCACTTGTCATTTCTTTTTCCCATTATTTCCCCCGTTACTGATGACTTGCGTTTCCTTTCTGTGTTCTCGATCAGTCTTGCTACAGGCTTATCAATTTTTATTAATCTTTTTCCAAGATCAAGTTGGGGCTGCGTCGATTTTCCTTTTTCTGTTTTCCGTTCTACTGATTATGTTTAATTTTTTTCCTTCTGCTCTTTTCATTCCTTTGGCTTATTTTGCACTTGCCTTTCTCTTCCGTTTCTAGCTTCTTTATGTGGAAGATTATCGATTTCCTGCCTTTTTTCTAATGTGCTGAGAGAAACGCTGCCAGGCCTTGACCTGCAGTCCCTCAGGAAGTGATCCTGACTTCCGCCTTCAGGCCTCCTGCTTGGCTGCCGGAGGTGAGAGCCCTTTCTCCGTCTCTGTGCTTCGGCAGTCTAGATACTCCAGCCCACTTCGTCTCCTGGGCGGGAAGTGGTATCAGAGGGTTCTGGATGTCCCATTGGAAGCATACGTAATCTTTGCAGATTCACAGAGCAAGCATACCATCCCTGGGTGGTGGTTGTTATTTTTAGGTTTTATTTTTTATTTTATGTTTTGGTGGTACTGGGATTTCTGGAAACCCTTCTACCTCCGGGTTATACTCCCAGACCTATTTTATACTTTTCTTTTTTATTTGGAAACAGGGTCTCTTAAGCCAGGGAGGCTAGCTTCAAACCAGCGCGGTCCTCCAGTCTCTGCCTCCCAAGTGCGGGGATTACAAACATGCGCCACCACACCCAACTATTTTTAGGTTTAAAAAAGGAACAATGGAGCCTGGCATGGTGGCCCATGCTTGTAATTCCTGCGCTTGGGAGGCAGAGACAGGAGGATCGTACAGGTTCGAAGCCAGCCACACTGGCTTGAGAGACCCTGTTTCCAAATTTAAAAAAGTATAAAATAGATCTGGGAGTGTAGCCTGGAGGTAGAAGGGCTTCCAGGAACCCCAGTACCACTAAAAATAAGTAAATAAATAAAAAATAAAAAGGAACAATGGCATTAAATTATTTGTCCAAGATCCATGACATAGGTGAGATTCAGATTTGGTTCAGTCTGACTCCAAAGTCCAGCACAAACTGATGGACACCTCTGCTTCCCACGCCAATAGACTCATTTGACGAGATTTTACTAGGCAGCTGTCCCTGCTAGGTGAGTCTCAGACACGCTGCCGTTTATCCTCGGCAGCGGTCTATGGGCTCGGTACTACTCAAAACATCTCAAATGAGAAATCGGAGTGAAGGGTTGAGGTGTCTTACCTGTACAGAATAGAATAAGCCCAGAGTTCAATGCTAGGGCTTCTTTTTTGAAATTTCAAATCTCATTCTTTTGACCACTGCCTGAGTTTATATGCTTTTCACATCAAGAAGACATTAAGCCCTTATGAATTGGCGCAGTGACCTGTCCCCTTTGCAGATAGGCAGAAAGAGATGGGATTTCATGTCTCATAGAGTGGAGAACCTGCATTTTACATTCAAATAGTTTAACTTAAATGTGACTCCCAAAGTCAAGTATAAATTAAATGATTTGACCCCATATACAAAACTTGACTCCATATACAAAGTCCATATATCTTTTATGATAGAACATATTCGATCACAGAGGGCTTTAAGAAACCCAATTTCACCAGTTACTTAGGGGCAGGACTGAGAGTTGAACCTAGATTCACCTGACTGCCACACAGAAGAGAAAGGAAGGAAGGAAGGAAGCCAGATGGTGGGAGAATAACAAGAAAGCCCTTTTTCCTCTCATGCAGAAAACTGGTAGGGCATCTCTGAGACATAATAACCAGTCTCCATTGTGTGTGTGTGTGTGTGTGTGTGTGTGTGTGTGTGTGTGTGTGTGTGTGTGTAGTGCTGGGGATTGAACTCAGGTGCTGAGCAGAACCTTAACCCTTTTTATTTTGAAACAAGTTTTCAAACTAAGTTGCTGAGGCTGGTCTTGAACCTGCAATCCTCCTGTCTCAGCCTCCCAAGTACTAGGATTACTGGTATCCTAACAGTACTGGCCACACATTCTAAGCATGGAGCAGAGACAGGAGGCATGACACGGATGATTGGTCCTTAGAAGTGATTTCTCAAGTAATTTGGGTAATTGTTCTGTCAGAGCAGATCAGATCTGGAATAAAGGCAGAACCGTCTTGTTTTGCCTCTCCACTTTATGGGTGAAGGCAGCCGTCCTCTGGGGGCGGGTATTTGATGGAGGAGGCTGATGGCGAGCACAGGAGTCTTAAACATAGGTGGCTCCTCTTAGATGCACATGAGCCTCTTCATTTCTGTCTTCAAAAGCGAAATGGGTAAGGGAGACACTCGTGCCCCTAAGTTCTAGTGGGTCACAAAGACCCTGAGAAATGGAATGTCAGGCACCATCGCATGGAGCTGCAGCGTCCGCACCGAGCTTCAGGATGCCGGAACCGTCATCCAGGGACTTTGGGGGAGAATGGGATTTGTTGGGTGGAGGCAGGGAAAGGAGAGAATTTCACTAAGCAGATCTCCGAGCACTCGATCAGGAGCAAACCAGGCAAGTGCAACGCTCACCCTCCCCGTTCCTGGCTTGTTTTCCACTTGAGAAAAACACAGATGAGTCTGCGAAACATCTTCACAGCTGTTGATGTCTTCTAGTAACTTTTGCTAACCTTTTCCCCATCTGCTTTTGCAGTGGGAAAAATCATTTTCTCTGTGTGATGGGTCTTCAATATCCCTTTTCCTACCTTCTCGATACTGTACTTTGAGACACTCTCCTAAATTACAGTGATTCATTATTCCTATTAAAACAAACAATATCCTAAAATTACCCCGCAAACGAAACAATCGTGAACAGTAAATTCCAACAGTAAAACACGGGCACATATTGGGTAAATGTTATTTTCCCGAACAAGAAAGGCTTCCAGCAAAGTGCTTAACTTGAATACAACAAAAGGCAATTTAATTTAGTAATACAGTCGGGTGAAAAATGGAGACCTCGGGTTTAATAAGAAGGGGGAAAAGACACGCATATATCATCCGAAAGGATAATTATGAGAAACTATTTTGTATGATCCAGCTAAATCAAAGCTTCTAATGCTTTCTTACTCCTGTCAAAATAGGGAGATTTAAAGCCTTAAAAATGGGAATTTTGCAGACTTCACTGCCAAGAAAAAATGATTTGTCTCTTGATAAATTACTATTGGGCTTTATACTTGGGGAAAAAATACACTTACATTGAAATAAATGCCAAGGAATGGCTAGAGAATTTATATTATTCGTTCATATCTGTCACTGGATTGGTGGGAAGACAGCAGTCCCATTTAAAACATATCCTAGCTGGCTGACAGCATGCCACAGAGGAAGATGAAAGCCTCGGGTGAACGGGGCCGCGCAGACCCCGGGAGGCTGAGAAAATCTGGCAACGGGCTGCTCTTGTTTTTCTTCCTCGGAGCACAAACTTTCTATCCTTCCTCACTCGCACAATCCAAGAATTGTGTCTTACCCCAAAGATGGACACTTGTCCTTCACTGATTCAAATGGTTTCAGACAAATTTGCCTCCAGCACAGAAGGGTTCAGGAAAAAGAGAGAAAGACTTTGGTAACCAAAAAGGCACTTAAACTTTAGCTGAGTGCAATGGGTCTGGAAAGGACTGTGATGCCATGACTCTTCCAGGTATCCAGGGGCTGTTGCCCAACAGGGAACCTAAGGGTACTCTACCACTGAGCTAAGCCCTCTACATTTGTGTGGGAGTACGTGTTGTGTGCGTGTGTGTGTGTGTGTGTGTGTGCATGTGCATGCGCTTGTGTGTGTGTAGGCTTTTATTGGTGCATTGTAGTCTTTTTGCGTGTGCTACTAGGGATTGAACCTAGGGACATTCTACCTCTGAGCTATACCCCAACCTTATGTTTTTGAAACAGTCTTGCTAGATTGCTTGGATTTTTGATTAAGTTGCAGAGGCTGGTCTTGAACTTGCAATCCTCTGATCTTGGCCTCTCAAGTCCTAGGATTATAGGTATATGTCACCATCCCTGGCTGCTTCACTTCCTTAAAACCTCAAATCTTGCTTCCTTGAGGCAAGTCAGATAACACCTCTGGACCTCACTCTCCCCATCTCTAAAATGGTTGGTGTGAATCAGCGACATTTCCCTTGCAGTCTTTCTACAGAATGCATCCCGTGAGCCGACTTGTATGCGTAATGGCATTCTGCAGCACAAGTACAAGAGGAACCGCTCTGGGAGAAGCAGTGGTTCCCCTCTCTCTCCTCCCTCCGTCTTCCAAGTCACTTTATGGAATGTGAGGGTTTGGAGAACACACTCTGACAATGACTAACCGTGCCTTCCTTTGGGTCCTCGTAGCTTGGAGGCCCCATGGCCACCCTGCTTCTGAAACAAATGCACTGACCTGGTGAAAATTTCCTCCCTGAGGGTGGGGTGTAGGTCCTCCTCACCTACGCTGGAATCCTTAGCTATGATTCTTGGGGCTCCCCACAGGACACGTGGCCCTGCCGGGCTGAGAGAAAACAAAAGCAGAAATGAAACCCTGGGATTTCTTTCAAAAATCCAGATGAAAATTGTCATCCAAGTACATGTCTTCAGAAATTTGCACTAAAAAGAAGTAACCTGCTGAGGGCTGATGGGTTAGTACTTAACAACCCTATATTCCAGCAAGTTCTGTGGCAGGTTAGTTTTCAGGAAACAATGCAAAGACAGAACATCTGACCTTTGCAGTATCTGGGTATGATGGACACGACTGATTGGCTATAAAACTAATCAACTAAGTCAATAAATGAGAAAGGGAGGTTCTGGACAATTCAATTATTTTGAGGGGAGCCTTTCTTGGTGCTAAGAAAATGGGCACTTTTAAGTTAAAAACCTTTCTAAAATGTCTGGATTGACTTTCCCTCCGAATAACACCAATCAGAAACGTTTCCATCCTAAATCTTTATGTATTTTGGGAGTTTACAAAGTGACTCACATTTCACAAGGAGCTGTGTAGTTTATGAGCACAGTTTACAATAGACTTTATAGTTTATAAATTCTTGTGCCTTTTCCAAGGTGCTTAACAGTTTGCAAAGTGTTTTCTGGTTTGCGCATTCCTTTGTCTAAGCTACTTTCTCATCTTAAAAGTATTTGGCATTTTATAAACCCCTTTTAACATTACAAGGTGCTTTGTAGTCTCCCGAGTGCCTTGCAGTTTATAAAATAATTTCCAGTCCATAACCATATTTAGTTTCAGCAGACTCCAGTGACATAATTGCATCTTTCCTTGATCATTATAAGCATCATGCTGCCATGAGTCATGACTGGCCAAACTGAGTGTCCCGTAGAGCTTTGTGGTTGCCTGATGCCTAAGGAATATTTTGTCTCTAAACTGATATGACTGTGAAGAACTCGAAGTGTGGTCTTGATAGGTAGTTCTCCATAGAGCAGGGGTGGTATAGTTTATCCCTTAGAGGTTTGGGCACATATGTAGACATTGGTAGAGGGATGGGGATGGCACAGGTATCTCCTCGGTAGAGGCCAGGGACACAATTAGAGATCCGACAGTGCATACCACAGTCCTCACAGCAAAAAAGGCATCCAGTCCACAACACCAGTGGTGCCATGGCTGAGAAACTCGGGCCTTAATAAAAGTCAAACTGTCCTGATGATGCCATGTCTCTTATCTCTTGTATTCGAAGGCTGCTTTGAGCTGCAAGGAACAAAGAATGGCCTCAGTCAGGCTTACACATCACAAACATTAATCATGGCACCTAACTGGAAGTCAAGAAGATGCTACTTCAAGGCTGAGCGATGAAGATGCTGATTCATGGCATTGACGATCTGATTCTCTTTCCTTTCCCACTCTGTTCATCTTGGCTCATTCTAAGGCTGGTTCATGGCTGTAAGGTGGCTGTCCACAGTCACTGAGGCAGGCTTTCCTTGTTGGTATCTAATGGCAACCAAGCTGGCTTTTCTTCCCCAGAATCCCAGAAAGAGCTTTCGTGTGCAAATATTATTCACATCATAAGGCAGCTTACTTATAGGAAGAATGCCTGTGGAGTATCAAGGATGGGGTCTTTTATATGCTCATTAAAGGTTCGCTCCTCCACCCCCCTACACACCAGTCCTTTCTTGGCCACTAACTTTTGGCTGATGAGAAGGACTTCGGTGAGAAGAAAAACACAATAAAATCACCTATTGGTCCCACAAGAAACAGCTCCTGTGATACAGCCGAGTAGATTTATGCATAGAAATTGACACTGTTTCCCGGCCTGGAACTCTGAACCATAAATCCTTTTCCCAGCACATTACACATGCACACATCCACACACTCTACCTCTTGCAAATTAAAAGTCATATATATCTTGCCAAAGTATTTCTGACACACAGCTCCAGTATGCAACGCCTTAGGCAAGCTTAGTGCCTACCATTGTGATGGGTAACTGGCCAGGGAGGTTAGCAGAGCCCAGTCTTCGATGGCTAATCAATGGACCTGCAGATAATCTGTGCCCAAGTTCACTTTCCCTTGCTGGTAAGAGGCATTTTATCCATGGATGAATGGTTGGGACTGCTGCCCTACATTAAAGACAAACAATAATTTTTACTGTAGAATCTTCATGACCTACCCAGGTGTTCTTTGTTTCTTTTTTGCATATTTTATTTTACTTATTTATAATCATTGGGTGGTATTTATTTATTTTGATACTGGGGATTGAACTCAGGGGTCTCATCTATTTATTTTTAAACCCTTGAGTTGTATCCTTTAATATTTATTTATTTTCTGTGGTACTGGGGATTAAACTCAGAGGTATTCAAACCGTAAGCTATATCCCAAATCCTTTTTATATTCTTTTTAGTTTTGAATCAGGGTCTTACTAAGTTGCTGACAACCTCACTAAGTTTGCTGAGGCTGGCCTTGAACCTGCGGTCCTCCTGTCTCTGCCTTCCATGTACTGGGATTACCGGCATGTGCCACCATTCCTGGTTTCCTTTATTTTTTGTATACTTTTATCGGTGCACTGTGATTGTACAGCATAATGAGGTTTAGAGTGATAGGGACACACATGCACACAGCACCTGGCCTGTTTCCCTCTGGATCTCACCCCACGCCAGCTCCTTCTCCATACATGTTATTGGGATTGCTATTGGTAATTTTGCATATGTATATAGCATTATTTGAACTCTTTCCTTCATCAAGTCTCCTCCCCCACCCTCTTGCCTGTTTCTTGCTTAACTGATTCTATGCTTGCTTTGGGAATGCTACTCAGTTTCAGGGGTCACTCATCAAGCGTCTCTGTAATAACTTTTGTGATGCAGCACGGGGCTATCGTATATTGTTCTGTAACAGCCTTTAACGGTTCACTATTACATGTAGGACAAACTCATACCCTTCAGCATGGCTATCACAGTGCAGACCTAAACATTTGCTTCGCCCTTTATCTCTCTGATCTCTAATCCTTTACAAGTACCATCTATAAGTCCATTCAGACTAATCTCGTCATCATATTTCAAATAAACTTTATGCCTGTCTGAACTGTAAAAACTAGACTAGAGGAGATATTATGAAACGACAGACTGGAACCTTAATTGTGATTCCACATCATCTACCAGATACAGGACATATGACTAAGGGGGATACTTGTTTAGCAAGACTTAGTGTCCTTGTCTGGAAAATGATGATGCTATTATCCTGGGATGTATCTGGGAGTTAAATAAATAACTTTTCAATATGCTTAGCTCAGTGCCTTCCACAAAGAAATCATTTACTCTCTTTACTTTTCTACCTGCCCATATTTGACCTCCCTTATACATTCATATGTCTATTATTTTAAGGAAGTTGTACTTTATTTTTTCCATGATTCTATAACTTCCTTGTTTCTCATATATTTTCTTCATAATCAGAATTTTAATTGTGCAGTATTTATTTCCCTGGGATAGACCATAAGTTTCCAAAGAGTAGAGAGTGTGCCTGTCTTGCTTACCTGTGTTACTTATTCTTGGAAGAGCTTCTGATACACAGCAAGTGGAAAAGAAATATTAAAAACATGGATGGTTGAAAGGACACAAGATGAACTGAATACTTCATCCTATCAGTCAGTGTGCTTTTATTATTGTTATTATTATTCCAATGTGTGTGTGTGTGTGTGTGTGTGTGTGTGTGTGTGTGTGTGTGTGTTACTCAGGATTAAACCCAGCACTCTTTTATTTTTTATTTACAAACAGGGTCTTGCTAAATTGCTGAGGCTGGCCTTGTGCCTGTGACCCCCATCTCAGCCTCCCAACCACGGGGATTAAAGGTAGTTCACAGTGCTCAATTCTTTATATGCACAATCACATGGCAATCTAATGCCCTAGGTACTACTTCCTAATAAAGAAATTGGGGTTAAAGAGGTAAAAATACCACAAGGAGGGCACCAATCTAGAAAAACACAAGGTCAAGATGTGAACATTAGATCTGACCTCAGGTCATCCCTCTGCCATCATCAAGACAGCTTCTCTTCAAAGATGGGGGGCGGTGGGAGAAGTTCACAGAATCAGGGCTGGTGTACTATGAGTATTGTGTGACCTCGCTTGAGATCATTGTGAGTTGTCCAAACCTGGTTCAGAAAATGTGAATCCTGTTCACTGTTTCCAACAGTGCCGGCAGTCCCGGCATCCTTTGATCTTCACATGAGACTTGTCTGTTGATGAAAACACTGGACGCAGCAGGGGTAAGTGATTTGCTCAAGGTCACTCATCGAGCCACCGATGTGGAAACACACAGCCAGAGATGCTTAGAACAATCTGTGAAGTAATCACAACAGGTCACTACAGTCTACTGGGCTTCCCCCCACCGCCTGCGGTTTTGCCTGGGAGTGCCGGGCTGAGCTGGTCTTTGGGGATAGGTCACGATGAGCCTGGGGTGATGGCTGAAGCTCTGAACTTGGACTCAGAAGGTCTGGAATCAGGAGTAGCCAAGTCCTGTGGATCTGAGCTTGTGATAGTATTTCCTGAGCTTCTGCTTTTCCATGTGAACAGTGAGGTTAGATCTGATGCTCTCCAGAGGCCTCGGCGAAAGGTATTCATTCACCAAAATACATATCTAGGCTTAGGGCTTCTGCATTCCTTGTGCACAGAACAGTTTCTTGTGTGCTAAGTGATCGTAGAGTGAATAAATGATTGTGAATGAACGTGTAAGACAAGAAAACACATGGCCCCCGGGCACTGGAAATGGATGATCATGAGGTTTCCTGAATACTTTAATTGAAATGATGGTAGTTTGGGAACTCTGAATCCATACAACTCACCCTAGCTGGGAATTTAGGGACTCCCTGGAGGAGGTAACCTCTGCTTTCTGATACCACGAGGATGAGTAGAAATGGACAGAGTAGAGTAGAGGAGGGTGTGGGTTCAATTGCACAGTAGAGGGAATTAGAAAGTTTGGTTGGCTGCTCCAGGCAGAAGGAAAAGTTAGAGGAACTAAATATAATGCCACTGGGCCTGGGATCTAAACTTCTGGAGAGCAGAGGTTAGAGGTTGCAGAAGCAGAAGTTGGAAAGATGATGAATAAAGCTATGCCAAAGGGTCACAGCTTTCTGGTTTCTCCTAAATTTTTTTTGGTGAGACAAGAGATATAAAAACAGGAAGGTCGCCGGGCCTGGTGGCGGCGCAGGCTTGTAATCCCCGCGCTTGGGAGGCCGAGACAGGAGGATCCCGCAGGTTCGAAGCCAGCAGCACTGGCTTAAGAGACCGCGTTTCCAAATAAAAAAGTATAAAAATAGGTCTGGGAGTGAAGCCCGGAGGTAGAAGGGTTTCCGGGAACCCCAGTACCACCAAATAAAACAAAACAAACAAAACAAAACAAAACAAAAAGCAATAAAAAGGAAGGTCAGTTTCTAAAAATATACTTGTATTGGTGCATTGTAATTACCATCAAAGTGAAGTTCAGTGCAATTCAAACAAAGGTGCATAGCATCTGGTGTGATTCCCCATGGATCCCACCCCACACACCTTCTTCCCTTTACATATGAGTGAAATTAGTAGTGATAACTTCATGCAGGGACAGTAAGGCTTCCCTCCTCCCTGACCCAGTCCCCTTCTACTATTTCATAGGTCTGTTTCCTCATTTGTCGAAGTTACTTTTGTCTTCTATTTTCTCTTTAGCTTCCACATATGAGAAATAACATACAGCCCTTGACTTTCTGAAACTAGCTGATATTTATTGGTACGTTATTTCCTAGCATTTCTCCACAAAGAACATAACTTTTCTCTTCTTCATGGCTTAGTAAAATTCCACTGTATGTACAATATTTTCTATTTGTTCTTCATTGATAGACACCTAGGCTCATACCATAATTTGGTTATAAACATGGGTGTGTTCTTTTGGACAGATATGGGGATTGATATGCCTGGGCCCATTCCTAGTCTTTTGAGGATCCTCCATACTGACTTCATAATGGTGGTTGTATTAATTTACAATCCTATCAACATCCTCTCCAGCATTTATTAATGTTTTTATCCTTGATGATTACCATTCTAACTAGTGTTAGATGGGATCTCAGTATAGTTTTGAATTGCATTTCCTTGATTGCTCTTAGTGGATTCTGGTGTATTCTGGCAGCCCCAGGCCCCTCATCCCTCCTCTCTGTGCGTCTTGGGCTTTGGCGTGCATGTTGGCTCACTTGCTGGCAGCAAGGCCTCATCCTGTGCTGTTATCTGCAGCCTCCAAGGCCGCTCTTGTGTCCTGGTGCTGAACTGACATGGATCCTCATATCGCTGCCACTCTGATCAGCATGGCTGATCTCACCATTTTCTTAAGTGGTGTCTTCACTGTTTAATTTATTTCCGTGACCCCTCCGGTCCTGCGGTAAACTCTCTGTCAATAGAGATTGTTCCCAGGGATTAACTTCAGCTCTTCTTCATTATCAGTCTAGAAGCAAAAGGCCCCAAAGCTCTTTCAATACTGGGAAGATGGCGGTAAACACACACGAGAGCCCTGAGGTGGCAGGAGGAAAGCTCTGTGTGCGGTGACTGTGAGCAGATCACTCCAGCCTCATCCACTCCACCACGGGAGGGAAGGCACTTACTCATCCCCAGGGTGTGTGTGACTCAAGACACATGGCTCCCTCTGAGTCCTCTTTGCTTTGCAAGCACATTTCTGTCTGTCCTAGAGGTCTTTTGTTCTCTCACTAATTCTTCATTCATTAGACAGTTAAGATCAATTGTCCTGTGGTTGCCTGACTCTCATTTTAGTCTGCAAGTACTTTGCCACAAAAGATGGCACACAGTGAGTATGTACAGCCTGAGTTCTGAGTCAACTACTTTTAAACTTCAGGACCTTGGACAAGTCTTTAAATTGCCTCAAAGCCTCAATTTCCTCATCTGCCAAAAAAAAAAAAAAAAAAAAAGAGTGGGGTGGGGATGTTACAAATGGTACCTGCTCACATGCAATGCAAAACAGCTTGATTATGAAAGACTGGAGGGGCATTCTTAACACTATAATGCAAAGTTATGTAAGGAGCAGTGTTTCCATTTAAATGGAGGAGACTATGAATTGGACAGACCCAACCCTCCTCCCATTGCAGAATGCGAGAAGCTGCATCTTTAGTGAGAACCATCTCCCAGGAGTAAAGTCCACTGTAGGTGTGATGTCTTGGTATGTGGTCGTAAAGAAGCCAGTATCCTGGCGAGGATACTAGAAGAGGAGACAAAGAGGTAAATGGGACCTCTTTGGAGGCTGATTCTCTGTAGGCTCAAAGGAGCATGAAAAAGTACAGCAATGCTGTAATCAGTCACTGGATTTCATGTGTGTTTATGATCTGCTTATTGGTTTGACTGTTTATTCCTCGAGAGAGATGAGACCCATGCCCTTCTTGAGAAGTTCCCAATTGGAGGGCTACATGTGCAAAGCTTCCAGGATGGTGTCTTAGAGTTATCGTCATCATTATCCTTTAATTCTTATGCAAATTATGGTGAGTATCTCAATGTACCCTTAGTGCAAATATATGCAAATACCCTCAAAGTTATCCTCTACTGTCTTACTTTTCATGCTACTAAGACAGAATATCTGGCATTGGGTCATGTATATAAAAAAGAGGTTTATATTTGGCTTGTGATTTTGATGGGTCCAGAGTCCAAACAGCATGGTGCTGGCAGGAGGTACTGATTGTATTACAACAGGGCAAGTGGGAAAGTGGGTTTATGTTAACAAGCAAGGTACTATGGTTAGATATAGAATGTCCCATGGGGAGTACTTGTTTTACTGTTAAGAGTTGATGTATTTAAGTCATGAGGGTTCTAATCTCATTAGTGCATAAATACATTGTAATGGGTGGTAAGCTAGGCAGGTGGGATATGACTAGAGAAGGTGGGTCCCTGGCACTGTGGCCTTAGAGTCTGTGATTTTGTCCTTGAATCCTCTTGTTTATTTTCTCTCTTGCTTCCTGCCACCATGCACTGAGCTCTGCAGACCCTGACTTCACATGGATGGAACCCCAAATCTCCTAAAAGTATGAGCAAATAAATCTTCCTCCCTCTAAGTTGTGAATTCAGTTCTTTTGGATCATAGTAGTGAGAATGTTGAACTAGACAGTGAGGAGGGGTAGTGGCAGGTTCATTCTATCAAAACCCATTTTTGAGATAACCAGTATAGTCTCTTGAGAACAAGAATTTATTCTCTTGAGAAAAGTACTATTTCCTCTTAAAGATCCCACCACCTCTCAAACACTGCCATACTGGGGACCACACCTAAGCAGGAGATTTGAGGGACAGACCAAATTTAGAGCACAGCATCCTCCTTTAGAGAACTTTAGATGTGGTGGCCCTTCATAAGAGATATCAGTAGGATTGTTTGCAGCAAAATAAATAGACAAGACTGAGGGTTTTCAGAAACACACACTCTGCAAAGTGAGTTCCATTGTTAAATCAGGATAGTGTATATAGGAGGGAGTTCTGGAGAGGGCTCATGCAGCAAAAACTAAGAAACTGTTCAAGCTTTCCTACTTTGCATCAATCCCTTGGAAGAACACCCAACCTCCCTCCTGGAACATCTTTCATTGTTATCGTAAATGGCATACATACAGCCACGTCAAAGCAGAGAGAAACCTCTCTGTGGCTGACACATTTCACAGGGAGAAATGGATTTTAAAACTGTTTTCAACTAACAAATTGACAGTCTTAGCCTTCCCTCACCCAGGACGCACTCCCCAGTGGGCAGCATTGGGAGGGGTCGAGGAGGACTGATACAATCTAATCCTCAGCTTACAGAATTTGAGAGAGAGTTTTTCTAATCACCCACTGGAGGGTTCCCCCTCCCAACCCAATTTCCTTCTAAATCACATACTAGAGGTCAGAAAATGGGGTGATAAGCTGTCCACCATGAGGTGAGTTGAAAAGGCCTGATTCCATTCCATCAGAGTTCCGTCAGAGTTTATAAGTTGTCGTGTCTGTCTCTACAAAAAGGGATAAAGTCTACAGTCTCACGAAAAAAATGCATGTTTTCAACTTAGATTTATCATCTTTAATATTGCTGAAGAGTGGAAGAGAGACAGAGAGAGGTGGATGGCAGGGGCAGTGGGGGGAGTAGGTAAAGGCAACTGACAGGTGTAAAATCAGGACTTTCTGCACAGCACAGTCCAGGAGAGGTGACGGTGGAGGCTGTAGAGAAGGTTAGGGGGCAGGATTCAGCTCCTGTCTGCTTGGTTTGGATTCAGCCTTTGTCACTGTGTAGGCGCCATATATTCAAGTGACTTACATCATCTCTCTGAGCTGTCTCATCCTAGAAATAAGGACAATGATAAAACATACCTTTCCAGAGAGTCTGATACCCAGATGAGATAATGCCAGCAGGTACTGAACACAGTGCTGGGCACAAACACTTGTTTGGGCTTGGTTTGGTTCCAAAACCACCCAGTGGGCTTCAGCAAATAGCTGAAAAAGAATGAGGATTAGTAGTCTTTCACGAACATAATTTAAGGGCAGCGTATCAGTCAGGGTTAACTAGAGTAAGAACTCACAGGTATGTAAATACTACATGAGGATTTATGGAATCTGCTTACAGTTTCAAAGCAGTGTCTACCTTTACATAAGCCAATCATTTCATCAACACGCCCAAAGTCACATAATCTTAGGTGTTACATGATTCAGTTAAATTGGCAATCCAGATTAACCATCACAAGCAAGAAGTACCACCATACTTTAAAAAATGGCTGACTCTGAAAAACTGAAAGCTAGGCTGGATTCAGGGCTTGGGCTCCCCCCCTTCCTCCCCGCCCCGTCTCATCATTATTGTTATATCTGTTTTATCTCCTTCATTCTTTTCTCTCAGATCAGCCATTTCCATTTCTGTTCCATGAACATGACCCGTTATAATTGTTGCAAAGTGGCACCCCCTGCCAACCTACTAGGTGAACAGATCCCTTCCCAGATTTCCAGAGAAAGTCACCTGATTGGATCAGCTGAGGACAGCTGTCCACCCTGAACCTGAGCTCAAATTAAAAAAAAAATTAGATATGGAGGTTTCTGGTTAAATTATAAGGATACCCAGAGCTCTGGTGCTGGCCTAGAATTCTGAACACCCCAATAAATCCTGATGAGAGAAGAACAAGAGGGAGGTTAAGATCTTAAGCTTTAGTGACAAATTGCCTGGGTTCTGGTCCAAATTTTACCAGCTTTTTTTTTTATATTCCAATAGTTTTATTTTATTTTATTTTTTTATAACAATTTTTTTATTGAACACAAATAGTATACATTTACACTATATTTGGTGCCCTCCCCCCCCGCCCACATTTCCCCCACCACCACCAATGGTTGTCCAGGTTAACCATGTCTTATTCATAATTTTACACATGTTCAAGTGTAGACCCTTATTAATCTAGCTTTTAAATGTGTCCTTGAAAAACTAAAATTCTCTCTCTCTCTCTCTCTCTCTCTCTCTCTCTCTCTCTCCCTTCCTATATAGATCTGTATGCCTATATCTAAACATACAGACTTTAAGTATGTATATAAAGCATCCAATGAAAATTCCTATCTCATCGTGTTATTCTTCTGGTTTAGATGGCATGGATACATTGCATAACAAGCAGTCGACCTCAAGCCTCTAACTATTCCTCTTATTTCTCTTGTTGCCACTGAAATGATGTAACCAGAGAAAGTCAGCTCTGCAGAGCAATCTGCAACACATTCTGGGTTCTTCTTGCAGAGCCTCTCCATCAGCCTCAGAAACCATCTCGTCCATCCTCCTGGGCAGGCTTTGGATTTATGTCTGTGCTTAATCTGAGTTTCCCGTTGATGTGCATTCAGAGAGCCTTTCCCCTCTGGGGACACGTGCGGAGCAAGGACTCATCCTCAATCTGTCCTAACCACACGCAGCCCGATGCCACCCCTTCCTCCCTGTCTCTCCCTCCTCCCCCCACCCCGCCGGGGAGTGGATGTCGGTAGTGGGTGGTGATGGAAAACCAGGAGAGGCAGAGCCCATTAGACAGAACTGCAGGCGGATGAGGCTTGCCAATTATGTTTTGTGTCTTTCTGCTTTCTCCATGGTTTTTAGGATGTACAGATTCTTTCTGGCGCTCCCCCTGGTTCTGAGCCTATAAAATAAGTTTAATGGTTGAATTTTCTTGAAGGTAATCAGAGGCAGTATAATTTATGCATATGAATAGTATTGTAGCCAGATGTAATTTTGCTCCAAGTTGTGCCACTACAGTTAGAAATGGCTCTGCTGGCTGTGTTTTGTAGAATTTGCAATTTATTTAACAGTTGACTGAGCACTGACCTCAGATAAAATAACCATAATAAAAAAGTGTTTTTTTTTAAATATATAAATCAGAGGCGGGAAGCGGGCTTTGGAGAAAGACTTGGATCCAGTATTGATTGAAAAAAGAAGCAGGTGTGGAGGATTCCAAGGCAGGTGGATACTATTTAGTTAGTGTCCAAGGCAGGAGCATCTTTGAGGGAGGGAGAGGGTTGGCATGTTTGATCTGGTATTCCCTCCCCAGTCCAGGGCCCTCTGTTTAGAGATTTATAACCTTTGAATAAAATTTTGCCTTGCTGGGAGAAATTGTGGTGGCCCTCATTCCTGCAGCTTCAGAATTGTACAGCAGAAGTCTGCAGGGTACTTGGGAGCAGCGTGGGCAGAAAGCAGGTCATGCAAAGATCCACACTAACCTCTCACACCCAACATTTCCATAGATGACTTTGTCCCATAGTGAGAGAAATCGATCTATCCCCTTTTTCACAGGGCAAACTTGCCTTTGTTCAGGTCTTTGCTTCTGCTACTGCCCATAAGCCCTTTAAAAATGAAAGGATATTTGGTTGAAGTCAGGTACGATGACAAACCTCCATCTTTTAAGGGATGGTGTTTGTATCTACACATCTAGGCTGCATCCTCTCTTCTTTGTTGCCTGGCAGGGTCTAGCCCATTGAGATAGGGTGGATGTCATATCATACCTCCTTCTCGAGTCACAAGACCAAAGAGATTGGGGTTGGGAACTTTCTGGGAGATTTGAGCTCCAGTGCAGCTGCTGATGGAGTGCAGATGAGGTTGAGATCCATCCCCATGCTTCCCAACCTGTACAGCCTCTCAGCCTCATGGGAGTGAGTGAGGGTGAAGGGTATTAGGTGAAGAACATGCTTCATGGTTTTCTTCTTGGCAGCAAATCTATCCAAATAACCCCCTACCTCCCAATCCACACCGTTATACATTCTATATGCTCACTCCGAATTGGATCTGGTCACTCCTACATTTCCACCCTTCTGAGGCTTTCTCTGGCCCCAGAGATTATGTTAAAATATATATTCTAGCCTGGAATCCAGAGCTTCTGTACCAATACCTTTTTCTGACTCCAAAGACATGTTCCATTTCAGCACTATCACAGTTTCTGGTCTTTGAGTTGCATACAAGGCGCCTGACTTCCTTCACCTGGATGGCTTCTACTTACTGGTCAAATCTTGGGTCAGCTGTCATCTGCACCAGGAAAGCATGCCTCACTCCTGCATGCTGGGTGGCGCAACCCTATCCTATGATTCCATTACCCTCTGTATTTCCTCTTCTGTGGTGGGCAAATTCATATCGATCACAGTTTTCTTATAACATCTACTGCTATGGTTTAGATATGGAATGTCCTCTGAAAGAGCTCATGTGTTAAGGTTGGGAGTTGAGATTACTGAACTATGAAGGTTCTAATATTATCAGCAGATACTGGATGGTAACTTAGGCAGGTGGGATGTGGCTGGAGGAGGTTGGTCTTTCCTTGAACTCCACCACTCACTCTCTCTTTCTTTCTCTCTCTCTCTCTCTCTCTCTCTCTCTCTCTCTCTCTCTCTCTCTCTCTCCTTCCTTCTACCATGTCCTGAGCTCCACATATTTCACCTGACCTAACATGAACTAAGTCCCTGAAATCCCCAGAACTGTGAGCAAATAAATCCTTCTTCCTCTAAGTTATTGCCCTTAGAATTTTTGGGTCATGGCAGTGAGAATGCTGATGGAAATACCTATGTGCTAACTGAACCCAAAACATTGCCTTGAATGTAGAAGAAGCCCCTGTATTTGTTAAATTACTATATATCTATATATTATAGTTGTATATACATGCTCTATATACACACTATATATATGTATATACATGGTTCTATGGATATGGTTTTATATACATATATACAACTATAGTTATATGTGTTTGTGTGTCCTCTACACATTGTGATTGAGATTAATCACAGAGGGAGGTGGGTGAGAGGAGAATATCTGGACGGAAAAGAGATAAAATCTCACACCCGGCATCAAGACAAGGTTGAAGGGCACCAAAAGTAGTATGCCCGCTAGTATATGCTGTGTACTCAGACTATGCCAGTCACTCTGCTAAGAGCTTTTCCTGGGTTATCTCATCAGATGTGCGTAGTAACACGTACAGTAGCTGTATATAGTAGCTATGACCTGCTCTGCTCAATCCATGTGGGGACATCATAGCCAGTTCAAGATGGCAACCTTGAAATATGGCTCTAGAGTGTAGTTTTCCTCTTTCATATTTTTAAGTGTTTCTTTTTAAATTCTGGAAAAATTTAAGTACTCATAAAAGTATAAAGAATAAACATATGTGTGTGCGCACATACACACACCTACACACACACACACACAAACACACCACTCACCAAATACATTTTGTCAACTATTAGCATGTTCTTTAAAGGTAGCTCTATAGCTGGGCATGGTGGCACATGCCCGTAATCCCAGTACTTGGGAGGCTGAGACCAGTAGTGAATTGAAGATTTGAAACCAGTTTAGGCAACTTAGACTCTCGGCAACCTAGTGAGATACTCTTTCAAAATTAAAGAAAAAAAAAGTATGGGGTGTAGCTTGGAGGTAGAATATCCCTGGGTTCCATCCATCACCAGTATCAAGAAAAAAAAAAAAGAAAGAAAAAATGGTAGCTTTATGGCCCATTTTGATTCCTCCCTCTTTTGAAGATGTCTCTTGTATCCTCAAGTTGCTTTGTATTACTCATAAATATAATATATATTTCATAAATATATAATTCCAATTTCATATTCTCCTTTTTGGTGGCATACCCATTCACAATAATTTAAAAATTAAATTACCTTTCTGTTTTAGAATAATTTAAAAAAAGTTGAGCTGATAGTACAGAGAGTTACCAAAACACATTACCAAATTTTCCCATTGTTAACATCATTTTTTCTCTCATGGTACTGGGAATTAAACCCAGGGGCATTCTACCTCTGAGCTACACCCTAACTCTATTTTGTTTTTTATTTTGTAACAAGTCTCACTGAGTTGCTGAGGCTAGCCTCAAAATTGTGATCCTCCTGTCTCAATCTTTCAACTTGTACTAGGATTACAAGATAACAATCCCATACTGGGCTCATTGATAACATCTATGTTAACTCAGTCCATGGTAGAAAAAGTAAAAAATAAAAATAAAATCAACATTGATTATTATTATTATTATTATTATTATTATTATTAGTCTGGGGATGGAACCCAGGGACATTCTACCTTCGACCCCCTGCCCTATTTTTTATTCTTTATTTTGAAACAGGGCCTCACTGAGTTGTGGAGGGCCTCACTAAGTAGCTGAGGCTGGCTGCGAGCAAGCGATCCTCCTGTCGCAGCCTCCCAAATGCTGCGATTACAAGTGTGCACCACTACGCCCGGCTTGGTACATTATTATTAATTAAGCTGCGAACTATTAAAATCTTCCTGGTTTTTCTGTCTCATCCCCTTCCTGCTCCTGGATCCGGGCCAGGGCACCACAGTATCACAGTACTCTAGTCTCCATTGCTTGGTGATGGCTTCTTGGTTTTCCTGTTTTGGTTTTTTTTTTATGATTTTGACCATCTGGAGGAATCGGAGCCAGGAATCCGGTAGTGTACTCTGATCAGGGTGCGTCTAATGATTGCTCCTGTTCTCACTGGGGTTATGCGTTTGGGGGAAGACTACCTTAGAAGGAAAGTGCCTTTCTTGTCTCATCCTATCATGATGTCTACTTAACGTCCAAAGTGATGCTAACCTCCATCACTCGCTAAGGTGCATCTTCAGGCTTCTCTGCCCTAGAGATGACTTACCCTCTTCCCCTGCTCTATGGCTTTGGAAGCAAGTCACTAAATCTAGCCCACTCTCAGGGATGGAGCTTTTAAACTCCGCCTCTTGGAGAGGAGGACATCTATGCACACTAAACAGAATTCTTTTGTAGGGCTCATTTGTGCTTTTTCTCCATTCATTTATCTTCTAATTTATTTATTTATATCAATTTGGACTCCTGCTTATTTGCTTTTACTTTGGGTAATATTCAACACAACATTATTTGCTTTCTAGCCTGAATTGTTCCGTCTCTTGTCACTGAGAACTCTTTTAAGCTGACCACTCTATCTTGGCCAAGCTTCTATCTTTTGATTAGTTCCTAGGTCCTTATTTTTCAATACTATAAAATTCTCTCTTTTGTATTTTTTTTTTGCCTTGGACCTAGAATCAGCCATTTTTTTCAGGGCTCTTTAAAATTTTAGATACCGTGGCAAAATATACCTAGAATTTATAATTTTGACCATTTTTAAGTATACAGCGATGCTAAATCTACCCACATCATTATACAAACCTCAGCACTGTACGGATGAGTTATTCTTTTTGACAGCTGTGTAGTCGCCCGTTGTTAGAATGTGCCATCATTTATTTATTCTTTCTTTAGCTGAGGTTGATTCTGAATTTTCCTAGATTCCTGTGATGCTAAAAATCAAACATCTCTTGGTCTAAGGCCAAATGTGCATGGGTAAGAGCTTCTTCAGAGGAATTTTCTAGAAACACTGGATCCTGGGATGTAAGAAATGCATATCTTCAACTATTCCAGACATTGCCAAACTTATCTCTGAAGTGACTCTTCAAGTTGGGGAGTTTGTACGTTCTGGCTAACTCGGACATTATTCGGCCACACACTCTGACAGTGGGTATCTCATTGTTTTAATCTACATTTTCAGCTTACAAAGCAGGGCATGCTTCTTTTTTTCCATGAATTTACTAGCCACTCAGGACTCCTCCTCTGTGAATTACCTCCTCTCATGCTGGGCTGCTTCTCCTTCCTTATTGATCTGCAGGACTTCTTTATATGCTGGGGACAAAGTCACTCTTCATTTTATGTGTTGCAAATATCTTCTCCCAGCTGTGGCTTGCCTTTTAACTTTTCTTTTTGGTATTTCATTTTTTGTCATACAAAATATTTTAAAGATTTTTCTTTTCACGGGTAGAGCTTTAATCCATTCAGAATATAATTTTTTTATATGGTGGGAGTTAGGGACCTAATTTTGTCTTTCACACTATTTTTACTATATGTCATCGATTCTAGGGTATACTTTTATGCCCCAACATTTTTTCATCTCTGAAATTGTGCCGCATCTTACTATTGATGCAATATCATGGTGTTTTTCTCTTGTTACGGTATATAAAGTCATATGTGTCTAACAATCAGTAGCATATTACATTTAATAAAGGGTAGACACCATTTATAAGTTTATCCTAATTCTTAATACTTGGTGGACTGAATCTTCTGCTTCCCTTACCTGGGAATTACTGTTTTGTTTTAGTTTTTTTTTTTTTTTGTATTTTATATGAGTACTAGAATTGCTTTGTTAAGTTCTTAGAACAACTCGTGGTTTCTTTTCTCTCTCTGTTGCTTTTAAAATTAGAATTGCACTGACCCTACGGACTAGGTACTTGGGGAGATTAATCGTGGTTAAGATATTCCACTATACCTAAGTTGGCAGAAAGTTTGGGGTCCCTGGTTTAAAGGAACGGGTCACGTGAGAGTGTGAGCAGTTATAGACCCAGGATCCTGGTTTTTCTCCTTGCAATTCCTAATTTTCCATGGCCTATCCTGTCTTCCAGAGAAATGAGACCCATGTCACTGGACGTGTCCCTGCTATGACTAAGGGGTAACTGTTAAGGTGGTGGAGGGGGCCTCTTCATCTCGAGGTAGAAATGGACTCTTGCCTACTGCTAAAAGCAACATGAGCATCAGGTCACCCAGTAGAAGATGGAAACCAGGGGCAGAAGGACTCTCTTTGCTTTATCCATCTGCCTAGGGCCAGCCCTGTGCTAGAAGGAAAGTATTAACAGTTGGCCATTTTCCCTTCATTTCTGTGGCTCCTGGAGATGACACTAATTGCACCAATTCCTATCCAGCTGGGATCTCTCCCTTCCTCTTCTTTACTCCCATTTTCCCTACTTTTTATCACTCTAAATATTTAAAAATAAACATTAAAATAGGAGTTGGCAAATCGATAGCCCACAGGCCAAATTGATATGCTGCTTGTTTTTGTAAGTTAAGTTTTATTGGCCGTGACCATATTTACTCATTCATGTACTGTCTGTGGTACTCCCAGTCAGTAAAGGTGGAGTTGAGTTGTGATAGACCCTGAATGCCCCAAAGAGGTTAAAGCATGTGCAATCAGATCCTTGGTGGGAAAAAAAAAAAACATTGTTAATCCTGGTTTAAAAGAAGACATTGGTCACACTAACAAACATATCAAAGTCAATCACTAAGCTAAATATGAGAAGGAGGGAGAGGGAGGAAATGGAGTGGGAATTGGGGAAGGGATAATTGAGTGATATGTGCATATATGCCTCTACCATCTTGTACTCCATAAAGATGTATGATTACAATGCACAAATAAAAAATTGCTATAAAAAAAGAAGACACTGGCTGGGTGTGGTGGTACACCCCTGTAATATCAGTACTTGAGAGGGTCACACACACACACACACACAGATAGAGATAGAGATAGAGATAGAGATAGAGAGAGAGAGAGAGAGAGAGAGAGAGAGAGGAGGAAAATGGTTGGCACAAAGTGTACTTGTTCCCTGGATTCCAACACTTAGGGATGCCTTCATGGTTTTGTTTTGTTCCTGTTGTAAATTTTTTTTTTTCTTGGTAAAGAGTTAAATGGTCCAGGAACAGCTCTAAGAAGTGTAAAAACAGGGGAGAGAGCACAAACCCATTTGGGGCCACAGAGCCCAGCCAGAGGGATGCAATCGCTCCCTCCTGGTTTGAGGCTGTCCTCGGGAAATTACCTTTGGAAGAATCAACATCTCACAACAGCACAGGGAGAGAGGTCCAGGGAGGCTTCCCAGCAGAGTTCATTTTCTCTTTCCTCAGCTCTGTGTGGGGAGGACGGCAGTGAGGGTTATTACACTCCTTTATTAGAAACTCCTTTAGGCCAACTAAGCAATCAGGTGAAATGTGCCACTTCAGATTGTGTGTGACCAAAGTATTGGTTTTTGACAAGAATTCTCTCTCAGATTTGAGATTTCTGGCTGCCTCTCTCCACTGCTCTTCCTGCCTCAGTCCACTCTATTTTCATTTCTTCTCAACTGCTGTGTTAAATGTCACCAAGCTCTTTTTCCTAACACGGAGAACCAGGAGCCCAGGGCTGAGGGCTGTGGACATTTCCCTCCACTGTAAAGAGCAGCAGCTATCAGGGACATTCCCCCAGCGTGCTGCACGTGGACTGCTCATGAAACTTACAACACATCCTTAGACTAAAAATAGTAAAGAAATAAATAGAAATATTATTTAACAATCACAGAAATCAGAAGCTGAATCCTAGCACACTAAGCTCATGTTTCTTGAGCAGTACTATGGGGATAAAGTCAATAATCCAATAAAAGCAATGACCACTGTGGCAGACTAAAGAGCATCCCCCTCCAAAATGGCCCTGTCCTCATCCCTGGCACCTGTGCCTATATTACTTTTCATGGCAAAATGAACTTTGCAGATGTGACTAAGGAAATTAAAGCGCTGGAGATGGGGGCTGACCTTGGATTATCTGAGTGGACCCACTGTGACCACAGGGACTTTATCAAAGGGAGGCAGGGGGAATGAAGGAGATGTGGTGTGATAATGGAACTAGCGGTGTCTGTGTATGTGTGTGTGTCTGTGTGTGTGTGTGTGTATGTGTGTGCACGTGTGTGTGTGTGTGTGTGTATGGAATCAACACACACACAAACCTACTTGAAGATGCTATGCTGTTGCTTTGGAGATGAAGGGTGGGGCCATGAGCCAAGGAATTCTGCAGGCTCTACAGTATGGAAAAGATAAGGAAATGAATGCTTTCCCAGAGCTCTCAGAAGGCGCACAACCCTGACTACATCTTATTCCAGCCCAAGGAATACTGTTGCACATCGCTGACCTCCCGAACTGTCAGGTGATACATCTGTGACGCTGCTTTAAACAAGTAAAGTAATGGCAATTTGTCATAGCAGCAACAAGAAGCTTATACAATATGGAGCAAACAAGAAGCACTTACTATGTTACTGGTGTTGTGCTAAATTGTCTACCGATGGCATCTCATTCAGGTGCATGATTGCCAGCTGAGTTAGGAGGGATAATCTACGTTTTATGCACACAAGGTTATGAGACCCAGCAAGGGGAGTCACAGATATGCAGTTCTTACCAGGCCTAACTCCAGAGCTCATCTTAGAGGGCTGCACTATAATAGGAAATCTCAGTCCCCAGGGTTTGCTGAGGACCTGACATTTACAAAGAGGTGATCTCTCAATATTTCCTTGGCCATGGATTCTGGCATGGTAGAAGGGTTGCAGGAATGGATGGTGGATAAGCAGATATTGTCGCTGACTGGGTGACCTTTCACTAGCTCCTTATTTATTTATTGGCCTCAGCTTCTTTATCTGTTTGGGCAGGAGAATGTGGATGATGGGATATTTACTCGCTCATTCATCCCTAGGAGATGTTGGCATGCTATTTCCAGTTCACCCAGATCTGTGTGTACAACAGGAGACCAAGTCACTACCTGTAGGCTTTCTCTCAGAATTTGAACCTCCCCAACATAGATCTTTCCACTGGAGAAAAAATAGCTTTAAAATTTCAGACACAAGGTGTTCAATTTAGAGGCAAAGAGTGGATAGAAACCTTCACAAATAAACCTGTGACTGTGAAAACCTGGTATCTCACAGAAATATATTTATCTTGTTAGTGTTACTGGAGAATATTTGCATAGCAGGAAAAAGAGCTTTTAACTCGTTTCCTTATCTGGCCTTCTTACTGTAGAGAATTTTTTCCCCTGAAGGTGTATCTCCCTACTGAATCTAGCGTTTAAAGGAAATGTCATCAGGACCAGGATGAAAATTGAATTTTTCCAATGCCTAAGGACAACTTTTTTTTTTTTTTAACTAACTTAGCCGACTCCGAACCTTAAATGGCTGCAGACATTCCAATCTGCTTTGAATCTGCTACTCTCTCCCGACTTTCAACCTCTGACAGGCTGTGCCTTCTTCTTTTACCTTCCCCTACCCTGCTCCCTGTACAAGTTGGCAGTCCTGCCTTTACTCTGTTCATCTCTCCCCTTCTTGAATTGAAAAGTCCCTAATCTTATTCCCCTTGTGACTGCTTTATGTGCAAAAGTTTCAGAGTCTGGGAAATTGGCAGTTCCTTTTCTCTTACTGATAGCGTGGGTTGCTGGTCCATTCCAATAACTGGATTTCCTGAACTCCTAGGAAGAATGGCATCTTCCATTTACATGCGTAAGGGAGGAAGGTGAGATGAAAGGAAATGGAAGGGTTAGCATTCTTTTAACCCTCAAGTGACTTAAATATCCATGGGAGCTCATTATTATGCCCATTTCAATAGCCACCTCTGATTCTGATCTGGGGAAGTATCGGCTTATCCCATGAATGAATATTAGGTGACATTTTTAGACACATTAAGTCCAAATATAGGTCCCTGATAGCATTCTATTCTCAGAGGCTGAGCCCTGGTCTGACTTGGCACGACTTGGCCTCTTCTCAGCTGTGGGGAAGATTAAGAAATAGCAATGAAATGGGGAGAGGGGACCAGACGCTCTGTCCCAAAGAAGAAAACTAACAATCCTTTCTGTGCATTTCTGATCAAGCAGTAGACCTCACACACAGAAAAAAATTTATACCAGCTTAGTTAAGAAGCTTGAATGTAAAACCAGAAAATGGCCTGGCAGCAAGCCTTATATAAGTGAGGTTCTGTGTATAACCCTGGAAGCTCTATATAGCCCATAAAATAGAGGATGGGGGACAATTCCCACCCTTTGAGCTAAAGAAACAGCCAGGAGCCATAATGACTCCTTTAAGTAAAACCACAGATTTTATGGTCTAATCCGTAAAACTGTTATGATAAAATTTCTATAGAATAAATGCACAGGTCTCTCCCTCCCTCCCTCCCTCCCTCTCTCCCTCCTTCCCTCTCTATTCTTGTCTTCTTTCTCTCTCAGTGCTGGGGATGGAAACAAGTGTATACTGCAGGCTAGGCAAGTGATCTACCATGAAGCAACATCCCCGGACCCCGTCCAAAAAATGTCAACCGTACATCTTGGTACATTTTTACATACAAAGTCATCCATGTATCCACCATCCAGGTCAACATAGAAAGATGTCCATCCACCTGAGAAAGCCCCAATATGACCATTTTAGTACTAGTCACATCCTCTGTCCTCACAAAGATAATCACTTTTCTGATTTCTGTCCCCATAAATTAATGTTGGCTGTTCATGAATAGCTAAATGTCATCATGTGGCACATACTCATTTGTGTTTACTCCACAGTAGCAAAGAATCAGCTACTTTCAACAACGTGGATGAATCTCAGAAACATCATCTGGAGCCAAACAAATTGGGGTCCACTGGAGAGCGAAAAGCTTGCTATTGATGTATGTGGGGACAGTAGGTATAAAGGAAGGGTGTTCTGGGGGAAATCAGCTGGAATGTTCACCCCATCTCCTGAAAAGTAAAACCTTGAGCCTGTATGAAGTTGGGGAAACCCATCCCATGCAAGAAAAAGAAACTCTAAGACATTATTGATGGGATTATACATTAGTACAATCTCTATGGAAATCAGTATGGAGATTCCTCCAAAAGCTGGTAGTGGAACCACCATATGACGCGGCTATACCACTTCTCGGTACCTTTTCTAAAGAAGGAAAGTCAGAATACTATAGTGACACATGCCTACCCATGTTCATGGCAGCATAATTCACAATAGCCCAATTATGGAGCCAACCTAGGTGTCCATCAACAGATGACAACAGATCAAACAAATGCACTATATACCCACAATGGATAAAGCAGCCTAAATGAGGGGGGTGGGAGGGAGGAAGAGAAAATTTTTTTAATGGACATTCACAAACATTCCAAACATTAAGCTAAACAAGAGAAGGAGGGAGGGGAGAAGAAATGGGGTGGGGATTGCCTAAGGGCTAAGTGGGTGATGTGTGCATGTATGCCTCTACCATCTTACACTCCATTAAGATGTATAACTACAATGCACCAATAAAAAATTTAAAAAAGAAAATTGGTTAATACAGAAAAAAGAGCAAAATTATGTCATGGGTAGGAAAATGGATGAAACTTTAGAGAACCCCATGCTAGGTGAGGTCAGCCAATCTCGGAGAGCCGAGGGTCATGTGTTTTCTCTTAACTATGGGAGCTAGTGAGAAAATAGGAATGGAGCAAGACTTCATGACTATACAGCTTTGCACTTTAATAGACAATGTGAGCTCTATGCCCACTGGGATCCCTGTGCCTTCCCAGTGATTCTGTCTTCTTGGAGATCTACCCATTCTACCTGGGAGCAGCAGAGACCAGAACTGACGTGAGCACGAGGCCCTTCCCATGTCTTTGAAATATCTCAGGGGGCCACTCCCCCAGGCTCCGACTTCCCCCTCTCCTCCAAACGCCCACAGAATTAATGCAGTGCCAGAGGTGTTGAAGGGTGCACTGGGCTCGCGGGCATCCTTCAACAGCCACCGCTCCTCACCTGTCTCCACGCCCCCAGCAGAATTCAGGAATCATTAGTGTTTGATGATCCTGTGTTTCCACACTTCAAGCTCTTGTACTTTGAAATTGAAATTCCTGAGCCTACAAGGGACCCTGTGCTGACAGCTGACTTATTGAACTTTTTCCGGCTTCAGCAGCTCAGAAAGTCAATCTATCCACTCTGCTTCTTACGGTTGCGTGACCTGCTGCAAAGCTCTGATCCAGGCGATGCTGGTGAAACCGGAAGCCATGTCCACTTCTGTCGTTTCCCCGTGTCAGGGGATGCTATGACATTAACTCGTGCACTAATTAACACGGACCAGGCTGGTAAAATGCCACGCAGGACTACGCATGCCCATGCTCTGCTTCTGAGAGTGGCGGCCAGGGTCCAGTGGTCCTTCCTGAAGTCCATTTTCAAGTTCCAAATGCTCTCTGCTCTCTTGAACAACTCATTCTGCACTCAGGGATGACAGTGGCCCTCTCCCTCATATAGAATATGTGTTTGTTGCCCCTGTACCACAGCGTCTTAGCTTGTTGAGTGGTCCTAAGTACTAACTCAGAGATAAGCATTAAGTAACATAATGCGGGTGCTTAGTGGAGTGCACCTGAAATCATCCTCAGTAGTTACCAAGTTACCATTCTGAAATGTGGAAAATCGGATCCTTTTCAAACTACCTACAGTTTGGTTGCAATTTTCTATGCTTCTGCTTTGTCCTTGTCAGATAAGAGTCTCCTCTTCCCATATACGGGTCTTGCCTACCACCTGAGCCCCTGTGGACAGGGACTTCTGGCCTTTCTGGGGACAGTCATTAACCTTTACTGAGTAAAGGACTCCCTGTTGCTGCTTACCCAGACCCAGCTAGCATTGCCTTAGAGGAGACAGAGCAGCCACGAGTAGACACCCACTGTCTAAGTCATCTCTCCTGGTATGTTTGATTGGGGAATCCGTATTTGATGTCAATTTATTTCCTCTGTCTTTTTCTTCAGGACTCATTTCTCTTGACTGGACAGGCATGTGTCTCATAGTACATTATTTTCACTGATGCCTTTCCCTGGGCCTTCAAGGCATAATTTATGTTGACCTAATGGCTTGCTTGTTTCTCAATTTTTTTGAAATTCGATGGAAACCCATTTGGATGTTCACCTCTGGTAAGATAACAAAAACTTAATAGTAATAACAATAACTTTATAATAATAGTTAAATTATATAATAAAATAATCTTATGTATGTAACAACATTATTTCAGTGATTAGCATGGTTTCTGATATAAGCTCTTATCAATCAACTATAAATAATCTTACCCAATGCTCAAACCCAAACTGAAAGAAGAGCTCCTCTGTTTGACCTTAGGCTTAGAAACCATTGCCTGTCTGTTTTTTTCTATCTTGTGTTGAGTCTCTTATTTACTGGACCCCATTTATTTCTGTTTCTTGGTTACAACTCCATTTAAAAAAAACTTAAATGCATTCCTGAGTGCATGAACATTCCTGAATGCCTGAACAGTCGTATGTCTGGCTTTAATACTTGCATATCTAAAAAAAATGTTCACCATTTCAGTTGACTGATCATTTGAGTAGAAAGTTAGGTTGAAAATCATTTTCATTCAAAATGTTGACGATGTTGACCCACAGTCTTCTAGTGTTTGAAGCTGAGGTGGCTGATGCTGTTCTGATCCTTATCTCCACGTTTGTGACATGTCGCTACTCTCTTCTCCTTTATCCCACCCCTAAAATCTCTTAGTGCCTATCCTCTGTCTTAGATGATCTGTCTCCTTGCTTTTCCCTCTTTCTCCCCACTTTTTCCTTCCTTAGCTTAAGATGAACACACTAATGAAAACACACCCTCCAGTTCTAGAAAGACTGTTTTGTTACGTGTTGGACAATTTCCTCTCACTTTTTGTTTTTGGTTTCCTTATTTTTGAAAATCCTATTATTTGGATATTAGATTTCATTCTATTTTTTTAAAAGTCTGTTGATCCCAAGCTTTCTATTTCTTTGTCTTTTAATTTTGTATCCTAGAAGCTTATTCTGTATTGTTCTATAAACTCCTGATTTGTAAAATAAATCATCATAATATATTAAGAATCTTCAACTTACTTGTATTCTACTTTTTCTTGTCTTTTACTCTTTGAGGGTGATTTACTTATGTATTTTTCTTCTTGAATTATTTCTTTTTATTTCTATTTGGGTCCCACTTTTAGAGTCTCACTCTTTCTAATGTCTGGTGACTCTTGATGGGCAGGTCCTATATTTAGTTGCAGATGGTTTTATTTTTGAACACTCAACATCCAGTATGGAAGTTCTTTTACTATCAAAGGAAAATTTCAACCCCATCTCCCAAATCCTCCTTCAGCTTGGATAGCAAAGAAGCTATCTAGATAAAAAATTAGATAGTCATCACTACTCTTTCCTATCTCCTTGTATGCCCCATTCAAGCCCATAATCCTCTGTGTTAAGTGAGGGTTAGCCCCATTCCCTACATCCTGGTAAGATGGAATGAGCTGACTCCTCCTTTGTACTCCACCACATTTTATTCATATACAAGGATATCCTGGGACTTTCTCTAACCACAGCAATGGGGCCTGGAGGTGTGATGGCAGAACAATTCTCTGTATTTTTCTTTTTCCTTTTTTTGAGGCTGAGCAGATTGTCTGTTCCCACCAGTCAGTGTGAGACCAGAGAGTGGAAATTTCCACTTGCTGTCAAATCCAGAACCAGTTGTCAGAGCTGTAGGACTAGGGTAGGGTGAAGTAGTAAAGAGGAAATTAAATGATGAGACTGGAGGCTGAGTGGACTGGGAAGTGGGTGGGAGAAGCAGGGCCTTGTGCATGGTCTTTCTGTATAGCCAGGGGTGTCTTGTTGGTGTAACAAAACCCGTAAAGCTGAGATGAGTCCTCACAGGTCACCGTCGCATTCTACTGGCCTTTCTGACTGACCTTGAAGGTCAGAGGACTGTGTTCTGTTCTTCTGTATCTTAGCACTTAAGAGGAGGGTCTGGCTCCAAGGAGATTCTCTGGCTGTGTTTGTAAAATGAAAATGGTGCCTTTTGTCAGTGGTTTCTAAACCTGGCTCAGCATCAGAACATCAGAATCACTGGGTCAAAATTAAACCCTGTATAATCGGGCTTGAGTCCAGATCCCCCAGTCAGAGCCTCCAGGGACAAGTCCTGAGAGGCAGCTTTGCCGACAAGGTCACTAGATGGTTCTCAGGCAGCCCACCCTGGCTGCTCTGTGTTCTGGGGATGGCAGGTATCACTTTATCCTCCATCCTCTTCATCTTCATCTCCCTAGGGTCCTGTGGGTGGTAACTGACATATTCCTTATTGAAGGACCCTGTTTCCAGACAGTTCTAGCCAGTTCCCCTTGGTCAGGGACTATTGAAAGATTTTTTGATTTTTTTTTAACCTATGGGAAGCCAGAGAAAGCATTTCCCTCCTTTTTTTCTTTCTCAGGTTTCCAAGCTTGGGCTGGAAGCAGCCTGGGCATGCTTGGGTATTCTTCCCCGAAAGTCACATCCTTTCTCGAGATATTTACAATGGCAGAGATAATGGGTTATTGATGAACCAATCAGCTGGGATGGCCCCTGGTGAATTAGCTGCTGGCCACTGGGCTGCCTGGGATAAGGAGCTATTGCTGATCTCAGCAGTAGGGAAAGGTCTAAATCACCCATCCCCTCCTGCAAGACCAGTCATCTCTGTTAAAGGTGCCTCCACAGCCAATGCCTCATCCAGGGAAGCAACTTATTTAATTTACAGCTAATTTAAGGCTTGCAGCTTTGGGATCAGATGGATGAAGGTTTCACTCCCAGCCCTGCCTCTGTTCCTTCTCTGTGTAACCAAAATGCAAGTTATTTAACATTCCCAAATTTCAGCCTCCTCCTCTATGAAATAATGATCCTGCTACAGACTTTGCAGAATTGCCCTAGACAGTAAATAAAGCGATGAATATAGAGCATTTCACAGTTTACAGAGCACGCTTAAATGCATTCTAATTTACACCTCATGATAACCCACAATAACCCTACTTTATTTGTGTGTGATCCGTTCCTTTTTTACACATACATATTACAAGTTTCAAAGGTTTGAGTATCTTACTCAAGACTCAACCCCTCCTCACCCTCAATATGCATATGTATAGAAGAAGAGACAAAGATTCTAGAGGGTAAATGATCTGCCCCAGGTCATAGGGTCATTATGTGGCCAGCTCAACAGCTGATATGCTTTGTGTATCAGTCTTGGAGGACTTAATTGAACTGGTTTCTGTCTGTCTCCCTGTTTGTGGAGGGCTGCAAAAACAGCCCCAGCTGTCCACTCTCCCCAGCATGCAGGCCTTTGGGATATAAATACACAGTGCCCTTCCACTGTGACTCAGGTTAATGATGGTGTGCCAGCCTGGAGCCCAACCACTCAAAGGACACTGGTTGAGAACTTTTGTGTATACTCGTTCCCTTTCTGTTGCATGTGACTGGGCTAGGTTGCTGAAGGATAGGAGGAACAAAACATAGAATCGATTCCAAACTGACCCCAGATACATGAACAGTAACATGCCATCAGACACCACTAAGTTTGCATTGTTTGTTACGCAGCATGATTATGTCAGAGATAGCTGATACTAACTTCATCTTCAAGGCTTTCTTTCTCACTCTGTTTACACATCCACACTGGCTTTCCTTCAGACCCTTGAACTAACGAAGCTCTTTCTTGCCTTGGTCCATCTGCAAATGTGTTGCTTATTGTTTCAGCTCAGCTCTTTTCCCTCTCATCCTGGAAGTCTCAGCTTAAATGTTACCTCCTTGGCAAGAATGTCCTTGACTATTCTGTCTGCATTAGGGCAGTCTACATATTCTCTATTAGTCAATCCTGTTCTCTACCATCACAGCCTTATTATAATTTATAAGCGTACAATAATGCTTTAGCGGAAAAAGTAACGCCATGGCAGGCTTGATGGCTGCATGTTTTATTTGCTATTCTATTCTTAGCACCCAGCACAGTGCTTGGGATGGAGCATGCTCTCAGCACGCATTTGGTGAATAAGTGCACACAAGAATGAATAAATTGGCAGAAACAGGATTTCAAGTCCTTGCTCTTCCTTCTCTTTCTTCTATGCCACAATTATGGCTTTATTGGAGGTTTAGGGCTTATCTGTCTTGGAGTACCCTATCTGTAGTGCACAATTCCCTGATAATGTTTAGTCTGTTTAGCTAGCATCTTTTTTTTTTATCAGTTTACACTCAAGTGAGCAGCTTAACACTTTCAGGGATTAGCTGACAGTCAGCTGAGAGAAGGCATGGAAAACAACATTCTCAGATCAGAATATAGGGAGATGAAAGCTTCAGGGGAAAGCAATGGAGACCTGAGGCTATGCAGGGACACTTGTGGGGCTTAGCTCTGGCCCTGCTTTACATGAAGGCAATTCTGGCTCCCGCTGTCAGTTCTTGCTGCAGTAACTGGTTGACACCTTGGGCATTCCAGGTTTGTTTTGGAGGAGACGTGCCTAGATGGGGTAACAGGGTACCACTTCATGCAGAAATGCACTTCATCCTGGGGTACTAGTCACTGCCCTCTGGGGCCTGGAACTTGGCCTACTTGGAATCTTGCTGTCGGAGGTACTTAGCCAGAGTGCCCATTATGGGTTGATATCCAGCAAGTCCAAAACCTGGGGGATGGTTTCAAGTTTCAGCACATTACATAAAGAAGGAGACAAGGAAGGTGGGTGTTGCCTATGCTCAATTCAGAATTCTGAGCAAACTCCACTGAGCACTGGGAATCTTGGAATGAGGTTTCCCTGAGAGTGACAGGGAAATCAGATGCAAAACATGCAAAAATCAGAGTGAATATCTGGCTCTTCTGCAGCAGGACTTGAGAAATATCCATCAGAAATCAGCTAAAGGGTGTTTCTAAAATTCAGATGGCTTTTACAGGACAGTAAAGAGTAGAGAAAGAGAATAAAAAAAAACCATACAGGATGAATTCTACCTGCTAACACTGGTTGGGTGAAACATTCCAAATGACCATCAGTTTGGGGTGAAGAACGTTTTGGAAGCTCAAGGGCATAGTGCCTGCTTTGTCATCTCCCTTGTGGGGAGGATGGAGTGTCAGGAACATTTGTAGAAGCAGAGATCACATCTTTAACAAGAGCAGAAGGAGGGCAGGACCAGACTCTGGCTTTCACAATAATCCTCTCTAGATAACTATCAAGGATTCTCATGAGAACTTCCTTCTCTGGGCTTGTTCCAGAGAACTTAAGGACCCCTAAAAGTTTTACCAGGTCCCAGTAGCACCAGCCTGGTGACCAAGCCTTTGCCTATGCACTTTTGGGGGATATCTGGCAGCCAAACCTGGCAGCCATGAATACCAGGAGGTGGGAATGAACTGGGCCCATGTCAGGAGCTGCCTGGGACAAATGATTTAGAGCATGACTCTTTCACATAGTCATTCCTCAGGAAAGCTGTGTAGCCTCTCTTGGCCTCTTATCCATTTTATTTTTGCTAGGTGTAGTAATAGCACCTGTCAGATAGAGAAGTTGTTAGGATTAAAAATGCAGAGTTGGAATACCCAAGAATGGTGTTGTCCTCCTGTGTTTCTTATTGAAACCACTATTAGCTGGTTAGAGAGGAATCATCCTGCCTTCCCAGGTAGCCTTGAGAAAGACATCAGAGAGAGTGGAGTACCAGGATGCTGGAAACTGGAGGGTCACCTTTCAGGTTTGCTATGTGATTTTGTATATTTTTCTCCTGTTCTCTGAGACTTTATTTATTCATCCATAAAATTAGAGGGCTAACGAGATAACAACAACAATAACAGCAGCAGCAGCAGCAACAACAACAAAAAGGTTTCATTTTCTGGTGCCAGTTTTGAATGACTGGCTGTGGATGTCTGGAGCTTTGTATGGAGAAAGAGTTTAATGGTGTGGGGAGTCAGTTCCTAGGGGCCCAGGAGAGCTGAGTGTATCCCTCGGTCACCAGCTCTGCACCCACATCACAGGATGGCAGCCTCGAGAAGTAGTTTCACAAGGTTATTTGCAGATGTTGCAAACCAGGGCTCCCCTCGCTGCACCAGGAGTGGATCATTAAACATTTCCTATCATGTTGCTCGTTTCAAAGCCCTGTGGGAAAGGGGAAGACATTCCCTGGAATGCCTGCTGGAGCTCCAGGAAGAGAATGCAGAGCGATGAGTGACCAGTGCCCATTTGCCTTTCCTGCTCCGTTAATTCCTGGCTTTCTCCGTAGACTGAAACTCTTGGAGTTTCTGCAGTTTGGGGTGGCATAAATGCTTAGGCAGAGAAAAGGTTGCCAGCTTAGGCTCTGTGTCTAAAAGAAAAGGTGCTCTCAGCCTAGCTCATATCTTCTGACCTTGCCCTCTCGTCTTTGTTTCCTTCAAGTGTCCACGAATGTAATAGTTGGGTCATGCCAATAGCTTATTTTCTCTTTCTCTGGATAGAATGCAAGTATCTTAAATAACATAAATTCTATTACATTACTATTGTTATTGGTCCTGGGTATTAAACCCAGAGGTATTCTACCTCTGAGAAACATCCCCAGCTCTTTTTTTTTTTTTTTTTTTTTTGGTGGTACTGGGATTCCTTGAAACCCTTCTACCTGCGGCCTACACTCCCAGACGTACTTTATATTTTTATTTGGAAACAGGGTCTCTTAAGCCAGTGAGGCTGGATTCGAACCTGCTGGACCCTCCTGTCTCCGCCTCGCTAGTGTGGGGATTACAAGCATGCACTACCACGCCCGGCTTGTTTTGTTTTTAAACAGGGTCTTGCTCAGTTGCTGAGACCGGCCTTGAACCTGACTGAGATCCTCCAGCTTCAGCCTCTTAAGTGCTGGGATTACGGGTATGTGCAACCATGCCTGGCACGGTTTCACTATTAATGTGCATCTTAAACAACATACATTCTACGGCATTATTAATGGACACAGTATAACTCGAGCTCAGAGAAAGGATTATTTCCAATTTTCGCCCCCTATCTTCCATCTCAGAGTTGAAAATAAGAGATTTCCAAGTTAAGGAGTTTTACTACTGCCACATAGTAATAAATGATTAGGCTGGAGCTCATACCCAGATCTTCTTACTACAGCCTCTCCTTTCAGAGGACTTCGCTAGGACGAGAAAACCTGGGCTGTGGAGGGGAGAAGAGGGTAGAGAAATGTGAGACCAACCTGGTTGTCCCTCTCTGCCATTCGGTGGTCTCCAAAGCAGAGACATATGGCCACCATCATTACACACCACCCAGAGAGGAGCTAATGACGTGATCATGGACCTACTACAGTCAATTATTGCAATTACTGGAAGCCACTCTCCTGTCATATCTCATTTAGCACAGAACTCCACATGGGAGGCTGGTGGCACGGAGGGTCCTGGGCCATTGTTCCTGCCCTCGCCTGGAACAGGCATCTACAAAAGGAGAATGCCAACCCCAATCAGCTGCTCCTGCAGAAGCCATTAAGCTGGGTGACATGTTCACTTAGGGTGACATATATTGATCATGTAAAACACGCACACTGTATAATATGATTAAGCAAACTCAGCCAGTGTCAGCGGGAGCTAGCGGAACCAAGCATGGAAACGGGTGCTGTGACCAGAGCCCCGGGCTCCGGTGAGAACTCTGAACTCAGGCTAGAAACTACTGCTTATTTCTATCATCTGCAGTTCACTTGCTCATTCATTAAGTCAGCCTTTCACGTATTCATTCAACTCCTCTCTTTTGAGTCCCTCTATGGGAGGGTCTCTGCGATAAGTCCTGGGGACGGAATAATGATCAAGCCGCCCCCTTGGTCCTCCTGCCATAGAGAGGGACAGAAGGGGCATGGGTATCAACAAAGGATCGGTGGTCATCAGAAACAGAAATAAATGCTCTGAAGGAAAACGTCATGGCTCAAAGAGAGTGTCCAGTGAAGGAGCCTGTCTAGGAGAGGGGATCAAAGATATTCATGATAGTTGCCATTCACTGTATGTGGGTTGAATGGCATTCCCCCCAAATTCACATCCACCTGGAACCTCAGAATGTGACCTTACTTGGAAGTAGGGTCTTCCCAGATGCAATCAGTGAAGGATTGTAAGACCATATTGTCTTGGAATTAGGGTAGGCTCTAGATAATGGCTGGTGTCCTAAGAGATGACAGAGACACACACAGAAACGGCACAAAGAAGGTCATCTGTGGACCAAGAGGGTGGAGTGAAGCTACAAGCCAAGTAGTGCAAGGAGCCCCAGGAAGCCAAGAGAAGAAAGGACTCATTCTCCCCTACAGCATTTGGAGGGAGCTTGGCTGGCCCTGCTGGCATTCTGATTTCAGATGACTGGCCTCCAAAACTGAGAAAGAAGACATTTCTATTGTTTCTAGCCTCCGTGTGTGTAGCGACTGTTATGGCCACCATAGGAAACAACTATATTTACAAAATGACTAAGTTAGAAACTGCCCTAGTTGACTAATGGGGAGGATATGAGACACAGCTCCTGTGCTCAAATTTCTGAGTCTCACTGGTGAAAAAGATACCAAGATACCTAACATCCTCTAAAAAGTGCTCTGATCACAGAAATCTCACAGGCTCTGGGGGCACAAGGAGGTGTCCTTAACTCAAGTTACACTATTATCCAAAATGCCTAGGAGCTGACAGCTGTAGCATTCATTTATATTTTCTGCCCTGTCATCTGTGCCGTGGCCCATAGCCCCAGGGAAGCTGCATAACCCTCTAGTTCATTTCTATCATTCTTAACTAATGACCAGTATACTAGCCAGCATCATGCTCTATAATGAAATACTCGAGGCACTTGACTCATAAAGAGAAAAAGGTTGTTAGCTCACAGGCCTGGAGGTTCCAGTACAATGCTGGGTGGTCCATTCTTTGGGTAGGACAACATGGCGGGAGCATGCAGTGGAGGAGAGTGCATATATCTTGAGTCAGGCAGGGATATCAGGTTTCTGCAATTCTTTTCTAGGGTATATTTCTAATGAATTGAGGACCTCCTACTGAACCCCACTTCCTAACAGTTCCACTATCTCTAAATACTGCCACACAGGGGGCCATGCCTTTAATATATGGACCTTTGGGGGACATTGACCATATTCAAATTATAGCACCCAGCAGATGAGAAGCTCTGACCATGTTCTCACTTCTTTTGTGTATGGAGTATCCTGTTTCTGTGGCTCCTATCTTAAAATGCTTTTCATTTTGCATCCTAGATCATCCACGCCCATGGGAACTCTCTTGGACCCTAAACACATACACTCTATGTCTTTACAATGAGCAACTTGGGAAATTAAACAGACATGGATTTGGAGTAGTTAAGGGGAAAAGGAGACCAGAGGTCTTCCAGGTCTCTTTTATGGGGCCAAGATGGTGCTGACTTTTTGTGGAGTAGAGAACAAAGGTTATTGAATAGGTGAGTGAGTTGGGGAACCCAGACAAGGGTGTGAGAAGTTTAAATTATCTGTGGATTATCCATCTGTTGATGGTCAGTAGGCAGTGATAGCATGAGTCTGGGACAAAAGGAGAGGTCTGCCCTATTGATTTCTTTTGTGGCCATCTCAGCGGAGTCCCTTCTGTTTCAAACCCAAACTCTGTTACTAAGATCCAGCCATGCTCACAACAGTGAAATGGCTGGGCTTAGACCTTACATTCTGTCCTATATCCATAAGCTCCAGGAAAAGAAAGGGTCTCACCAAGACATTGTGTTCCACCTGATGCCAGTTGATGTTACATGTGACCAGAAGCCTGCTGTCCTTGAAGGTCTGAAAGAGCATAGTCCCCATGGGAAGCAGAAAAATAAAACCCTTTAGACATGCAACTTATCTTCTAAGGTGTTAATGATCTAAAAGCATTTTCTTGAATTTGCATACCCTTGGACTTTTGTGGTGGGGAATTACTACTATCTTAGGATTGGGATGCTTCCCTCAAGGAAAAGCTCATGGTCCTTACCTACCTGGCATGACCATATAATTAGTGTGAAATTTATAGAATTTTCACCATTAAAAAAGCTGAATTCTCCTCCATCTTTTTGGTTCACAGAAAACAATAATCAAAAGAAAATAGATATGTGTGTCTGTGTGTGCATATGCACATGCACACATATACTCATAGAATATATGCATATGTTTAAATATATACATATATCCATATACATTCATAGATAACAGAGTTATATTTGGAAGGGAAGAAACAGGAGGAATTTTATCTCTTGAATATAAGAGGTAAAAAAAAAAATGCCAAGTAGGAGAGCATATGAACTTCATTTGTTTTTGCAGTACTGGTGATGGAACCTAGGGGCATTCTACCTCCAAGATACACTCCCAGCCCTATGTTTTTTTTTTTTTTTCCCCTTTATTTTGGAACAGGGTCTCACTGTGCAAAGGGCCTCTCTAAGTAGCTGAGGCTGTCCTCGAACTGTGATCCTCCTGTCTCAAGCATATGAACTTTGGATTTAGATAAGTCATTCCTGGTGGAGCTGCTTTCCACACCTTGGTGGAAAGGAAACGCACAGCCTCAGGCTAGTGGCTTAACTGCTTCACGTCTAGGTCTCCTAATTTGTCTATACTTTTTCTTTTTTTGGTGGTGGTACAGGGGATTGAACCCAGGGCCTTACACGTGCTAGACTAGTGCTCTGCCACTTGAGCTACATCCCCAGCCCTAGGTCTCCTCATTTGTAAAATGAAGACAGTGGTAAGACCCTATGGCACTGGGTTGCTATGAGGATTAAATGAAATACCACTCTGTAGCCCCTGATTCAGAGATTGGCAGTAGCAGCAGTTCAATAAATAGCAGCTTTTACTTAACATTTTCACCCTGGGAGAGGGAGCCCACACCAATACAGAAAGAATTACCGGCTCCAGTTTCTAGTGTCTTAGTCATGGATGTTTTGTTACAACATTGGATTTAGTTTGTAAACTCCATGAGGGCTAGGGACTTAGCAACAACAATGACCATACTCATAAGAGTCACAAACTTGTATGGAGCACCTACTGTTTTTCAGGGAGCACCCTACTGCATGTTGTATTTGCATGTCCTCATTTAATCTTGATGGCAACCCAGCAAGTATTTTTCCCTCTTTTAGATGTGGAAACGAGGGATGAGGGAGAGAGAAATCCACACGCTCTCATTTATTTTTATACTTCTGGTGCCTAGAACAGTCTCGAGCTGTTATGATTTGAATCTGGAACCCCCCCCCCCAAGCTCACTTGTTGAAAGGATGGTCCCCAATGGAGAAGCTTCAAGGGTGAGGTGTTGAGACAATGATTGAACTATGAGGCCTCTGAACTTGTTGATAGCTGCATGGATTGCAGGGAGGTGAGGCCTTTCTGGAGCAAGTAGACTGGTGGGGTGTGTGTCCTGGTATGGTATCTATTGTTCCAAGCCATTTCTCTCCCTCTCTCGGTCTCTCTTTGCTTCCAAGTCATCATGAGCTGAGCAACTCCCTGCCATGGCCTTCCACCATGATGGTCTACCTCATCTAAAGCTGAATGTCCTGGAGCCGGCAACCACAGCTTGAGACTTCTGAAATCACAAGCCCACATACGTCTGTCATTCTCTAAGTTATTCTTGTCAGGTATTTTGGTGACAGTAAGGAAGGCTGACTATCACCTCGGCTCAGTGGAGCTCTGTGAAGTTTGCTACATGAATGAATGACTAAAAAATGGGAATTTGGGGTGGCTGCAGATGAAGGGATGAATCACGTGACCCCTCACTCCTTGGGGACTTGCACTTTTCCCCAGCAGGCCCTGGGCATTCCTAGAACAGTATTTAGTTTTCTTTTCCCTCTCTGAGAGCTGAGCCAGGAAGTCACTGTACCCTCTTTTTCCTCCCTGGCTCTAATCACCTGCACATTGGTATGCAAGGATCCCTTCCCCGTTGCGCTTCTTCTGAGAGGGAGTGGAACTCTGAGTATCATGCTATTAACGACTTTTATGATCACTGTTATGTAATAAAGAGCAGCTGGAGTCTGAGAAATCATGGCAAGCTTTTATTTTGTTTTAAGTATAACTATCTCCTCACACTCTTCATTCCTTGGGTTCTGGTAAGCCGAGTTAGAACCATGCTCTTTCTCTCAAGCCAGAGCTTGGGGCAGGCATCAATCCACCCATCTTCATCTTTAATGGGAAGAGAGCAAGATTCTCTTGTTCCAGAGTCTTCCCCTCCCCACCATGTAGCCAAAGCTGCATATAAAACATACAAGTAGCTGGGTCTGGTGGCGCACACTTGTAATCCCCGCGCTTGGGAGGTGGAGACAGGAGGATCGCACAGGTTTGAAGCCAGCCTCACTGGATTAAGAAACCCTGTTTAAAAAAATATATATATATATAATATATATAAAATATATATTATATATATATTATATTTATATAGTATATATAAAATATATATTATATATATATTATATTTATATAATAGGTCTGGGAGTATAGCCCAGAGGTAGAAGGGTTTCCAGGAACCCCAGTACCACCAAATAAATAAACAAATAAATAAGTAAAACATACAAGTAGGCCAGTGGAGTAGACTGGGAAACAGGGAGACAAACCCACATAGATAATGGTCATATGACCCTTGACAAAGGCATCCAAAGCATACTATGGAGAAAAAACAGGCTTTTAAACAAACGGTGCTGGGGAAATGTTATATCCAACCACAGAAGAATGAAAGAAGGTGCTTATCTCTCACCCTGCACGGAAGTCAATTCAAAGTGGATCAGAGACCTAGCCATTCGATCAGAAACTTTGCAGCTGCTAGACGGAATCTAGGGTCAGCACTCCCTTAGGTAGTCACGGTCATTGACTTCCTCAGTAAGACCCCTAAAGCTCAGGAAATAAAACCAAGGATTAATAAATGAGATGGCATCAAACTGAAAAGCTTCTGCACAGCAAAGAAAACAACCCAGAGCATGAAGTGAGAGCCCATGGAGTGGGAGGGAGCCTTTGCCAGCTACTGCTCTGACAGAGGGCCAATATCCAGAATATGTGTGTGTGTGTGTGTGTGTGTGTGTGTGTGTGTGTGCATGCGCGCGCACGCACGCACGTGCGTGTATAAAATCTTAAGGCCAAGAATATATATGCCCATATATGCCTATATATGTTATATAAATGTAAGTTATTTGTATGTTATATATATGCTTGTATATATATTGTATACATATATATATATATACACTTAATGCCAAATTGTGTGTGTGTATATATATACACACATTCATACATATATATATCTAAAAAGCTTCACAAAATTAATAATAATCTATTCAATAGATTAGCAAATGAAGTAAGCAGATGTTTCGCAAAAGAAATACAAATGGCCACTAAACATGAAAATGTCAACATTTTTAGCCATCACAGAGATGCAAATCAAAACTACACTGAGATTGCATCCCACTTCAGTTAGAATGGCAACCATCAAGAATCCCAGTAACAAGCCGGGCGTGGTGGCGCACGCTTGTAATCCCAGCATTTAAGAGGCTGAGACAGGAGTGTTCAGGTTCGTGGACAGCCTCAGCTACTTAGTGAGGCCTTTGCAACTCAGTGAGACCCTGTTTCAAAATAAAGAATAAAAAGTAGAGCGGGTGGGGGGGGTAGCTCGGAGGGAGAAGGCCCCTGGGTTCTATCCCTGGTACAGCAAAAATCAATCAATAAATCAATGAGTAAAAATAAATAAAATGAAATAAAATAAATATAAGTAACAATAACTGCTGGTGAGGATGCAGGAGGAAAGAGTGTTTTATTTTTATTTACTTATTTTTGTGGTACTGGGGGTTGAACACAGGGGGCTTCTACTTGTAAGCTACACTCCCAGTACTATTATTATTATTATTATTATTATTATTATTATTATTATTTGTTTTGCAGGTTTGGGGATGGAACCCAGGGGCATTTGACCTCTGAGCTACACCCCCTACCCTGTTTTTTATTCTTTTATTTTGAAACAGGGTCTCACTAAGTTGCAGAGGGCCTCACTAAGTAGCTGAGGCTGTCTGCGAACTGCGATCCTCTGTTCTCAGCCTCCCAAATGCTGGGATTACAAGCATGAGCCACCACGCCCGGTTTATTATTATTACTTTTTATTTGTTTTTCTGAACAGGGTTTTATTAACTTGCCAATTGTTGGCCTTGAACCTGCAATCCTCCTTTCTCAGCCTTCCAAGTATTGGGATTATAGGGCATCTTTTAGAGGATGGGCCCTTCAACTTGACCACCCAGTTTTTTGTTATAGGTGCAGACAGGGATCTTTTAGCTATAATCCATAGACTAGGCATTATGGAGGCTATATCATTTCTACCATGTTTTATTGACCAGACCCTATTCACTGGCCCCCACCTACCTGCATGAGATAGGAGAAAACAAACTTAAGCTGTGGGTCCAGGAGGAAACAGGAAATGGCTAGTGCGTGATCATCAGAGTCCGCCACCAGGGCTCTTTCTTGATTGCATTCTATGGCTCAAGCTTCCTCATTAGAGATGTTTTCTGACAATGAGGCCAGATGGTCTCTCGACAAATGGCTATAAGGTAAACTCACTATCATTACATAGTCACAGACTATCATCTACACAGTCAGGGTGCCCACATGTGTGTTTACCAGGCTGCATACAGTAGGAGCGTATGTCCCTGTCCTCGGGGAGTTTACAGCCTACTTGGGGAGCAAAATCCAGTGGCTGAAATGAGTGAAGACCAACCACATGAGCCAAAGGTGATGTAGCCTCAAAGGTGACGTAGCCTGGTCCACAGACCCTTCCTGGCGTGCCTCATTTTATTTCTGCACTTGGAAACAGAATGGGGGAAATCTCAAGGACCATAGAGTGGGAGGGCAAGGTGGCAGATCCTGGGAGCCGAGTGACCACGTGGAGGAGAGCCAGCCAGTCAGAACCCAGTGGGCTGTTCTGTGAACAGCATTAAACTTTTACTGTGTTAAGCCACTGACATTCTGGGATTGTTTTGTAACAGCAGTTAGCCAACCCTGACTAATTTAGCTACCAATTATTGATGTAGCATAATTCCAGACACTTTTCGCCATCTGGGTCTTCATGCTCACAACACTAACGTTTATCCGAGGTTTAGAGGAAAATTCAAAAATGCTGCTCAGCTTGCCTAAGGATGTGTAGCTTGTAAATAACAAAGTGAAGGTTTGAATTTGATCTTCCCACACAAGAAACAAACAATGTTAAGCTCCTTCTATAGCACCAAGCAAGATATTTCTTTTCTTTTTTGTTTGGCGAAAGGAGTCTCTAATTCCTAAAGCTGGAAAGAACAAACGCTAATGAATGGGGTGTGACTAAAATTGTCAGCTTTTTTTTAAAACATACTTTTATTCGTGTAATATACTTCTATATCATAGACAGATTCAAAGTGACATAAACATATGATGCCCTCATCACTTGGTGTATTTCCCTCTGTAACTTCAGCTATTTAAAAGGTAATTATATAGGTAGGTAAGTAGGGAGAGAGAGAGAGAGAGAGAGAGAGAGAGAGAGAGAGAGAGAGAGACCGACCCATGGGATATGGCTGGAAATTAGAATATAAACATATAAACACTCTGAGATTTCTTTTCCTCTACTCCTACTTTTCCCCCTTCTTCTTCTCATCACTTAGTAAAGGCAGAAGAAACCATTTAAAAAGGATTAAATCATGTCTATTTCTACAAAATGGGATGGTTGGCTCGGCTAGAAAGTCCATGTCTCTTGGCATGATTCTTGCAAAGGAAAATCAAGAGTGGAGCCAGGAAAATGCCTGGGCACAATTGAAGCAGCCCAGAGGTAGGAGAGTTTTAAGAGTCTCTAGAAGTACACAAAACAGTCACCAAAAAATGCCCAGTATATAAACTCCAGTCTTATCAGGCTAGACAAAATGCCTTTCCAACTTTCCTGAACTATTATGACTTTACATCCCTATCTCTTCTTTCATGCCTAAAAACCTAGCAACATATTCCAGAGCAACTGCAAACAAGACCAAAAGGCCCTGCTGATTTTTCTCTTTAATTTCCTAGGAGGCTTCTATATTAGAACGTTCATGAGGAGATACAAGTCCCAAACGTACAACAACCGGGAAGGGGTAGTGAGTTGATGGCCCTAACCAGGCTGTGGGGTTTTGAGATGCCGCGGGAGCATCCCATACTCCTCTGGTGCATAAGCCCAGGACTGGCAGTAATGAGCTGCTTAGCACTGCCCACAATCTGTTAAAATACAGAGACAGGAAAGGTAGGAGCAAAGTTTCTAAACATTAAAGGCTGATGTAGGACAAACTCATGTTGGAACCAGAAACTGCCGTATCATTTCATCCCTCCAATACGCAACAACAACAAAAAAGCCCTTAACTGCCTTTCTCTCAACAAGAACTGGCGTTCATTTGACAAATGGCAGAAACAAGACCCAAGCTCATTTTGTTCTTGTTTCTCAGTTTTACCCATCTTCTCCTTTCCTTTCCTTTATCTTTTCTCAAGCTATCTCCTACGGACCTAAAAGAAATCGACCCAGGGTTTCATGTTCATAGGACAAGATCCTTGCTAAATACTTGAACATAAACATTGCGTTTGTAGCTGGGCGTGGTGGCGCACACTTGTAATCCAGTGCTTGGGAGGCTGAGACAGGAGGATCACACAGGTTCGAAGCCAGCCTCAGCTACTTAGTGAGACCCTGTTTCCAAATAAAGTATAAAATCGGTCTGGGAGTGTACCCCGAGGTAGAAAAGCCCCTGGATTCCACCCCCAGTACCACAAAAATAAATAAAAATAAATATTGCTTTTGTTATAGTACATTTAGTTGTTTTCACATCTGTAGTTAAAAAAGATGCTTCCCTGTCACTTGTCTGAATGTACGCTATTTTCAATATGGTCCACATTAAAAAAAGATGCTTCCTAATTTGAGAAGGTGATTCCATTTTTATTTTTCACATTATAATGAGATGACCATTGCAGGATATCAAGAGTGAGCTAAATCAACAGCGGGGACAATTTCTCCTTATTATCAGCCGGAGCATTAATGATGAACTCCGATGTCTGGCTTTCTGGGCACAGGAGTGGTCTTTGCTGGTCTAGGAAATCCCAACCCCAGCATCTGGTATGGCTTCCTTGGTACTGGGAATATATCACAGTCCAGAGTTAAGCTCCTATTTTAAAAACTTTGCAACTGTTTATTTAGTGAATGGCTGTTTTTTTTGTTTTTGTTTTTGTTTTTTTTTCCTGTGTACTACCTGTTCTGGGGATGGAAATTGTGAGTTCAAGTTGACAATGACAACTTATCTTCACCTTCTCTGTGGAGTGAAGGATGAGTTTCTTCTTTCTGGGAGACAAGGACGTGGAGATTTAAACCTGAAAGAGTGAGCAGGTTTGGTTTCTAAACACAAGATCATTAGAGAAGTCAGAGGCTTTCGCATGGACTTCATATCTTGTGTCATCTTTCTGTGCAAGGATGCATGCCAGCCATCTCACAACAGTAGACCTTTCAAAGTTGGGCATACTATTTCCAACAAAAGTAGACAAGATCTACATGCTGGTGGTGCCACAAGATCCCAGATCCTGCTTAAATTAGCCCCACATTGTCCAAAATCGCAGGTTAAGAGACCAAGTTTGAGGAACAGATGACACTGGTTTGAATTCAAGTTCCAAGGGCACGAAATCAGATAACTTGCATAACTTCTTCAAACTCTCCCGTGCTGAAGGGAACAGTGATTGTTCCTCATTGCCTTGTTGCAAGGTCATTCTTATATAAAACTCAAAACATATCAGCTGTCATTGATTTTATTTATTTTCTGCACCCAGGTCCCCAGGCATGAGGGGACTGGCCTGCCTCCCCAGCTATGGTCTCTATCAGTATCCAAGTCCTCGTCTTGAATTCATGGACTACTAATGCTAGAGTCACTTGAGAATACTTTCCTCTTAAAGGGTGACAGGTTCTAACTAAGCCGGTTAAAGAAGTTGCATTTTACCGGGCATGGTGGAGCACGCTTGTAATCCCTGCGCTTGGGAGGCAGAGACAGGAGGATCGCGCAGCTTCAAAGCCAAGAAGCTTAAGAGTCTCTGTTTCCAAATGAAATATGAAATAGGTCTGGGAGTGTAGCCTGGAGGTAGAAGGGTTCCATCCCCAGTACCACCAAAAAAAAAAACCCAAAAAACCAAAAAAACAAAAAAAAACCCTGCAGTACCACTTTCTCCCAGAGAGGGGCAGCACATAGCCACCAGCCCTGATGGTCCAGGGTTGATGACCAGAGCACTGTGCCGTAGGGCTCTGGAGTTCAGCCTGCAGGTTGGAACCTCAAGAAAGTGTGCGAGGGAATCACAGGCAAAATGGAAGCTATGATAGAACTAAAAAAAAGAACGAGGGCAGAAACAAATGCACCAAGAAACAAAGCTAAGACGTCTGTGGGATTCTGAACCTGTGCGCCTGCCCACATGGGCACAATCTTCAATATTATTATTTTTGTCGTTGCTGTGATTGCTAACACAGATGACTTGCACAGATTGATTGGATTCATGATGACATTTCTACACATGAATACATGGCAGATACTCACGCTCTCACCAATGCCCTTGCCCTCTCCCTCCTGCTGCCTCATTCGGTATGCATTCTCCAGGTCATTCATTTATTCACTGACTAAAGCAGAGTGACCATCCACTGAGGCTTTGAACCTGAGAAACGCCACGGGGCGACTGTCTGTGACGCAAGATCAGCCCTGGAAGGTGAATCTGACGATGTCAGAGGTTGGGGTACCAGATGGGCCCCGACACATTTCGGTTGAGCTGTGGAGTAATGGAAACGTGGATCCCTTCTGATGAGATCAACGAGGGGCCATCTTCCCTGCCCGTCAAAAGTGTGCCCAAGACAGCATCAGAACTACATATTTCTGGTTGGGAAAATATTATACTCAGCTCCAGGGGTCTCAACCACCCCACTATGGATATAGATTTGTACAGTTATTACCACAGCTCTCCAGGAGATGGCAGTAGAGAGTGTTGTAGACAGGGCACCATTTTGGATTTTTCAGCAGGACATGGATCGTCACTAAGGGCTCTGCCGAGACTCAGTGTGACATCCTATAGGAAGCAGGGTCTGCCTTGATGCACAGCCACAAAAGCCCTAATGTGTCACACTATAGTCTTTGATAGTAGGGATCTTGACCACAAAGAACACTAACCTGGTAGAAAGGAGTGAGGGCCCTTACAGGAAAGTTTAACTGGCAAAAAGAAAACTTGACATAAATGTGTTTCCATTGCATTTCTTAACTATGTGCCACCTGAATGGATTGCCCAGAGCTGAAAGTTACTCCCAGATTTAATACTGATATTTATGTTATAGGGTCGTAAGCAGATTAAAGGCGAGGTAGTTTTATTTACCCTTAAAATTTGTTGTGTAGTTGAATTTCATTATCTTCAAAGTAAGTTTTCCACCTCGAGCCCCACCCCCGGTTTGACTACAGTTGAGTTGGTAGAGGATAAAGAGCAGCAGACAGTGCTTGAATTTAAATAGTTTCGAAGTAGAAGGAGAGTGGAACATTTTCAAAGTTAATAAAATGTCAAATGATTTGGGGATTTCTTTTCTTTCCTGTTTTTTTTTGTTTTGTTTACTGTGGTAGGTAATTTTTGTTTTCAAGAAAGGGAAGTAAGCCGTTGTGGAGATTATTCATGCTTTTATTTTTAGAGAGGGAAAGTTTTCCTAGTTAATTGCTTTCACATCATGAATCATTTTCACAATATTCTTGTGTCTCTGAAATAAAGTTTGTCAAAGAGCTATAATCTGATGAATTTTGATGCTGTCAATAAACTCATACTGTCAAGCCATGAATAAACTGCAAGGGAAGACAGAATTATCTCAATGGTGAATGATTCAGATCAGCATGATCTTAAATACATGTGCCCAATATGAAATATTTCTCTCTTTCACACACATAAATATATATATCATTTATATAATAATTTATATCATTAATTATTCCCAGAAGTATGGGGCTTCTATTGATAAATCCCAGTTATTTTCTTGTGATGGATATATGTTGTCTTTATTTACCTGTGTTTATTTTAATGCTGTTCATAAAAAGTATTTCCAGTATTCCTCTGTTCCAAGCACAAGGTAGAATGAACTTTTATGCCCTGTGAAGTTAGATATGGCCTGGGGATTTACTGTGAAAAGAAAATTTAAGTGAGAGTGATGTTTGTGGCTGGCAAAGAGGAGCTTTTAACAGCCAATATAAAAGTCAACACCTTTTCCTAGTTCAGCAATCCTGGAACTTTGGAGATAAATTCTCTCTCAGCTTGGGAGAATGTAATATAAAGAAGCACAACCCACCCCGACCACAGTGGATGGTTAGGTAATGTGATGAGAAATAGACCTGCGTTGTTTCAAGTCACTTAGGTTGTGAGGTCATTTGTTACAGCAGCATAACCCATCGTCCCTGACTGATATACATCCTTTCATATATTTCCTTTTTTATTAAAAAGAGTTCTCTTTACTCCCTGCCTATGTGGCTGGGTAAGTACTGACTACCTCTCCTTCTCCATTTCAAAGCTTATTACCTGACCCCACTTTGGCCAAGCAAAACATCCCATCTTCCTGTCCTTGATTCCTGGTTCAAAAATAGGCAAAATATTCAAGCCAAGGAGTAAGGATGTGCTTTGAGGACACATCCATTTCTGTCTTTCCCCAGGAAGATTCAATCTAGAGGTGCTGATGTCCACGTTCACCACCACTCAGGAAAGGCCCCCTCTGGCAACATTCAAGGGAAATAGAGCAGAAGTTTAGGGAGCCACAGGGTTCATGATGGCATCATTTAAGAATTCAGAATCCTCGCACTTCCCAGTTTCCGGTGATACTAACCAGTGATGCCCCTCCCCTCTTTTGCTAAGTTTCTTATCATTTGCAAGAGGAAAACCTTAACTAATGTATCTCCTGCTCCGGAGGTCCCCAAGGTAGCTCAGCTCTTCAGCTGTGTCCATCCTCAGCATCACGTTGAGTGTGCCTTGCAGGGCCTTTAGGGTTTCAGCCCCAACATGTACTTCTGGCTTCGTGTCTGAGTCACATCCTCCACCCACATCCTGCCTCCAGTCCCCAGTGCTACCATGGATCACACCCGCACCTTCCTCTGAGGACAGCCGGACCATCCCTCAGCCATGCCCAAGCTGTCTTGGACTATGATGACTCACACAGGCGGTCCTCCTCCACACTGGACCCCAGGCCCCAGGAAGCAGGAAGCGTCTCCATAGCTCACTGTATGCGCTTCCCATTGGGCCAAAAACGAATGCTTACAGAGCAGCAGGTGATCAGAGAACAGTTGGAGAGTTCAACCAAGTTCTGCATTCTGAGGAGTGTGCCCATCACACACACACACACACACACACACACACACACACACACACACACATCTCTGGTAGATTAGCTATTTGATTGAGTTTCTCAGAAAGCTACATCTGCTCTGTTTTTTGTTCTTCCCTCAGATGGCATTCTTCAGGGCTGCAGTAGAAGCATATTTATTTATTTTGTTGTTGCTGTTTAGGTTCAACCTTTAAATGCTAACTCCCAGGAGTCAAAAGGCTTTTTGTTGAAATCAGAGCCTGTGTGTGTGTGTGTGTGTGTGTGTGTGTGTGTGTGTGTGTGTGGTGCTGGGGATTGAACTCAGGGACACTCTACTTCTGAGGTATACCTCTAACTCCATTTTATTATTATTTTTATTTGGAAATAGGGTCTCACTAAGTTCCTGAGAGCTTTAATAAGTTGCTGAGGCTGACTCTGAACTTTTGTCCTCCTGTACTGAGATTACAGGTATACACTACAAATTACCACCTTTTTAAAGAAAAAATAATTTCTATACTATGCTGTATCAAAAATGTGTACTTAGCATACATGACAGTCCTGGATATTGTGTTACTTCCATTTTACAGACAGAAAATAATTACAGACAAGTTATATAACTTGTAGAATGTCATAGAGGGGACTCAGAATAAAACCCAGACCATCTGAGGCTGGGACCTCTACTATCTTTTCTTCATGTGCTTTCAGCATTGATAAGGCTCTTCCTAAAAGAGATATTTGGCCTGGTTTTGAGGTCTTCTTGAGCAATTCAAATAAAAATGGAAATCTGCCACACCAAGAGAAAGCAATGTGCTATGGTGCAGGGAGGAGAGCCCCTCCGGACACTGACCCCCAAATCATGCCTTTGTCCCTTTCTAGCCTGCGACCTTCCTGGAGCTAGTGAAGCATTCTGGGTCTCAGCTTAGTCATTTGCAAAAGGGAGATAAGAACCACTGCATGAAATTATGAGGATTAAGAGTGAAGATGGCTGAGAAGTTCATGATAGAGTATCTGACAAAGCAGTGCCGTGGAAATAGGAACTATAAATAATAATGCGTGTGTTTCTAATTTTAGTGATGCTTCTATTGCATATCATCATATCTATTATGCTTGGGGATGCTGTCTTGTCTCTCTCTAGAGCCTTCTTGCCTAGAGTGGCACCTGTCATAAAGTCAACGGTCAGCAATCTTTAGCAAAGACTTTTACCCTCTTAACCGTTATTCTTCTGATTGTTAACATGGGTCAATCATATCTATCATGTGGGGTCTTAGCATGATATTATGGTATGAACCTGGAACATCCTCAAGAAGCTCATGTGTTGGCTGCTTGGTACCCAATGCAGCGATGTCCAGAGGTGGGGCTTTTCGGAGATGATGAATTCACAAGGACATTGACTTCCCTGATGGATTAATCCCTTGATGGGTTTATAACTGAATGGATAATTGAGAGGTGGTAGAAACTGTAAGCACTGGGGATTGGTTGAAGGAAGCAGGTCACTTAGGATGTGCATACAAAGTCTCTCTTTGGCTCCTCCTCTCTCTCTCTCTCTCTCTCTCTCTCTCTCTCTCTCTCTCTCTCTCTCTCTCTCCAGTTGCCAGGAGCTGAGCAGCTTTCTTTCACCATGAGCCCACCACCTCCCACCACGTTAATTTCCCCCAGGTATTCTGTCACAGTGATGAACAGCTGCTTAACCCTAATGATGGTGATGTGAGGTCTTCTGTGCACAGCAGCAACGGGGAGGCCAGCACATGGTCTACATTTTAACCAACTGAATGGAGATGACTCTCAACACACGATTAGAGAAGAATCCCAGATGCTTAAAATAAACAAATAAACCCAGTCCCTACCATCCTTCTTGCATCCTTCTCACTCTCAGATCCATGGAGGGAGGGCTTGCAGATGTGCCTGCCTTACTCTGGTGGACACAGCAGCTGGACCATGCTAGAGCCAGCTGTGTGCCCATCAGCAGACACAGGGAGCACTCAGAGAGGGGGCAGCAGGGACAGGCTCTTTTTATTCAATTCCGTCTCCTGTTTCTCAGAGTACTGGTAAGTTGTTTAATTTCCCAGTCCCTCACCAAAGGCAGGATTGGGGTTGTCACTGCTGGTAGCATATGCACAGAAACTCTGGTCATAAAGAGGACATTTTATGGGGGACATATGCTGCTTGCCTGGCAGCACAGCCAGGCCGGAATGCTATTCCTGGGCGACACCATGATTCTATCTCCATTGAGTTCAGGGAAGCCTCTCAGGCCTGGGAGGCTGCAATTTTGAAATGGATTTCACAGCTGCAGACGAGAAGATGGTCCAATTTGTCTTTTCCATTTCTGCCTCCTCTCCTACAACGATGGAAATCTGCATCCGCATCTCGGCGGCGGGCTGCATAAAATATGCAACAGGACCTAGTGTTCGAATTCAAGAGCAGCAGAATTTAAGGACAGCTGCTAAAGTGATCTCGGGATAGGTGGGAGATGGAAAAAAAAAATCCATGGAGGGATGTGTGCAGATTTCTGCTCCCAGAGACACAAAGGCCTTCTTTTTCTAAAACGCTGGTGCTGCAGACAAGAAAAAAAAAAACAAAAACCGAGGATATATGTACCCCCTTATCTTTCCCAAGGAACCCGGGGCTACCCATCCTCCCAAGAATATCCCAGATGGTAAACGGAACTGAAGTTTGCACATAAATTCTCCCCAGGGAATTGGTGGTTGGTGATAGCGGGCCTAATGAAATTTTTTATTGTGGTTATTACATACAATTTGTACAGTATATCATGCACGGAAATTTCTTCTATTCCTATAAATCTGGAATTGCTGGCGTAAATGCCCAGGCTTACGAACTGCTGCAGAACACAATTACCTCTAGATACAAACTCTCTTTAGGACATAAAAATCGTTGCTACTGAGAAGGCTGAATTGCACTGGCAATTTTGTAAATATTTGAGTGATATATTTCCTTTTGGATAAGTTTTCATAGCCTTGGAAAGCTGTCTCATTTCTTAATGCTTTTGTTGTTGTATTTTTTTTTCCTGGGTATCACTTGTGGCCCCATTCTTGTTTTCAATCATGCTTAGTAAATCAGACTATTGGACAAATGCCATTTATAAAAGGTTGAGAACTGGACAGCCTTCTGCTGGCATTAAGGAGACTGTCTTTATAGTATGTTTCTCGAAGATGCAAGAAGAAAGAAAGAAAGAAAAAAATACCATGTTTCAGGTCCATCCTGTACCTTTACCCCATAGATGGTCCATTTTTCAAGTTGGAAGTTGCAGACAAATCTTCCATTTTTAATGAGGGCTGGTACGCACTGCCTTCTTCTTCGGCTGCCCCGATCGATGAGGGGACGGCTCCCAGATACACCGAGTGGCTTTTCACACTGGTGAGACATACCAGTCGTGTGGAAAGTTCCTGCAATTTTCTAGTTAGGCTTTATTATCAAGTATGATGGTGAAGGATGTTATACCCTGGTATCGATTTCCTACAAGTTCTAATATTGAAGATAAGGAGACTCCTTCCATCAGCTTCCAGCAAACGGGGAACGGAGACTGTTAAAACTCCTCATAAGAGCTTCCAAAGAAAGACAACAGTGATGGATTATGGACTGCCCTGGGAGCAGGGACGCAGGCTCAGCAGGCAAACGGAGTGTTCAAATGAATAAGCCACAAGAACCAAGAGGGAAACAGGCCGGCCATAGTCCTCCCTCCCTCTCTTCCTCCCTCTCTTCCTTCATTTCTCCCTTCCTCCCCTCCCTTTTCATTCCTTCCTTCCTTCCTTCTTTTTCCTCCCTCCTTCCCTCGTCCTTTCTTCTTTTCTTCTTTCACTCCCTTCTTTCTTTCTTCCTTCTCTCTCTCCTTCCCCCTTTCCTACCTTATCCCCGTTCCTCCTCATAAAAAGGTATGGATTGCCTGTGATTATTCTGCATTTTTCAAGTGGGGGAAATAAAATCCAGAGAGGCAAAGCTACTTGCTGGCATTTTGCAGCATGGTCACGGGGGAGCTTGGACTTGAACTCGTGTCAAACGAGAACTACACAACTAGGTGCAGTTAGCCTGCTCCCCCCAATTTCTTCCCCCAAGCTCCTGCCGAGAGTGTGGTCCTCACAGGATTACAGAACGTGGCCAGAGCGTGTCCCTTGTGATTCCCCAGAACCCAGGAATGGATATTCAAGAAGTGGAAAGGAGACTGGGACACTGTCCCTATGCCAACAGCAGGGGAGATTATGTTTGCACCCTATGCCTGCGTGGCCTAAGGGGGAAATGATTAAAAGCAGATGAAAGTGATAGAAAAGGCTTGAAGCCCAATATAGAGAGAGACTCTGTCAAAGTGGAGCAAACCTGCATTAGAAAAATTAGGCAAACAGCCAAAATAAATTGGGCAAAGAACATGAATTAATAAGAAAGAAGTTGGTAGGCATTGAAAATGCTGAAGAAGAGGAAAACTGCTAATGTCACTGGTAATTAAAGAAACATAAAGTTGAACAATAGGACTCTGATTTTCATTGAACAAAAGGATGACTTTGTTTTCCTACCTGTAATTCTTGCTGCGCTGGGGGACTAGGAGAGGGTGTTGTGGGCGGGGAGGGGTTGATGGGTGAGCATAAACCGTCACACACTGTAGTGGAGTAGAAACTCTTGAGAACTTAGTCATGGGATGCATCCATTTGTGCATCAAATGAGCACCTACTGTGTACTGTTACTGCATGCCGGGGCCCATCAAAACCTATGGTCCCAGTTCGTACCATTATGGAGTGGGGAAGGGAAGCTATCACAGAATAATTCACTAGTGAACGTAGAGCGGAAAACAAATTGGAGCTAGGAAGGACATAAAAGCCTTATAAAACAGGAATACAACAGAAAAATCTATTCTTGACTAGGTAAATAAAATAAGTAGAAAACTGAAATTAGAACAGTTTCTCTATGAAGTAGTGTTATGCAAAAGAGTATTAAAAGATACACCTCTGACTGAACAATTCCGTTTTGATCCATTTTGTGGAAATAATCCTGAATTTGAATAAATCTCGATGCACAAGCCTTTCTGTTTTTTTTTTTAAACTGAGGATTGAAACCAGGAACATTTTACCTCTGAAATACATCTCCAGCCCTTTTTATTATTATTTTTTTAAATTTTGAAACAGGGTCTTGCTAAGTTTCTGAGGGTCTCCCTAAGTTGCTAAGGCTGGCTCCAAACCCGCCCTCCTCCTTTCTTAGCCTCCCAAATACTGGGCTTATGGTGTGTACCACCATGCCTGGCTTTCACAGGCCCTTTAATTATCGTGTTATTAGCAATAACAGAAATCTGGAGACACCATTCCTCAATGGGAGGACAGCGAAAGTGTGATCTAGACACAATTGAAGGCCATGCTGTATTTAGAATTCCAGATTTTGAGGACTCTTTAAGGACAGAGTGTGGAAAGTGCAGGCCCAGGTGCTACATGCATCCTGGGATTTTAATCGCATAAAAGAGAGAAAGGGCGCATAATAGCAGAGCAAGTGTGTGAGCTTGCAGGTGAGCCATCCTCTCTTCTCTTTCTCTGCTTGTCTGTGTTTGCCCGAATTTCTGTAATGAAGCTGTATGAGTACCTTCTAAAGAAAACGATTAATTTTATAAAGAGACTAGATTTAGTTCTTGAGTGCGTGCCACCAGCCACACACTTATAAATGTGAAAACAACTGAGATGTTTCTCCCTGTTTCTATTTAACTTTTGATTGGTTAAGAAGACTGAATTCTTTCTCTTTTGGGTTACTCCTCGTAGTTATCTCCCTAATGTGAGTGAGCCGCTCTCTTCGGGGAATGGGAGAGAACTGGGGTGGGAAGCTAACACTGGGGGCATTACCTGCTTAATTAATTCAATTAACAATAACTAACACTATTTCCCAGCAGTAAGTGTCTTACAAATATCAACTTATGTTTGTCATAAAGACGCTATGAGGCATAAACTGGTGTGACCATTGTGGAAAACAGTCTGCTAGCTCTTCAGAAACTTAATGTTGAATTACTCCACGATGGAGCAATTGACTCCAAGATGCTTCATTCTTCTGATGTTTGGATTTTGTATTTGCAAATTCATTTATTTGTTAATTTTTTTCTTGGTTTTAGGGATTGAACCCAGTGACATTTTACCTCTGAGCTGCAACCTGGACCCTTTTATTTTTTAATTTTGAAATAAGGTCTCAGTAAATAGCTGAGGGTCTCACTAAATTACCGAGTCTGCAATCCTCCTGTCTCACCCTCCCGAGTACTGGGATTACAGGCATGCACGATCCTGTTAACACTAAAATTATCTGTAACCCCTCAAATCACTTCTGGGAGCCATTTGCACAAATGTGTGCGCAGTAGAAACAATGTGAGCTGCCTGACACACACACACACACATTTTCAGCTGAGACGGAGCAAGGGACGGTCTGTCTTTCTTTATCAACTCCTCACAGTGATGATGGGGTGTAGCCAGTGAGGCAGGTTATGCAAGAAGCTTCAGATCTGGGGCCAACTGGGCACGCCTCTGGGCTCAGCTCTGGCCTTAGGCAAGTCACTCAGACATTTCCCAATCTATTTTCTCTTTCGTAAAATAACAATAATAAAAAAAAAAACCTACCAGGATGACTTGTCTTTAGGATTTAGTGTGTGTGTGTGTGTGTGTGTGTGTGTGTGTGTGTGTGTATACACTCCTAGGAGTGAGGGTTTAGTATGTGCTATTTGAGTGTTTGCTGTAATGTTAGAGAAAGTAACTATTGGAAGTAATGAGCATTGCCTGTATATTCCTCCATTAGTCCATTTTTCTGTTGCCTATAGCACAATAGTAGAGACTGGGTAGATTGTAAAGAAAAGAGTTTCATTTAGACTCATGGTTCTGGCCTCACTTCAAGGGTTGCAGGCAGTCATGGCCTCCTCATAGGTGGGTCCAGAAGCAGCGCAGGGCATCACATGGCAGATATAGGTGTGTGTGTATGTGTATGTGTGTGTATACATGTGTGTACGTACATTCTCTGGTCTCTCCCTCTTCTTATGAAGCCACCAGCTTTCAGTTGTGTGAATCCCACCCTCATGACCTTATATATCATCACTTCTTAAAGGCCCCACCTCTAATCGTCATAGTTGGATTAAGCGTCTACCCTTTTAACACCTTACGATGGGGATTAAAACCCAACATGATTTTGAAGGGGACAAATCACCTTCAAACCATAGCTCAAGGAACTGGTAAGAGGAACTCACTTCCTGTGGATGAATGTTCATGGCAGGACTGTTCACAAGAGCTGGAAGCTAGGAACCAGCCAAATACCCCTCAATGAATCAAGAGAGAAACAAAATGTACCCTATCCATATTTGGACCACTACTCAGTCATAACAGTGGAATAAGGTATTGACACATGCTGTGATGTTGATAACATTGAAAAGATTATGCTATTTAAATATCCAGAAGAAGTAAAACCATAGAGACAAAAATCAGATGAGTGGTTGGTGGGCCCTGGGACAGGTGAAAATGGAGAATGACTGCTCTCTGTGTACAGGTTCACTTTTGGCGGTAACAAGACTATTTTGGAGCTATAAAGAGATGACATTTGTGGCATGTTCTGCATATACTAAATTACTCTTATTGTACTTAAAATGTTTGCTGGCGGGGTTGTGGGGAAACAGTTGGCAAGGACATGGGGAAATAGGAACTCTTCTACCCTGTTGGTGGGATTGCAAACTAGTGCAGCCACTATGGAGATTAGTGTGGAAATTTCTCAGAAAACTGGGAGTAGGCCCATCATATGATCCAGCTATACCACTCCTCGGTATCTTTCCAAAGGGATTAAAATCAGAATATTATAGCGACGCATGCATATCCATGATTATAGCAGCATAATTCATTACTAACCTATATTCATCAACAGATGAATATATTACAAAATCATGGGATATACATACGATGGAATTTTACTCAGTAATCAAGGAGAATAAAATTGTGTCACTTGCAGGAAATTTGATGAACCTGGAGACATAAGTGGAATTAACCAGTCACAGAGAGTGGAAGGTCATATGTTTTCTCTCCTATGAGGAATTAGGGAGTAATTGAAATACCAGAGGGACTTTATATTATAAACAGAGGAGAAATCCCAGATGAGTCAGGGATGTTGTTCAAGGGAAGAGGATGATGGTGGCGGCGGTGGGGGGTAGGGAAGGAATATTAATAAAGGAAACACTTCCAGTGAGATTAGGTTCATCTGTGAGAACACCAATGCCAATCTCAATATCATGTATGAAGAAAAGAAGGGAGTGGGAAAGGAACTGGGGGACTTTCTCCAAGTGCTGTGTGCATGTATGTCACTATCACACTACATTATAATGTGAGACTGCAAGGTACCAATAAAAAAGTACTTAAAGCTGTTTAATAGGATGCTGTGTGAACGTCAACTAAACAAGATAAACAATCCTTATGCACAGGATTCATATTGTGCCCGTTCTAACAGCTGAAGGAACTAAGTCATTTGCTCCATGTGTCCAAAATCAGCAGCAGGGATTTGAACTCAGGATCCTGGACTCGCAGTATAAGTGCATTTGGCCAGATGACATGCTTTGGCCTTTGAAACTTGCAGCGTCGAAGAGGCAGGTTAGCACGGCCTTTACAGATGCCGGTTCCTTTCCCCTCGGCTTCTTTGCAAGTAGAAACTGTGATGACTCCCGCATTAACATTATCTGCAGAGAGAACAAGCATGCAGTGGTCTCATTTCCCTTGTCTCCTGCTTAAGGTTTTGTTCTCCCATTATCGATTGCATTGGGCTTTAAGGAATATACCCAGCTGTGGAAATTGGAAATGCAGAAGGAAACATGGCGGGGAGCTGAAGAGAACACCCAGGTTCCAACATTAAAAAGAATGAACAAAGATTTAAAAGGTCCAGACCTGCACTTCCTTGAATGATGTAGGAGAAAAACAATGGGCCAGAGGAGAGAAGCTGGATTGTGTTCCCTCGGGTCCCTAAGATTTATCACCTACACATGCAGGATGCTACAGAAAGGAGGACTGGGGACCAGGGCAATAACTCACTGGCCAGCTATGCAGCCTGCCAGTTGCTGATAGCACCTGCACCAGGTGGCCCTGGGTCATCTGGAACTGTCCACCTGGGCGGGGCCTCGTCTCCAACCACCCCTGTTCTGACTCTACTTTATACACATGGTTTGTCTATAATGATGGCTTAGTATGTTGGAAATTGGGGAGGGGAGGGTTTCATGTGTGGGTTTTTTGTTGTGGGGAGAAAAATGTGTCCTCTTTCACAGTAGAGATCAGGTTGTAGAGACAGAATGAAACTAACAAAGCCAACCCAAACTGTTAACCTTACGCTTGGAGAATGGCTTCACTCTCCCCTAAAGGAGGAAAAAGGCTCACAGAATCATAGAGATTTAGGGTTGAAATTCACTTACAGAATCATGGCATTATATTTGCAGGCATTTTTGATGCATATTTTTTTAAGTCCCAAAAATGTTCTTCTTCTAAGATGCCTGAATTATGAATGGATTACAGAGATTCAAACAGATATAAAATAATTATTTGGTTTTTAGCAGCAGAAAGAGATCTGTATTGTTTCAGTGCAAACATAATTGTATTAGCATAAGCAAAAAGTTTTCATTATGAAGGTAACTGGAGGGAATTCAAGAAATGGATGATAAATTGGATTCTGTTTTACTGTCTTCTCCCCCCTCCAAAGTGTCCTTGTAAAATGAGAACAAGTTTTGCTATATTCCTGTTTTTTGTATGCCTGAAAACATGGTCATTAAGTTTCTGGCCTGTTTCTTGACTTCTCTTAATAACATTTTCTGTAACCATGGGTTCTTTCACTCAGTATTTACCAGATGTTAAGTAGATTGTGGGAGCTTTTGATGTGATGAGGGAGAGGTGACCACTTGACCACGTGTTAATACCCGCTGGGCTCACCTGCCTGCATCTGTCTGTTTTCTGTGGCAGGTTCTCCTCCTGCTACCTCAGACACCACAAGTTTGGAGTGGATTGTGGGGTCCATCTTAGGGTCTCAGCATCTGGCAGCCATGACTAGCATATGAGCCCGTGTGGTTTCTGGAGATTTCAGAGAGAAGCTATTTTGCTGTGAATGTTTGTTGAAGTTGAAATCTCCTTTGCTTTCCTGAAACGCTCACCTAAAGCACTTCAAAGATTCTGAATAACTCTTCAGGCTAGAGTGGAATAATGTCTCACCTAATGGGCAGGAGGACTTCCTCCAGAACCACTTTGCTGTTTGGGGGTGCTCTGAAGAGCCCAGGAAGCCTCTCTTCCTAGATAGGTTACTCATGATGAGCAATGTTTTAAAGCCTACCAGTAAAGGCTAATTTTTGGGGGGGGGGTATTTTATTCCTTGTTTTTTGAGGTTCTCCACCAAAGAACAAAACAAAGATGTGAGAAATAGTAATTCTAGTTTTTAAATTTGTTACTCTTTTGGACTAAAGGCAAAATAAACTAGACTAAGCCTTTGCTGTGGACTTAGGCCAGGTCTCCTGAAAATCACAGGTTTTCTATGATACCTACTTCAGAAAGCTGATCTGTGGGCTGAAATAAAGAGTGGGTTTATGGACTTTGAGCAGTACAGTGGAATATATAGGAGAACATATTCCTGGGGGTTATATTATTGGTGGACATCCCAGCCCGGCCCCTTAGTAGCTGGAAAATCTTGACCAAAAACCTCTCTGAACTTGAGTTCGGCACTGGACTAGAAAAGGTCTGTGTGGGCTCTTGAGGGCGGTGGTTAAATAATCAGGGATTTTATGGGCAGGTTCTTAAGCTGTTGGCAGCTTAATGTCAGCTGTGATGGGATTATTTACACCAAAGAAATCAGCAAACATGACAAAGCAGGCCTCCACCCCCTCCTTCCCTTATCAACACTCTTTTACCAACCCACTACTTCTCAGTCCTTTCCCCAGTTCTCTGCATGAATCATAATCCAAGAATTTACATCAAGGTCTCCGCACAGTGACCGACACTTAATAAACTTCTTAAAAGACAGTTGCCCCTATTTCTACCACTCCAACTCCCAACAATAATTAAATAATCATTTTGTGTTAGCACTTTGAACCTGGCAGGTACTTGAAAAATATCTTAATCCCTTCCCTATCTAGATATTATTTTGGTTTCTAAAAGAAAAAGAAATTGAATCTATGAAAATGTAAAGACTCCAGGGGACAAACTGTGTCCAAGTCTCACTTTTTTTTTTTTTTTTTTGGTGGTACTGGGGTTCCTGGAAGCCCTTCTACCTCTGGGCTACACTCCCAGACCTATTTTTACATTTTCATTTTGGAAACAGGGTCTCCTAAGCCAGCGCGCGTGGCTGGCTTCGAACCTGCGCGATCCTCCTGTCTCTGCCTCCCAAGCGCGGGGATTACAAGCGTGCGCCACCACGCCCGGCCAAGTTTCACTTTTGACCCTTAAAGTGGAAACTCTTTTTCTCCTCTCCTTCTTTCTCTTTTCTTTTCTCCTTTCTATCTCTCAAGGTAGATTTTTTTTTGGGGGGGTGTGGTACTGGGGGTGGAACCCAGCGGCTTTCTACCTCCGGGCTATGCTCCCAGACATATTTTATATTTTATTTGGAAATAGGGTCTCACTAAGTTATTGAGAGCCTCACTAAGTAGCTGAGGCTGGCTTTGAACCTGTGTGCTCTTGTCTCAGCCTCCCAAGCGCGGGGATTACAAGTGTGCGCCACCATGCCCGGCTCAAGGTAGATGTTTTGACACACACATAGCATGTGAACAGAAGCCAAACCGAGTCTCCATTCCCACTTTCTCCATCACATTAGTTTTTTTTTTGTTGTTGTTGTTGTTGTTGTTGGCATCTGCTGCACCCAAATGCCTGGGGGTCTTCTTACTATCATGATGCTGTCAACACCCTCGGTGGGCCCTGCAAAGTAGAAAGGACAATTTATCCTCAGACTGGTGGCAGCATCATTGTTTATGAGATGATAACTACTTCAGGTAGCAGCAAGTTCCAACATTAGCACAACAAAAGCTTTGAGCCGGACCATCTGTTGCCACGTGGACAATCTGGTGGGCTTGCCAAAGCCATTTATCCGTGTCGAGTGCATATCCAGTCTGGCCGGTCCTCATGCTGAGCAGAAAGGAAATTTAAAGAAAGACCCATCATTTATCATTGTAGACAGCTGGGCTAGAGTGTGGGCAGAGAATGCTTTTTTTTTTTTTCCTTGAGAAAAACAAAGACCCTGAAGATGGGGATGCTTGCTCAGCTTCAAGCTTCTTGCTAACCACAGTCCCCTCCTTTCTTTCTGAATTTCCATCTTCTAGAAGGGAAGTTGTAGCTATGAATGCTTTCTTTCTGACTCCAAAATTTCACGAGCAGATGGCACCTGGAATTCTTTGGTTTTTTTGAGTGGAGCAAGCATGTTTATTCATCCCTCCTGAAAGAGAACTCCGAAAATAAAACCTTTCTGCCATGTCCAGGAAGCATCTGCAGCAGAGATGAGATCTTTGGAGCTCCCTTGTCTCCACGTGCACGCAGACGCTAGCCGCTCTGTGCATGGTTTCCAAGTGCTCCCGGATGTAGGAACCCCCCTCTCTGCGCCTCAGCTTCGGGCTATGCAAGATGTGGAGGTGATAGCTACCACCTCGGGGTGTTGCTGTACATCGAGGCTACAGTCTGGCCTCTGTAGTCCTCTTGCCAGAAGAGAACACCAAATAGCAAATTTTGTCTGGTATAAGGCAAAGATATTGATATTAGATATTTTCTCTAATGTAAGTTCATTCTTTTCTTCATATCTGAAAAGAAATTATATTTTCATGGAATCTTAGGATTGGAGCTACTATGCTCAGTAGATAATCTCTCTCTCTCTCTCTCTCTCTCTCTCTCTCTCTCTCTCTCTCTCTCTCCAAAGTGGACAATTCTGCCTCTGAGTGTGTGTGTGTGTGTGTGTACGCTGCTTTGATGGGGGGTGGTGGTAGTAGCCTTGAACATAACTAGGGGGCATTGAAAAAAAATAAGGGGACAGTGGAAGTAACCAGGGAGACACTGAGTAATTTCTTACCTAAAAAGGAGATGGCAAGGCACTAAGTTTGGGAATCTATTCATGTAAATAAGCAGAGATAGATGATATAAAATGGCTAAAATACTAATTCTCACAAACCTACTCACCTCAAACGTGAGTAGCTGTTTGTAGGAAATGTATGAATTACTTTAACACTCTTGAGACAGTTGCCTGGACTCCTTCCTCCCTCCTTTTCTTCCTTTTCTTTTCATTTTCTTTCTTTTTCTCTCCCTTTTTGCTAAATGTTAGCAGTTCCTCAGCTCTCTTTGCTAGCTGATTCATTTATTGAGCAGCAAGCACGTTGGGAAGCAGGAGACTGTGGTCAAGAGTAGACCCTCGGGAGTCAGAAGAACATCACGAACAGGAAGTGAAACCTGCAAAAGTTTCTGCCGCCTCGAGGTCCCCACCCAAACCCATCTTGCTCTTCAGCATTTTTTACCAAATCCCACTTAAATGGCCAGTGTTGCACATATACAAAATTGAACAGGTGGTTAATGATGCGTGAGCATATTTTATAGGAATCCACTTGACCTGCAGGGGATCAATCCCATGATTTGATTAAAGGCTTAACCTTTCAGAGTCCAGCTTTGACCTCATGTTCACAGATAAATCTTCAAAGTTGATAGATCCTGACATTTAAGAGTTTAGCCCAAGGAGAGGTAATATTCCAGTATCCATTTTCCTAATAAAGATGAAATAGACTTGGCTGTGATGTTGATTAGTTGCAGGGCTTTGGATATTTCTTACATGCTTTCTTGGCCTCAGTCTCCCCATTGGTAAAACCAGAAATGGGTCAAGGAAATAAATTTAGGTCCTCGCTTCTCAGATTGTAGGGGATTTATAAAATTCTTCCAGTGCCCTCTGGGGAGGTCCAGTGGCAAGACCCTGCCTCCACTTCTTCCAGAAAATTTCACAGTCATCTCTGTAACTTTCTGGATTTTGAATGAATTGAGCAAAGGGTTCTATGGCTAAAGTAACAATAATAGTAATAACACTAAAGTGTGCACAAAGCTGGAGTATGTGACATCTCCATCTAATACTAATTATGATATTTGGAAGCAGTGGGGTAAATCTGAAGCAAAACTGAATAGGAATACACTTAAGATTTCACACTGATTCCCATAAAGAAAAAAAAAATTATCTAAGTAGAGGATGGGGGGATATGGTTAGAAAAAAACAAATGAACATCATTTAGGTGTTCTGACTGGGGAAATGCTCAGTTTGAACTGAGATCATGATGGTATGGTGAGACAGAAAGCCAGTCACCACCACCTACCACAAGGACCACCATTGCCATGATAAGCTGGCATGACTTATGACCTCATTAACAGAAGCGACGTTTCCAAAAACAGGGGTGCAAATTTGCCTCTCTACTTTCTGCTCACTGTTACATACCCTCAGGATTCTTCTTGTGGGTGTGTTAAGTGCCATTGCGATGGTATTTTATGAAATTTAATAAAAAGTTCCAGGAATATATGCATATACAGTCCCCTCAGGCGTCTCTTTTTAAAGCTCCCAGGAAAGTTAAAAAAACAACTGACATATGTGAATATCACCATAAGCATTTGCTTATAAGGCTGAACGAGCTATTCTGACTGTATTGTTTATATGATCTTTAGTTAAATCTCATTTAATCTTCACGACCTTCATATCAAGTATGTTCTATTTTCTTTATTATTATTATTATTATTATTATTATTATTATTATTATTATTTGGTGGTACTGGGGTTCCTGGAAACCCTTCTACCTCTGGGCTACACTCCAAGACCTATTTTTATACTTTTTTTAAATTTGGAAACAGTGTCTCTTAAGCCAGCGAGGCTGGCTTCGAACCTGAGCGATCCTCCTGTCTCCGCCTCCCAAGCGTGGGGATTACAAGCGTGCGCCACCATGCCCGGCTCCATTATTTTTTAAAGAGGATGAAAGTGAGGCTCGGGGATGCCGAGTAGCTAGATCAGCATCACACGGCAAGAGGCAGAGCGCGTGAAAATCCAGGTATAAATTTGCAACCATGTAGGTCCAGGGTGAAGAATCTCCATGAGGAGCTGTAGGAGCTCTGGCTTCATCTCGAAGACTAGGCAAGTTCTCCATCTACTTTTTAATGCATGAGTATTAGTTGATGGATCTTCTCATATTTGATCAGTCATATGATACTAAAACTTAAAGCAGGGATCATTAAGTTTGTATAAAAAAAAAAAGAGTAGCCATCCTGAATGACCCTGCTACATTGGGCAGCCCTTGAACCTTTTACTTTTTGTCAGCACAAGTAAAGTAAATAAAAGAGGGACTCCAGCATGCATGACCCTGAACTCCACACTGACCTGGACTACCGTAGACATCATAGCCAAACAGCACCTGCATCCTCAACCATCAGATCACTCTCTTCCAAAAGAAGTCAGATATGAGGTGGCAGAAAAGCAAGCCAGTGGTGTGGAGGTATCTGTTGCTACTTCCTTGCCGTAGTTAGTCCTACTCTCCGGAGACTACTGCAAGTGTGCAGGAACAGAAGAGGAGAAGTCAGAACTTGGCCATAAGATAGTTATATATCTGAGAATCTGTGATGAGAGAGAGAGAAAGAGAGAGAGAAAGAGAGAGATAGATAGAGAGAGAGAGTGAGGAGAGGAGAGAAAGAAGAGAAAGGAGAGAGAGGAGAGAGAAAGGAGAGAGAGAGGAGAGAGAAAGATGAGAGAGAGGAGAGAGAGAAGATAGAGGAGAGAAAGGAGAGAAAGAGATGGGAGACAGAGAGAGAGAAGAGAAGAGAAGAGAAGAGAAGGGAAGAGAAGAGAAGAGGAGAGGAGAGGGGAGAGGAGAGAAAGGAGAGAGAGGAAAGAGTAGAGAGAGAGAGAGAGGAGAGAGGAGAGAGAAAGGAGGAAGAGAGGAGAGAGGAGAGAGAAAGAGAGAGGAGAGGAGAGAAAGAAGAGAGGAGAGAGGAGAAAGGAGAGAGAGAGAAGAGAGAAGAGGAGAGAGAGGAGAGAGAGAAGAGAGAGGAGATAGAGGAGAGAAAGGAGAGAAAGAGACAGGAGACAGAGAGAGAGAGAGAGAGAGAGAGAGAGAGAGAGAGAGAGAGAGAGAGAGAGAGAGAAGAAAGAAAGGAGTCTTATAGATGAATCAGAGGTGGATGCATGGCTAGTAAATACAGAAAAGAAGAGTTGGGCTTCTGGCTATCAGACCAGTTGAGCCATAAAATGGGCTGTCTTGTCAAGTAAAGAGTCTGTTTTACAAGATGTACAAACCAGTAATGGAGGATCCTGGCAAGGGTTTAGCACATTGACTCTATTGGACACATGGTCTAAGCACTGATTCTAAACTAAGCATTGTCCTAGAGCAGCAGCTAAATAAATAAATAAATAAATAATTAATAAATAAATAAATAAGTGCAAAAATGGAGAGCAAGCCTTTATAAAGTTTTCTAGCAATTCAATGAGTGTTGTATTTATTGAATAATAATAAAATAATTCAGTATTGTGTATTTAGTCTTGTTCACCTAGTAATTTATTTTAAAAATAATAAGTGCATTGGTCTGAAAATGCATAAAAAATGTGAAAACCAAGTACTTACCATATGTAATTTGAGACTATCAAAGAGAGTTTTCAGTTGTTGGGCAGAAAGTTTGGGATGTTCCAACATTAAGGTGTCCAGTAAGACTGAGTTATATATGCTTGAATAAATAACATATGAAAGTTGTCTCACACAGTTCCAGGCACATAAGAGGTACTCAATACAATCTTTTTATCATAATTTTATGAACATTATACTGCACATCTTGGTTATCATTCATTCAAGCGCAAAAATTAAAATGCCTTTCACTTTACATAGTAGGAAAGTTGGAAACTGACTTCCCATCTGCAAAGTCTTTGCATTTGTGACTTTTCCTATATGCCTGCAAAATATGTATGCATATGCATGTATGCTTATACTTTCTTTGCACTGTGGGGCTCTGAAAATATCCTTTTCCTTTTTTTCTTCTTCCTGGCACAGCTTTTATTTTTTATTGGTATCACATGTGTCAAACATAATGAAGTTTATTACCACTTAGAGATATTCTAGTTTTTTTTAAAAAAAATGCCCATTTAAACTGAATTTGTGAAGCAAACACTAATATTTGAGCCTTGGTATTTATAATCACTCATGAATGTCTCGCATAGTGACCTCCAGTTTGGGAGGACAGAATGAGGGAGTGGGAACAGCTGACTCACTGGCCACTAGGTGGCGAGCTCCAACTCTCTCAGCTTTTACTGTAGAAACACTGTTCAAATACACTGGCCAGGATCAATATAGCACACACGGAAGATGATCAACAAGAAAGGAAGTATATAGATTGGAGCAAGTTGGAGTGAATTACCTTGACCACATATGACCAGGGAATTTATCTTCTCCTTGTGGATACATGGGGAAGGTGGGAATCTGCTTGAGCTGAACCCACAGTAAAATTATTTTTACTTTCTGTTGCACAGTATAGGTTTCATTATGATCAACTAAGCCTGGTTTGATGTGTTTTTTTTGTTTTCTTTTGCACACAATGCTAAATTAAAGATTTCTTCCAGATATTACTCCCTACCTATGTATCTTACTAATGAGCTCAGCCACCATCCTAGTGGCCACCGTGGGAGAATCAGGTGCCAGGTCACTGTATAGAATACAGCTTTAATTAACAAGCGTATTTTTCTGTTCAGGTATGTGAGATATCACATATGCAGTCAGTGGCTCCGACACAACTCAAATCAAAATGAATGTGTGTGCCGCGTTTGGGCAAATGCGACCCCAACCTGCCACACTTTTGCAGAAAAATGGCTTTTACATTGGAAGGGAGCAGTTCTCCACCATAAAGTTGGAAGGCAGCCGGGAGCTGATCCACTTTGGGCAGGTTTGAGGAGTCCAGATGTCCATCATGAAATGGGTTATTTAATGTATCTGTGGGCTATTTGCAAAATGGGAATGCCTCCATTTTTTGCAAACACCAAGCGGGCAAATGCCAAATGTGTTTGCCATCAACACCGACGTGGACACGGGTATTAAGTGCACATAAAGGGTCCTTTCTATGCCATGCAATGCAAATCAAACATTTGCATTTCAATTCTGATCTACTTAATTCTGTTTCCTACACAGAAGGAGCTCCATTAGGTCACCCGCCAAATGGTGCTGTCTCGTCAACCTCTTCCCTGCGGGGCAATTATCAAACTTATCTGCCTCTGTAACACTTGGATGCAGCACGATACTGACCCTGACTCCCCGTCATCATAGCTCATCACCCAGTTCAGCTTACCCAAAAGGAGCTGAGAAAATAACCCTGGTGCAGAGAAGGTACAGTGAAGGCCCTGGCACTGGAGAAAATAGTTCATTTTGGAGAGGATCCACAGGCTAGGCTTTGCTGGGCTGTGGACAACTGTATGCAAGTTCATGTCCCCGAATTCATGGCTTTCCTGTGTGTGTGTGTGTGTGTGTGTGTGTGTGTGTGTGTGTGACTTACATCTTTGATAATATTCTTTAATTAACAAATTCATTCCCCAGAGGGGACACAAAACATACATATGTACATATACTCAAAATACAGCATTTTAGGCAGTCCATGAGCATCCTAGGTGTCTGTGGGCCAAGATCTTTTTCTATATGATCTACGTATGACTCAAATTGTACTGAGAACTCTACTGATTTTTTTAAATGATAGTCATCTGAATCCATAGCTTTTGTTTTCCTTCAATATGGCAGATTGAATTTCATTCATAACACTTATGTAATTCAGACCTAATATTATTGAAAGATACCTCCTCTAAGGATTATAATGGAATAGATAGATTATTTTGGTTAAATAACATGGGTCTGCATGTGATCCTTCTATAGTGTCTTCTGTGCTCAAAACAATCCTTTGGCCACCTATGAAATCACCATTCAAGGGACCCAGCAGGACTGCTTGGACATGCTGTTCTCATGTGCTTAACTTTACTAACCGTTCCTCAAGTCCCTCCCTCCTGTGAAGATGACAGTTGGGTCGAGTACACTGATCAAGTACTTGAGACCACACCATCTTTTAGTTTATATTCAACCTGCCCGATGGAAGAACTATTCCTCCCAATTCCACCTGCTGCACCTTGGCTGACCACCTTGGCCCCCCATTACTCTCTTCCGAGAACTGAAGAGTGCGCCATCCCCAGAGGACAGGTGACCACTATAATTGCATTGTTTGAGTTACGGCTTTCTTGTTTTCCTTTCGCATGAGACCTCAGAGGTATTCCTCTTCTCGTGCTCTGTCCCTGAGCCCCTGGTGTTGATCTCATCTGAGAAACAAAGGATGAGCATAGGCTTTGATCAAAGCTTTGCTTCTATCATCATGTGATGGCTTTAAATGTGTCCTCTTTTCCTCTTCTCCAGATAACTGAGTCATCACCACCTCCAGGAAGCTGCTCTTGACTCACCTCAATGCATCAGCACACCCTTCCTCTGTTCTTGCGGCCCCTTGCATTGTGTGGCACAGTGCTCAGCACACTGTGTTTACCAGTCGGTCCTTCCACCAGACCATGTTGGTTGGCTCACACTGCATCAGTACAGAGAATGCGTCTGACTTTTCTGATACCATCACACACAGCACAATTCCAGGCACAAGGTAGCTGTTCTGTAGTGAAGATGAGATTCATGGGTGACGACTTATTAATGTCACTCACTGAATGCTCCCTCGTCTCACCAGCTTCTTTGGGGGCCACATCTCCTCCCTGGTTTCCTGCTTCCTGACAGGAAACCTACAAAGATTCAGCCTCTACTGTTTACTTACCCCTCAGGGTTTCTGGATAAACTTCTTTTTCCTGCTCCATCTCCATTCCTGGTATGTTTTCCCAAGTCCTTTCCTCTACCCAAGCAAGTGAACCTCCACTTAATTCTACCATTTTCCTTTCTTCACTCTTCCAGATCTATATGAAAGCCTCATTTTCCATGTTACCAATGGCTTCTGCTGAATTTTACCCCTGAAATTGGTGCTTGGGAGTCTCACAAACTGACCATTCTGTTCCCATTTCCTTTGTGCCCATGGGTCAGTACTGGAGCTCTTTTGGAACAGACCAATTCATCTGTCCACTGGCTAGGAAGCTTCTCTCCTGTCACCCTCTTTGGAGAGTGTGTTGAGAAAGAAGCCTTCCATTTCCTGTAGAGGACGTGCAGGACCATAAACAGTCTGTGGCATCTGGAAACCAGCTGAGACACAGAACACTGGTTTTCAAACACTTCATGTACAAGAATTGTTTGGAGGAGTTCAGTGAGACTAGATGTCCACTGCTCTGGCTTGGGTCTGGGATGTGTCCTCAAAGGCTCATGTGTTGAAGGCATGGTTCCAGTGCAGCAAAGGTGAAGAAGGTGGGTTACTGGGGGCGTGGCCTTGGGGACTATATTTATCCGTGGCCCCTCTTCTCTCTCTACTTTGAGCTTCTAGATTTTCCTCCTCTGCACTATTCCCTGAAGCCCTGCCAGCTTGGTTTCTACCTCAGATCCAGCTGATCATGGATTGGCCTTTGAAACTATGACCTCTACCTAAATGTTTCTTCCTCTAAGTTGTGCTTGTTAGGCATTTTGGCCACAGCAACCATAATCCCCTTAAGAAATTCAAATTCAATACTTCTTGCATTGGGGTAACGAGGAATCCTATGTTTTATAGACACACCCAAGCAATTCTGGTGTCAGTGTTGATGGACACAGGAGCTCACACATGTCACAGTAGAATGATGGTTGTTTTTAGCGCTTGTGAAGGGTGGGCTATAGGACAGGTCCCTTCAGTAGTTCTAGAAGTAGGCTGGCACACAGTGCATCTTGGAAATTTATGTCTCCCCCAGGGGGTGGCATGTGTACTGACATGGGTGAAGATTTTGAAGACAGAAATACTTTAGAGAAAATACTGCCTTAAACTACAAACTAGTGGTTTGAGAATACCACATACATTTTATTTATTTTAGCATCAATATCTTGATATGTTAAACTGGGGTTGACTTTTGGGGGGTTTTGTGGGACTCAGAGATAATGCAATTGAGTAGTTATCACAATGCCTAACATGTAGTAGATCCTTGGTAAGTGCCAACCTATGTTCATGCAATTATGACTAATATTGCTTTAAAATTCCATGATCAGATCCTATTAAAAACATAACTCATAAAAAGAAAGCTCTTCCAGAACACCCCCTACCCCGCTTTCTGCTTCCCCTCTTGGTCTCAGCTTCTCTGTGAGTGGTGATGCTGGTTGCAGAAAAGAAGTTCCCCTCCTTGTATTTTAAATATCGTAGGAAGTCAGGTTTTGACAGCTCTCGTCGGCACAGATGTGAAGCCAGGAGAAGGGCTGGGGAGGAAAGCGAGGCGCTCTCTCTGCCCGCGCGGGGCTGTGCGAAATGGCTGATTAGCTAGGTATTTTTAAAGTTTCATAGGTGTGAAGCAGCCTCCGCTAATGAGAGTTTTAGGGGATTTCTCAAATCAGAAGTGAAGGGTGCCAAGAGTGCTACACGACCTTGGGGCTTTCCTGAACATGTTAACTAATATTACAAAGGACTTGCAGAAAACCTTCTGAAGTCAACTTCAGTGGGAGGAGGGGCGGGGGAGGGACAGGTGAGGCTCCGTGCATTGGGAATGGAGAATTAATGATGGTGGCTATAAATAGATCCCTTCGGAGGCTCGAGGTTGAGTATCACGAGTTGTCTGCAAAGAGCTGGACACAGAAGCTCTGGGCCAGAAATTGGGTCAAGGGTCTCCACAGCAGTGTTTTGTTTGGAGGCCCAAGTGAAAAGTAGCCATGCCTAGAGTCACCAAAGCTGATGGGGGCTCCTGCTGTCCCCTTGCATCACACCCCACTGTCAACTCTTTCAAGGGATCAGATCTGTTCTAGGGGAAAATCCCATGATCAGACCCTTTAAAAAAAGATGGACCTCAGCTCGGGAAGAGATTGAGGGCTGGGTCTGGAAAGAAAGGTATACTGCACAGCTATTATGCACCAACACTTGCCTTTGGAAGCTCCCACCTGTCCATCCCTTCCTCTTTTAAGCATGCCCTGTTCTATTTTATAGGCAATGCACCTGCTACCTTGGAGAGGCTGAGGAACACTCCAAAGCTCTTGCCAATACTCAGTGGTGGATAGGATTTGGACTCCTGACTCCCTGTCCTGGGAGCAGCAGACTTATTAGGCACGGAGTGTGAACTATGAGACGTAACTGGGGTGCAAACCCTGGCCCTTGTAAAAGACAATAGGGATGCCACAATAGGATCGGAGAGGATTAAAAGGCAAAACTGGTATTGTGACAGGATCAGATTCTTCTTGATAAGATAGGGGGAAATGCAGATCCTAACAGACACATGGGTGTCACAATCAGAGATCTAGGTATCTGGCAGGGGAAGGCAGAACTCATTGGATTTATGGTGTATGGCACTAGAATCTTTTTTTTTTTTTGGGGGGGGACCATGCCCAAGCAAAGCCAGGGGTTATGGCAGAGCCTTACATTGAGTGGGAGAATCCTTACATTGAATGGGAAAATGCTTTTGTGCTGGAGAAGTGAGGCAGAAACTAAGGCAAATGGTCTCTATTATTATGGGACTGGAGACTGGAGTGTCAGTATAAGATATGACCCTGTTATGGGGAGCTCAAACAGTTCAGAGCTGGGTCCCCACTAGGTCTGCAGAGACATCGGATATTGAACTCAAGGGCTGTTTTGTATTTCTGGAGCTTGTCTTCAGCACCATCGAGTCCTTTCTGCACTCAGCATGGGGCCTGACACCCGTTTTTCTAGCTGCCCTCTTCTCTCCCCATGAGTCCTCTTACCTACCACAGGGCAGTGTCCAGAATAAGAAATAGAACTCACTGTGTGGTTGAAAGCTGGGCTGGCTTTGTGCAAGCCCACCACCTTCCCAGCAGAGCTTCTTCCTCTGCAGAATTCATAAAACTCCCTTTCCTCTGTACTTTGCAGGGGGCTGCAGGGAAAAGATATAGCCATGTTTTACACTTCACAGCCTTCTAGGGCACGGCCCAAAGTGGTGGGCCTCTAACTCGAAAAATCTTTGAAGTCTCAAACTTTGTCTCAAAAAAAAAAAAAAAAAAGAAGTAATCACACACATTCTGTACTCTGTTCCGTAATGTATTCAAGTTTGCTTTAATATAATATAATGTTGTTTTCCCTCCAAATCGAAAGATGCCTTCCCTCCCCCCTGCCCTCGTATCTTCATATGTCTCCTGGTATATTGTGTGTCCCAGTTTAAAAGCCCTTTGAAAAGAATAAAGCAAGAATAAAAGAAAACTATAAAGCACCGAACAAGTGCAAGGCATCCGTAGAGTTTTTATTTATTAATAAATAATTGCTTTTAATAATTAATGCCAATCAAATCTACTTAAATGGCCCAAATCCTTCAGGAATTGGAAGCAGCCTCAGCCACAGCAAAAGAAAAACAGTCAGGGAAACACAGATGAACGTTGTTTTTTTCCTCCAGTGCTACTGGCTTGAACATTGGGCTTCATTATCAAGTCTCACCTGACAGGAAATGCAAACAGTAACAGCATTAGGGAAGCAGTGACAACATTACTTGCTACATGGGAGGCACCCTCTAAATATCTTATTTATAGCCGGGCGTGGTGGCGCACGCTTGTAATCCCCGCGCTTGGGAGGCTGAGACAGAAGGATCACACGGGTTCGAAGCCAGCCTCAGCTACTTAGTGAGGCTCTCAGCAACTTAGTGAGACCCTGTTTCCAAATAAAATATAAAAGAGGTCTGGGAGTATAGCCCAGAGGCAGAAAGGCCCCTGGGTTCCACCCCCAGTACCACCAAAAAATAAAATAAAATAAATAAATAAATATCATATTTATTTACTTAATTTTGGTACTGGGGATTGATTGCACCCAGGAGCCTTCTATCTCTGAGCTATACACCCAGCCCTTTTGATTCTTTATTTTGAAATAGAGTCTTGCTGAGTTGCTGGAGGTGGCTTCAAACCTGGAATTCTCCTGTCTTAGCCTCCCAAGTATTAGGATTACAGGTGTGCACCACCACGCTCTTGTAAATATTTTATAAGTATCACCTAGTTGCTTCTTCCTGACAGAGCTACACAATAGAGATAATATGTAATTTGAATAAAAACACAGAAGCTTAAAGAAATAAGTGATTCTTCTGAGAACACAGTTAGGTCAAGGTGAACGCAAGGACCAGATCTAGTTTGGAAACAACAGTCTGCAAAGCAGACTCTAGATCCTATCACACATGCCACCTCTGCATCACTACTTGTTTTCGTATTGTCTAGGTCTACTTTTGTTTTCTAAGGACAGAGTTTGGTTGTAACAGAGAGGTCATATCCAAGAAAATATGAAATGTTTATTGTCCAACCCCTTACAGGAAAGTTGGCCAACATTCATCGAGAGGTCTCAGTGCTCATGACAATCCTTACTTTAAACAGAGGATCTGTTTTTGTAAGAGGCTGACCCCAACATTCCACAGAAAATGGAGACACCTGAGATCCAAGGGCTGTGTTGGGTTCAGGAGAGAGGATATTCTGGCAAGACGGCTTCATCTATCCACATCTATCCGCATGCTTTGCTTTCAAATGGGAGACTTACATAGCTCTGTCTCAATTACCTCTCACGACCGGCTCTCCAAACTGCTGCTCTGGGGACCTTTTGCCCACTTCTGAATATGCTTGCACTTTCTGAAACTTTTGTGGCTCCTGCAGCCTCATGAGCATACCCAGATTCCAGTATGTGCAGCAGAAAGATTTTCATGACCAGCTCCATTTGCTTCTTTCTGGCCTCAGTGTTTGATATTTTTTAAGGAAGAAAATTTCTGTCTTTTTCTAATATTTCCACATCTCTGAGCATCCTTCTCAGGTATTTCTCTCCTTTTTTTCAAGGCAGAGGGTAGCTTAGATGATTAGCCAGTGCCTGGGGGTTATGTGTACTGGTAGGTAGGCTCCCAGGCGGTAGGAACACACACCCTACTTGGCCTTTCTTTTTTTCCCTTCTCAGTTGTGTTTTTCTTCCTCTTCACTGTTAGGAATGCTGGGGTATGCTGTCCTCTGCAGTTCTGAACTGCGCAGAAGGAAAGGGGCCGCTCACCTCTTTTCCTTTTGCACTCTGCAGAGCTGTGCAGAAGTAGACTTGGGCGTGCTGGCTGAGCCAGAGAGAAAGGTCTGTGGCTGCTGTGTGCACCTGCTCTTGAAAAACTGAGGCGATGGCAGAATTGGCTACTCCTGTGCTCCTGGGTGGGAAACACCATAATAAACCCTCAACACCCAGCCTCTCTCTGCACGCTAGACAGACTGAACCTGTTTAGCTCTTGAAGAATTTACAGTGCTCTATATGTGGCTACTTTTTAAATAAAATGCTCTTTTCTTTACAACTAACTCGTATGCATTCTTAAAAACCCGGTGCAGGATTTGGGGGTTTAAGTAGGATCTTCTATGAGCTCCCACCTAGATCCGTTTCTTCCCTTGGTTCCAACAGCTATCCATATTTGTTCCTTTGCTGGCCACAATTGCACCTTTATGCAACTGTAATTTACTCCTCAATGCTCCTAGCCTGGGAACTGATGGATATTTTGCCTTGTTCATCTTTTATTTCCCCGAATTAGCACAACATCTGGTGCGGAGTGTGCATAATGCTTAGGAAGCTTTTGGAGACAAATAGCAGAACTCTTGACCACTGTTGACTTAGACCAAGAGAACATCTCCCCCTTACTTCAGGGGAAGGTCAGGGGAGATGGTCCCAGGGCTGGTGTGGGCTGCAGCTGTGCCATCTAGGATCCAGACTTCTCCATTCCTTCCAGGTTTCCACCTTCTGTGTGGCTTTAGGCATCAAGATTCACATGAGGGTGGAAGAGAGGGCCAGGGTGCATTTTCTGCAGGTGTGATTTTTCTTAATTTGCTGGGAAGTAGTTACCAGAAGCTACTCTCAGCTGAATTTTTTTTTTCATTTCTCATTGGACAGAATTGGACAACGTACCTTGTGTTAAACCAATCTCCAGCAAAGGGGGGCATTTCAGCGGTGATTGATTTATAATAGTGGTCATTTGTCAGCAGAGGCAACGGAGCGGATGTTCTTATCGGGCATTTTCAAATAACAGCAGTCTTAACCCCAAATGTCTCTCCACTCCATCGATTCTGTACGTTGGGGGCAATTTAAATTCAAGAGTCTTTGTCATTAATAAAATATGGGAGTACTCCTGAAGCACCTTTTTTTCTCTCTCTTTTTGTGCCAGGGATTAAACTCAGGGGTAAGCTACCTTTGAGCTATACCCTCAACCATTTTTGTTGTTTGGTTTTGAAACTTGGTATACTTGTTGAGGCTGCCCTCAAACCTGTGATCTTCCTGTCTCAGCCTCCTGAGTCCTGGGATTATAGTCATGTACCTCACACCTGATCCTGGCCTACAAGAGGAGTTTTTTTTTTTGTTTGTTTGTTTTTTAGCTAAAGGAAGGGGGAAGGGCTTCATCATTTGAAACTCATTCTGACCCACTATATGCTGGATTGAATGTGACAGAATATAAAGAAACAAAACCACTGCGGGAACCACTATGGCCACCCTAGGACAGGCTGATACTTCTAGGGTGGCTTCTCTTCTTCTGCAGCCCAGTGGCCATTACCTAAGGAACATACGTCAATCTCACCCACCAACAGGACACAGAACTGCAGCTTCATGAAGCTGATATTCAGGAGATACGCAGGGTGGACCAGGTGAGAGAACTTAATGGCTTCTCCTCTGCAACCCAGTAATCCATTCATTCAGCAAAGATTTACTATAAATCTACGATGTGCCAACCACTATAATTTGTATATCTACCAAGGGATAAGATAGACTTCTTGCCTCCAAAGAGGGGAGACAGAGGATAAAGATGTCAAGAGGTAAAGGAGAAAATAACATCTAGAAATAAATGCTGACTGTCAGCAGGGTTGGAGAGTGAGAAGGACCAGTGTCCATGGCTGGATGTCTAAAGGGCTCTCCCAGGAGGTGGAATCTGATCTGTAACCAGAAGAATAGCAAATATCCACCTACATGAAAGTATGTGAGCACGTGGGCCTGTGAGCTCACATGCATCTTAAGTGTGTGCAAGTGTGCACATGTGTGTACTCTAGACAGAAGGAACTTCAAGGGAAAAGGACTGGAGATACGGAAAGTCTGGGTGCAAGGGACCACAGAGGAAGATGGCTGCTTTTCCTGGAGGCTCTAGGTCATGCTAAGAAACTTCACTCGAATACATTTTTCCTGCTTTCTCTTGTGCCAGTGTGAGCAACGTGGATAAGAAATGAATAAAATACTTCAAATAGCAGCTGTGGGGCTTGCGTGAGCACATTATTTGTTATTATGTTATTTGAATTGTAGGATGCAGCTCGCATGAATACTGCTGTTTGCACAGCCTTATTTGCTTGGTGTATCGTGGTCCTGCTTAATGCCGGTGTCTCTGCAGTCTTCCTGTGTTCTGTGGCTTCCCGAGAGAAGCGCCATCGTGGATTCAATAAAGCTAGCAATAAAGCTCATATTAATAATGTATGCAGAGCTATATATGTCTATTTATAAGGTGCAGAATTGCAGTCCAAATGCCTCCCTCCTCTCTTCTCAGATGAATATAAGTGGCCCCAACTATGTTAGATGAGGTTTCCCTCCCAACCTGACACCTCTTTTCACGATGCTGCATATTAAGGGCTGAGCTAAGTGCTGGGCCAGGCCTGAGACCATCATGTATACATTGCTGCTTGGGCCTGGGGCGATTATTTATGCAGGAATTGGGAGATAAAGCATGCCTAGAAATGTGGTATGATTCACTACTGAAAAGGGAAATAAGTAACTGGGAATTAAGGGGATGAATACACTTTCATGGAGGCATTACTTTATGAGACAGGTTCAGTGAGGCAGCAGAATTCAAGAAAGAAGGCACCTACTGTGTGACACGCACCTACTATGTTCTGAATAATATGTTGTGTGTGTGTGTGTGTGTGTGTATCTAGCTCTTTACATTTTTCTCCCTACGATAACAGAAACACTAAGAGAATTGAAAAAAAAGAGAGAATCAGGATACTTATGGAGACCTATTGTGTGCCCCATGGCTTTTCATCCCCTCCTCATTCCAAATCTGTAATGTGGCTCTTTGGTCAGAATAGACTCCATATTTCTGGTGTCACAATGACCTTGTACACCTCGTCATAACAGGGGTTTAGCTCCTGATCACACTGCTTGCTCAAATGACTATGCTCCCTGCCATCTTTGCTCTGGGATGCTGCCTGCTGGAGCGATCTGTACCCGAGGTGATGATAGTGCCCAGAGCAGAGGGTTAGGGTTGCCTGGAGATCCACACAATGGCACTTGAAGCTGCCGTCCAGGGCTCATGCACTTCTGATCGTAGTCAGTTGACCAAGTCATGTAACTGGGCACTCAGAGTGTGACTGCAGAGTCAGGAAAGTGATGAGTCTGAAGGACAAGGATTCTTGAGAAGGCTGCATGGTTAAAGGTAAAGAGACCCACAATGTGTTTGTATCACATTGAACTTCACTGTGACATATAATTACAATTCACTAGTAATATTATTTAAAAGAACAGATAAGAAGACTCAGACCTGGATAAACTGACCCTTTCTTGTGGTGTGTGTGTGTGTGTGTGTGTGTGTGTGTGTGTGTGTGTGTGTGTTTCCAGGATGGCCACTATAGTTACAAGAAAGTAGAGATACATGAAGAAACGTTATTCCTCTCTTCCTGACCCAGCTCCCTTTCTGGACTCTTCCCAGTGATTGGCACCAAGCTAGAAGCCTGGGAGTCCTCATTGCTTCCCTCCTCTCCCTAGGTGCCAGGTCCCAGGGTCTCTCTAGAATTCACTGCTTCCTCTACATGTCCCACCAGTGTAGCCACAGCAGCTCCTCACAGACTATCTGCTTCTGCTGAAACGATAAGCTTTACGAAGTGTACATCTAGTCATGCATCTTCCCTGATTAAACTTTCATTCTCTCTCCTATTTAGTTACCCCACTCAGAAACTATTAATGGAAGACTTATCATGTGTAAATCCTTAGTGAGTGGGCTTTGGAGTTCTGGCAACGTCAAAGTAACATCCTTAGTATCTTAATATGATGTATCATCTAGAAAGGGAGATCAGATTTGATCAATAATACAAGTCTGCATAAAATGGCAATTGTGATAAACTCTCTTAAGTATAAGATAGGCACTTTGTCAAGTAAAATGGAAATTATCTAGATTGACAAGAAAGAACTAAAAGTATTTCTAAGTGCAGATGACAGAGAGAAAATATCAAAATATCCACACCACAAACTAAAACAAACATCCCTCCAATAAACCCCCAAACTATTAGAGTTAATAAGTAAATCCAGCAAGCTTGCTAGATACAATATCAACCAATATCAACCTATAAAAGCCAGTTCTATTTTCATGCAGTAGCAATGCGCAATCTGAAAATGAACCGAAGAAAATAACCTCATTTATAACAAACTAAAAGAATAACATTATTAAGAATAAATGAACAGAATAAATGAAAGACTTGTATACCAAAAATAGCAAATAGCCACTGAAGAAATAAAAGACAACTTAAACAGAAAGCTATCCCATGTTCATGGATTGGAAGATTTAATAGTGATTAAATGGCGAAGTGCCTCCTTTTTCACTTTTTAGAAAATGGCAAGTTAATCCTAAAATTAATATGTAAATAAAAAGGAATTTACATGAGCCAAAACCATTTTGACAATGAAGGATAAAATCAGTGGACTCATACTTCACTTTATTCTAGTAAGACATACTGGTCAAAACTACAATGATATATAATTACCCCCAGTAGAATGGCTAGTATCATAACTTGTCTTGTATCAAGTCTTGGCAAGGATATGGAAAAATTGGGACCCTTTTATATTGGTAGTAGGAATGTAAAATGGATCAGCCTTGGAAAACTGTTAGCTTCTCTCAAAGTAAAACAAAATTATCTGGTAACTAGCAATTTTACTTCTAGGTATTTAAACCCAAGATATTTGAAAACCTTATGTCCTTACTAAAACAAACAAGCAGACAAATGAACAACAACAACAAAACCTTTGTACTATAATCTCATAACAGCAAATTCTAGGCAGTCAAATATGGAAACAACCCAAATATCAACAATGAGTATATAAAAAATGTGATACATTAAAAAAAACTGAATATAATTTGGCCATAGCCAAAAATGGAGAGAACTGGGGGATGCAACTTGGAGCTAAAATTTCTAACCCCTATTAGCACATAAATAAATAAATAAATAAATAAATAAATAAACAAACAAATAAATCTTGCTACATAAATGAACACCAAAAATGTGTTGTAACCTGATCACAGAGTGTTACATATGTGCAATTCCACTTGTGTGCAATGTCAAAAAGTAGGGGAACTATAGTGGGAAAAAGTAGATATTTGTTTTTAGGGCCTGGGAGGAGAGAGAAACGAGGGTGGCTTCTAACTGGCATGAAACTTCTTTCAGGGGTACTGAAAATATTCTGGAATTAAATGATGATTACATGACCTTTTGATTACACTAAAACCACTGAAGCACACACTTTAAAAGGGCAATTTTTTGATACGTGGGTTATATCTGAATAAAGACCCCAAAATACATTGATGCCAAGTGCCTTTGTGCTTTGATCTCAGCTCAGCTCTGATGCTAAGTGTGAGATCACATGCAAAGTATCTAAGTTTTAAGTGCACCCATGTCCTAACTTCCAGGAGGAATAGCAAAACAACATGGCATAGGCTGGCTGGCAGAATTGTATGAGTTCCTGCCTGTGAGAAATTGAGAATGGGGCCTGGTATGCATAAGAGCTCACTGAATGGCTATTCCTGGTCTGGATGACTTTCAGACTTGAGAGAGAAGGTTGATATACCGACAGGAGGTGACCATGAAGCCTAGTGAGTGCTATGAAGTGGAGAAACTGGGCTGTCTGGCCCATTTGGGGGCAGCAGGGATGTTTCCTGAAGGAGGTGATATATTGAATGGGCTTAGAAGACAAGAAGAAATCAAGCAGACAAAGAAGATGTACATCATCCCTACAGAGAGTCACAGATGCAAGGAGTCAGATTTTAGTGAAAGAGCACAGGTTTTCCTGAGACCGGCAAGGGACAGAAGACCGGACTGAGGTGTGGGACTTCCAAGAGAGCAGGGGTCAGACTACTAAGAGCCTCAGACAGTTTTGATTTTGAAGACTTGAACCTTATCTTTTTTTTTTTAAATAGACTTTCATGGTGCCTTGTAGTCTCACATCACAAGATAGTTCAAAGCGATAGGGAGACACAGGCACACACCATTGGCTGAGCTTCCTTCCCAGCTCCAAAACTGTACCTTATCATGGGGACCATTGAGAACCACTCAAGAATTTTCTTTTGATTGTACTGGGGATGGAACCCTTCTACCTCCGGGCTATACTCCCAGACCTATTTTATTTTTTATTTGGAAACAGGGTCTCTTAAGCCAGCGAGGCTGGCTTTGAACCTGAGCAATCCTCCTGTCTCCGCCTCCCAAGCGCAGGGATTACAAGTGTGCGCCACCACGCCCGGCACCACTTAAGAATTTTAAGTAGAGGAATTGCATTTTATAAAGTTCCTGATGACCATGACATGGTGCATATTTTAGGGAGCAGGGGGGGATGGAAGGGGGACCCACCTGTGAGTGGAATCCCCAAGGAGGGGCCTGGAAGGAAGAAGAAGAAAAGAAATGGAAACATGGATAGCTTGTGGACCAGGGTCGGTGGGCCTCCAAGTGCTGGTACCAAGTCACAAAGCCAGAATCACCCAGGAGAAAGGAAAGAGACTTTCTGACTGTGTGGACAGTGTGAGGATCAGGGTCATTGGGCCTCCTGGTGCTTGTGTCAAGTTGCAGAGCTAGGGATAGATACCTGTCCTCTTTCAGAGTTCAAGGATTCTTTTCTGAAAAAGCCAAGTGTTTTGTGAATTTTGATACCCATCTATTCTATCACCAGTAAACATGGGAAAGTGGCTGTTCCTCCTCTATGTGGCCCCCATGGAGTGCCCAGGGCTCGAAATGAAATCCATGTATGCAAGTGATTTGTGTGTCATGGGGTATCGTACCCACAGAAGGTGCTGTGGTTGTAACAAATAATATAAATAACAGTCCTGTGAAGGGTGAAGGGGATTTCAACTGGCTTTCTTAGACAATAGAAATGTCTGGAATAATTGTAATAACTAATTAATCAATTAATTAATGCATAGCACGGACTTTGCTACCTTCTGTTTGATATCCTACATCCACTGTAGTTATCTGAGCAGATAATTCTCTGCGGTGAGCGAGGAAGAGGGCACTGATTTGTTGATGAGGATATAGTATCATGGAGAATAAATGTATTTCCCAGGGTTACCTCCTTAGTAAGTGGCAGATAGTGTAATTCCTGCCCCGGGATGCCTCCCTCTATCTGGAGTGGTCCCTTAAGATTCTCTGAAGATCTGGATTTCTCCAGTCTAGATAACAGGTGTTGCATGGATGTTCCCTGCCTATCATTAACCTTCCCTCGCTAGTAGCAAAACTGACAATATGCAGTGTAGCTAAGTGCTCAACTACAACACTCCTAACACTGCCTTCTTTGTCGGAAGATGTAGCTATGGGGCTTCATTCTCTTGAATTACATAGAAATAAAACTGTGTAGGACTTATGAAAAAGTGTCTTAGAAGGATGTGATATAGCTGGGAAGTGGGTCTTTTCTGCTCTTCTCTCTTCCTGCTGCTTGAAAAAGAGCCATGATGGCTGGAGTTCCAGCAGCCCTCTTTGACCATGAAATGGTAACATGAAAAGCGTCCTTTTCTACACCACTCTAAAAGCCCTGAACTGCCTACTTCTAAACTTTATTATTATTATTATTATTATTATTATTATTATTATTATTATTATTTTGGTGGTACTGGGGGTGGGACCCAGGGGCTTTCTACCTCCGGGCTATACTTCCAGACCTATTTTATATTTTATTTGGAAACAGGGTCTCACTAAGTTGCTGAGAACCTCACTAAGTAGCTGAGGCTGGCTTCGAACCTGCGCGATCCTCCTGTCTCAGCCTCCCAAGCGCGGGGATTACAAGCGTGCGCCACCACGCCCGGCTAAACTTTATTTTTAACTTGAGGGAAGAAGACAAAAGTTCACTCATCTTCTTGGCTTATTTGTTCAATGCAGCTGATCATAACCATAATTTATCAAAGAATAGAATCTAGCTTCTCTCTTTCTCTCTCTTGTTAACCCAGGGGAATTCTACCTCTGAATGCCTCCAGCCCTATTATATTTTACTTTTTATTTTGAAGTAGAGTTTCACCAGGTTGTTGAGAGTCTTTTTGAGTTGCTGAGGCTGTCCTCGGATCCATGATCCTCCTGTGTCAGCCTCCCAAACACTGGGATTACAGGTGTTTGCCACCACATCTGGCTAAGTTTAGCTTCTTTCTTGCAGGGTCTATAGTCAAGATCCCCAACTTCTAGACATGGGAGAGATGAGAAACTTTTTCACCAATCCCTTAAGTCCAGATTTCCCTTGTTTCCTTGTTAGAGATGACGTCACAGGATGGCAGGGTTGGGAGGTAAGCATCTTCGTCCTGTATCCTCAGGGCCTGGAGTCACTGTACACATTTGCTCCACTCCCAGCCCATGGTCTGATGACTGAGTAGCATTTCTTCTTATCTTGCCCTTTCAAATGCCAGCCCAGCAGATTGTCTGCTTCATCTAAATACACTCAATTAGCATCAAGGCAACTGGATAGCTGGAAACCCCTGGCTGGGCAAGTCAACTGCAGCAAATTGGCGTTGTGTTGGAGCAAACCAGGGACCTAGGGAGCAATCCCAGGACATCTGGGAAGAGCTGATGCCGCTGAGGGCCTGGATTTCCAGAGGCAGCTTAATGTCAATGCCGGTGGGTTCTACGCAGGCAGCCTCCTACCCTTGCCGTCAACTCCACGCCCGCTGACATTTTCCTTTCTTTCAAATTGGCAGCGGGAGCCGGGGAGGGGAAAAACCTAAATTTAACCTCCCGAGAATATACCACATGACATTTTGTGGGCCTTACGTGTTCGGTTTAAGACTTTGAAAGCTAATTTAGCCATGCAGCTCCTCTCTCAGTGACGAGGGTTGATACACCTGAACTTCTGTCATTGTTAGCCACCACGATATCACTCTGTCTCTCAAGACTTCCTTCTTTAATAACTGCTATCTTAAGCCCCAGAGGATAGCACTAATGAGTATTTGAAAATGCCAGGTTCTTGGCACTGAGCACTGAATTAGGAAGAAAAAAAAACGCCTAAATAATACCCATCATTGTAATGGTCACTCAGAGAGTGGCGCGGGGATGTATCATGAATGTCTTGGCTTGTCATTTTCTCATCTTCCCTGAATCCCCACATTCTAAGTATAAGCAATTAAGCGCCTCCTGGACCAAATCTTAATTAGTTTGAGGCTCCGTGACCAAGGCCCCGAAATAAAACGCCACATAAGCAATGCATATTAAAATTAAAAAATTGTGAAGCCACGAAGGGGCCCAGAAGACAAGGATCAGCTTTGAAGAGATCAGTGGCGTCTGCTTAGTAACAAATGTCTCTTCTTAACCTGGATTTCCCATCACATTATGTTACTTTTCCAGCTGAGAATCTTCCTTGTGGGCTCGAGGAAGCTTCTGAAACACATCAGAGACTGAACGGAAGTATAAGGGAGCATTTCCGGGAGAGAAAAAAACTTCCTTATTTGTGTTCGTGTTTTCAATGCCTAAGATAGAGTGGGTATTCACTGGTTAAACTAAACTCCATTTTATCAGCTATCTATATTCATGTTTTCTCTCAAAAAATGTTTCGTACATATCAAAGATGTAGTATAATATGATTTTGTTTGCGCGTATGCAGTACTGGGGTTTGAATCCAGGGGTTTTCTACCTTGACCTACACTATAATTTCTTCTAATTTTTCACTTTGACAGAAGATCTTGCTAAGTTTTTACCCTCTGGCCTCAAAGCTGTGATTCTCTTATCTCAGTCTCCTAGGTACTGGGGTTACAGGTATGCACCACCACTCCTGACTTTAACATATTTTGGTACACAGTACAGTGAAATGGTCACTAGAGCCAAACAAATTAACATATCCATCATTTTACATAGCTACTCATTTGTACACGCGTGGTCAAGAACACCTAAAGTGTACACCTCTAGCAAAACTCCCAAGTACAATATGATATTAAGTCTAGTCCCCATGCTGTCCTTTAGGACGTTAGACTTGTTCTCACTACATATCTGTTGCTGTGTATTCTATGACCCACATCTCCCCATATCCTTCCCTCCCCATCCTGCAAATACTGTTTTTTCTCTATCTCTGTGTATTTGACCTTTTTTTTCCCCTTTTGGTGGCACCGAGAATTGAATCTAAACCTATTTTTTATTATTTTTAATTTTAAAATACAGTCTCACAAAGTTGTGGAGGGCCTCGCTAAGTTCCCGAGGCTGGCCCAAACCTGTGATTCTCCTGTCTCAGCCTCCCATGCACCAGGTTTACAAGCGTTCAGCACTATGCTTGACTACTTTTTTCCCCCCTTAATTTTCTATATGTAAGTGAGATCTGGTCTGGTAGTATTTTATTTTATCTTATTTTTAATTTTTATTTTGGTGATACTGGAGTTCCTGGAAACCCCTCTACCTCTGGGCTACACTCCCAGACCTATTTTATATATTTTTAAAATTTGGAAACAGGGCCTCTTAAGCAAGTGAGGCTGGCTTCGAACCTGCACATTCCTCCTTTCTCTGCCTCCCAAGTGCGGAGATTACAAGCGTGCACCACCACGCCCGGCATGGTCTGGTAGTATTTTAATTTTTGAGAATGACTTATGTCACTGACTCATCCATGTTCCGGCAAATGCTATGATCTCCTTTTAAAGTTCAATAATATTCATAGATATATGTGTGTGTGCATTCATTTATGTATGTATATATGCATGTGTGTGTATTTCTCAATATCTATTATCTATTATCTAATATCTATCTATCTATCAATCATCTACCTACCTACCTATTTCACAGTTTCTCTATGCATTCATCTATTTACAGATACTTTGGTAGTTCCATATCTTGGCCACTGTGGACAATGCTGCCATAAACCTGGGAGGGTGGCTTTCTTTATTAGGTACGATTTCACTTCCTTTGAGTCCCTTTGTACGTATATCCAGAGAAGAGATGGCTAACTCCCCACACTCTTGACATGAGCATCAGTTGTACCCATGGACTGGCCTTGGCCTGCTGGAGATGGGATATCCAGTCCAATCGGTGCATAAGAAACTGGAGGCAACCATTTGGGAAATCACCGAACCTAAAAAGGCTATCTTTTTTTGAATCCTTAGAAACTCTGTCTAAATTTGATGTGATCTTCAGACATGGCTCTAAAACATCACGTTGACATTATACTCTTCCCGCCACAGCATTTAAAGGCTCTAAAAGGATAAAGTAATCTTAAGCACAAATAGTAGGATTGCCATCTGGCGTGCATATAACCATGGCCACACATATGACAATTTGGCTGTGAACATTATCAAAGTGTGCCTGTCCACTTAAATCTTTGCTGACCATATTGGTTTTTATTTTTTCAACATTGCCTAGTTAATGTCTATATTAGCTAGTGTCAGAAATTAACCAGAACAAACCCAGATAGCAAGTCTAGGCAGTTCATTTAGAGTTGCAGAGAAGAGTTGAGTCATTATACATTATATAGCATACATTATACATTAGTGAAGAACAGGACCTCTACTCTCCGTAGTCATTTGTTTTTGTTACATAAACAGTTGCTTTGTGCTGACCTAAGGCCTAGGAAACCTTACCAGGACTCCCTTCCCCCTTTTGATGGATATAAATCTTCACAGTTACATAAAGATCAGTTGTAAGGTAAAACGGGGGCAAAGAATCTCTCAACAACAGATTGAGAGGCAGCAGAAATAAGAAACGAGGCTGGACTCAGTGGCACACGCCTGCAATCCCAGTACGCTGGAGGCTAACACAGGAGGATTGCAAGCTCAAGGCCTGAAGGCCAGCCTCAGCAACTTCATAAGGCACTCAGCAACTTAGTGAGACCCTGTTTCAAAATATAAAAAAAATAAAATAGGGCCGAGGGTGTAGCTCAGTGGTAGAGCACCTGTGGATTCTCCCTAGTAACACACACACACACACACACACACACACACACACGCACGCGCGCGCACACAGAGTAACTTCCAGGCAGGCAGATATCCTCTGATCCAAGAAGGGGGCAGCAGTAAAAAAAAAAAAAAATCAATTATCAATTAGACAAAGCATCTTCCCTTCAGGGAAATGGCTACTTCCGGGAAAGGAGACTTTGACATTGACCTTGGCTTTTCAAACAGCTGTACTTAACAGAAAGGAAACCAGACAGGGTCTCCAGAAGGTGGAGCAGCAGTACAAGGTGCAATCGAGGTCAAGTAGAGAAGCAGAGGAAGAATGGCCCTGCTGTTAACTCCCACTTTGGGGAACTCTCCGGACTGGACCTCTAGAACACTTGATGTAGATTTGAGCTGATGGAAACCGTGCATTTGGAGGCAGTTTTCAAAGCTGCTGCTGCTAAGAAGTGGCTGCCTTCAGAAGAGAGATTTCTTCAATACTCCTCACCAGTGTAGGTTTGTTCTGAACGGCTAGGAGGTTTCTGGAACCCACAACTGCACTGAACAAATAAGCCTCCTGAAGGAGCAATCCCCCGCCTCCTAGAGTTTCCAGTGCAGTCAACTTCTTCCTTTTCCCCCTCTACTTTATTGGCAAGAGGCACAGTTGGCACAACTCAATTCTGAGCTCCATCCATCAACAGTTCAAGAGAATTAATAATGCATTTATATCACATGCTACCAGTAGCATAAAATTATCTATAAATGTTTAATAAATATTCTGTAATGCTTTTGGAACACATGTTATGAGTGATAAATAAGTAACAATGGGTTCCTGATGAAATATTTATCCCTGGCAGGGTTACTGTGGAGCTTGGGAAGCCATTACTAGCCACGTGAATTGAGCTATCAGAGTTATAGATACACTTAGCTCGCCGTTCACAATGAAACGCGCAGCGCTCACAATGGAGCAAAGACGCTGCAGACGGTTGAAAGATGGTAACAGTCGCCGTCACCCGTCACAGCTGGGAGTTCACAGACATGCAAGACTGGCAACTGTTTAATGAGCTCTGCCTCAGGAAATATTGGGTCCTACTTTCTTGCGAACATGATGGGCTAGTTGCAGATTCTTCTCCAGGAATGGTATCATCAAAGTATGGAGTCTTCCCCAGATTTCCACTTTGGCTTAGAGCAAAAGGACACCATCTAGGTGGGAATGTCATAGGTAGAATACACTTGGGCGGATCTCTAGAATGAGCTCCATAGTTGGGATATTACTTTTTGAAAGTAAACAAAATACCAATGCCAATGTATGGGAAGGGGGGGGGCGATTGAGGCACTACCTGAAGAGGTCACAAGTGCTGTGTGCATGCACGTCAGTATCACTCTGAACTACATTGTGATGTGAAATGACAGTGTACCACTGAAAGCATAAATGAAAAAGAAAGTAAACAAGATGATTTTCTTTACATACTTTCTAAACCAAAGCGTTGTTTACATGAAGCAAAATCTGTCTCTTGAATATGGCCCATGAGTTTTGCCAAATGCCTTCCATCACGTGACCACTACCAGAATCAAGTACCACCTACTTTTCTTTGTACATCTTGTAGTCTACCCACTTCCCCATGCTCTTTTCTGGAAACCAATTACCCGTGCCTCTTCCTATGCCCCCCCCCCAGGATGCCTTGATAAATGGAAGCATGCCTCAGTAGCTTTTGGAGTCTGCTTCTTTCCCTCAGCAGGATGCACTTGAAATTCACCCAGGCTGCTGCATGTGTCACAATTCACTCTTTTATTTTTTTATTGTTGAGTAGCATCCCATTTCATGGATTTACTGTAGTTTGTTTATTCATTCTCCAGTTGAAAGACATTTGGTTTGTTTTTAGTTTGGGACAATTACGAATAAATCTTCCATTAACATTTGTTATATAGTTTTTTGTGTGAAAATTTTTTTCCTCTAAGATGGCTACCTACACATGGGGCTGCTGGGTCATCTGGTGAATTTGCCCAGTTGGTAAGAACATGCCAAGCTGACTGCCAATGTGGCCACACCATTTTGATCCCAGTCAGCTGTGTAGGAGAGCGCCAATCTTTTGGTACTGTTGGCCCATGGGTGTTGCTCTTGCTTTTCAGTTTACAAGATTTTGGTTTTGCCAATCAAGGTATAGTCAAATCAAAATAAGAAAAAGAACAACAACGACAACCCCATCTTTTTGTCATGTGATACATAATTAGGCATATCTGAACTTTAATTTTTGCCAGTTTGGACAGGATATGGGGTGAATCTCAGGGATGGAATACAGTCATCAGCTAAGACTGATGTTCACCCATCAAACAAAGAAAAAAACACTGTAAGTTGTCTTCTAAGATGAATAACAATATTCTTATTTAAATTATTCTGCCGGATGTGGTGGCCCATACTTGTAATCCCAGCATTCAGGAGGTGGAGACCTGAGGATCAAGGTTCTTGGACAGCCTCAGCTACTTAGCAAGGCCTTTCGCAACTCGGTGAGATCCTATTTAAAAAAAATAAAAGACTGGCCAGGTATGGTGGCATGAGCTTTGTAATCCCTGCGCTTGGGAGGCTGAGACAGGAGGACAGCGCTGGCTTAACAGACCCTGTTTCCAAATAAAAATAATATAAAAATAGGTCTGGGAGTGTAGCCCAGAGATAGAAGGGTTTCCAGGAATCCCAGTACCACCAAAATAAATAAATAAACAAATAAATAAATAAATGACTGAAAAATAGGGCAGGGAGTGTAGTGCAGAGGTAGAATGCCCCTGGGTTCCCTCCCCAGTACCCCCCCACACACACAATTATTCATGTCAATATAGCAAAATTTTTATTTGGTGCTAGAGGTTAAATCCAGGGGCATTTTTACCTTTGTGCTACACCCACAACACTTTTTTATTTTTTATTTGGAAATTGTCCTGCTAAGTTGTTGAGGCTGACTTTGAACCTGCTATCCTTCTTTTCAGTATTGAGATTGTGGGCGTGCACCACTACAACCATGTCTGGCAGCAAATATGCTTGAAGCTGACGTCTTTTCAGATGTTTTTCTTCTTTTTTCTTTACTAACAGTGAATGGGGTTTTATGCAATAAGTGTTAATTTCCTAATTCTGCAGATAGGAAACAAAACCTTAGGTTTTAAAGATCATGATCATGTGAACACTTACCATGTCCGAAGCACTTTAGTTCTTAAAATTTTTACAGTAAACTAAAGAAGCAGGCCTTGCCATGCCAACTTCATACATGAGAAAATGAATCTCAGGGAGTTAGAAGAATTTATCCCATTTTTCCCAGTAATAGGTAGCAGAGTAGGTATTCACATCCAGGTTGGTCTGAGTATAAAGCCCATGCATGCATTTTTCCAATGCAGTATGCTACAAAACCATATTAAAACCCTAAAATGACCCTTGTGATTATGGTCCAGTGACTCTTTTTTTTTTGGTGGTACTGGGGTTCCTGGAAACCCTTCTACCTCCGGGCTACACTCCCAGACCTATATTTTTATATTTTTATTTGAAAACAGGGTCTCTCAAGCCAGAGAGGCTGGCTTTGAACCTGTGTGACCCTCCTGTCTCTGCCTCCCAAGCGCGGGGATTACAAGCGTGCGCCACCACACCTGGCAGGTCCAGTGACTTTTAGCATGGGTGTTAGGGCCTTTCAAGGGGGAAAAATCTTTTCAACAAATAGTGCTTGGAAAAATCACATCGTATTGGATGTTCATGTGCAAAAGAATAAAGTTGGGCTCTTACACCACATATAACAATGGAGTCAAAGTGGAGTAAAGACTTAAATGTAAAAGCTACAACTATCCAGCTCTTCAAAGATTAGATTTGCCAGTGATTTCTTAAGTAAAAGCACATGCAACAAAAGAAACAATAGACAAACTGGACATCAACAAAATTAAATTTTTATGCTTCAGAAAACAGTCAGTTTGGTGTGGTGGAACAGGTCAGTTTTGGGGAGGCTGAGGCAGGAGGATTGCAAGTTCGAGCCCAGCCTCAGCAACTTTTGAGACCCTGTTTCTAAATTAAAAGTAAAATAGGGCTGGGAGTCGCTCAGAGGTAAAACACGCTTAAGTTCAATCCACAGTAACTATCACACACACACACACACACACACACACACACACACACACCATCAACAATAATAACACAAGTCGTAGAAGAGGGGAAAGTGGATATATGCAAATCATTTTTGTGGTAAGGGATTAATGTCCACAATATATCAACAACAAAAACAATTCAGGACTTGAAAAATGGAAATTTCTCCAAAAAAGATAACCAACTGGCCACCAGGCACATAAATAGATGCTTGATGTCTGTGATCACTCGGGAAATACAAATCCGAACCACAAAGAAGCACCACTTCACATCCACTAGAATGACTATAAAGAACATAAAAACAATAAAACAAGCATTGGAAAGGCGATGGAAAATTGGTGAGGATGCTGAATTCTGGAGCATTGCTGATGCAATTAAAAAGTAGCACAAACGCTGTAGAAAAGAGTATGACAGTTTCTCAAAACAAACAAACAAACAAACAAACAAATAATTACCTTGTACCTCTGTAATCACACTGTCCCTTGGAGCCTGAAAAGATGCCCTCACCTAACTCTTCCAGGTCTGTGCTATCCAGTCTCACATGTGCTGACATCTAGCCAGTGGCTTAAAACTCTAATACTTTCAGGAGCCGGGAGGAGGGGGAGGAGGACTCATGCACTGGAGAAACAAGTCAGGCATTATAAAATAGAGCATGTGCCGTGGGTGGTGGTAAATGCTTGTAATACCTGCGCTTGGGAGGCGGAGACAGGAGGATCGCGCAGGTTCGAAGCCAGCCGCGCGCGCTGGCTTAGGAGACCCTGTTTCCAAATAAAAAAATGTAAAAAATAGGTCTAGGAGTGTAGCCCGGAGGTAGAAGGGCTTCCAGGAACCCCAGTACCACCAAAAATAAATAAATAAATAAATAAATAAATTAATTAATTAATTAAAATAGAGCATGATGGTGTGTCTGATACTCTTTACCCATTCAGCAAGCTGTGACCTTTCTTTAGGAAGATGATTTGAACATTATGATTTGGTATAAAGAGAACTCTTTGGGAATATCTTATTTTGTATTTCATCTAACTTTAATTTTCTAATCTATAGTTACTTTCTTCTTCCCTCCCTCTCTTGCTCTTCCTTCCTTCCTTCCTTCCTTCCTTCCTTCCTTCCTTCCTTCCTCCCTCCCTTCCTCCCTCCCTTCCTCCCTCCCTCCCTTGCTTATTCCTTCCTTCCTTCCTTCTTTCCTTCTTTCCTTTCTCTTTTTTGATATAGAACCCAGGAGTGCTCTACCTCTGAGATATACCCCTAGCCCCTTTTATTTCTTATTTTGAAACAGTATCTTGAGGGCCTAAGTTGCTGAGGTTGTGCTCTAACCTGCAATCCTCCTCTCTCAGTCTCCCAAGTTTTGGAATTACAGATGTGTGCTATCATTCCTGTCTTTATACCTACTTTTTTTTTTTTTTTTTTTTTTTTTGGTACTGGGGTTCCTGGAAGCCCTTCTACCTCCGGGCTACACTCCAAGACCTATTTTTACATTTTTATTTGGAAACGGTCTCCTAAGCCAGCACACGCGGCTGGTTTCGAACCTGCGCGATCCTCCTGTCTCTGCCTCCCAAGCGCGGGGATTACAGGCGTGCGCCACCACGCCCAGCATACCTACTTATTTTTTAAAGTTAAGAATGGGCTTATACATACTTTTTAAAAATTAAGAATGGGAAATTCCCTAATGTACTGATAGACACTCACAAACATATCAAAGTCAATCACTAAGCCAAACAGGAGAAGGAGGGAGGGAGAAGGAAAGGGGGTGGGCCAAATGAACGAGGTGTGCACGTATGCCTCCACCATCTTGTACCCCTTCAAGATATATGACTGCAATGCGCCAGTACAAATAAAAAGAATAGGTTACGATCTAGGTGGCACAGGGGCACATTGAATAAAGGAATATAAGAAGAAACAAAGGGAAGGGATGAACTAATAATTAGATCAAGCAATAAATACATTGAGCTCTGGACTTCCTGATAGGCAATAGAAAGGAAAGATGCATTGAAAGCCTTCACTGTTTTTCCCTGATGGATAATTGATTTTATCAGGTCTTCAGGAGCATCAAGCACTTTAAATAAAGTTTGGATTTTAAGAAGCACTTGACTCGTCCTGGAAACGAATGGCATGCAGAGGGAACAGCACAGCGGTGGTGGAGAGGAAGTTACAGTCTTGGGGAAGGTGATGATGCAGATTCTGACAGGCACTTGATAGAGACAGTCACGTGTGTTCATTCAGAAAAAAGGTATCAAGTGCCTCTGACGGTAGCTTTCTAGATATTTTCAGTTAATGAATTAAATAATAATTTCGACTCTCACTGTAGTGGAAGAGAGAAAATCTGCAACCCATGTGATAAACATGGACCTTCAGTACTATGCTAGAGGCCATGTGTGCTATAGGAAAAGGAAAATATTAAAAAGAGCAAATGAATCATGCCCAGTATGGACATAGTCACAGAGTCTTTCCCTTTATCTTGCAATTGCTTCCAGAACCAAAGGAAATCATGCAGACATGTAGGCACACATATCTTAAAGTACTTTCTGAAAGTCGCTAGGTATAATAATTGAAAGGGTTGTTTGCAAAGGTCTCGCCCACTAATGGTTTACATTTGGAGTCCCTCAAATGACTCGTATCCTTCTGATGCTCTCACTAAATAACAAACCATTACTAGGGGAATATCCTTGGTTCTTGGCCAACAGCAATTAGGAGATGACATTTCAGAAGAAAATAACAAACATAGACATGACCCCTATCCTGTGGCTGTACCTCTCTTGTTTTTATGCCATTGATGACACCACCGCGGCCACAGGGGCCAGCAAGCTGATCAGAACCTCTCTGTAATTCATCAGTATCTCATTTCCCTTCTCCGTCTCCCTCGACCTGCAAGGGCTGGAGGGGAAACAAGTGCATGGGTCCTTTCCTCTTTCAAAACAGACAAGAGATAGTAGATGCCATGTCTCTTATGAAGGCATCGCTCCCAACCTCACTAAAGTATATGGGGAGGGAGGGGAAGCAGAATGGGATGTAGAGGGAAATGCATCAAGTGGTGTGTGTGTGTGTGTGTGTGTGTGTGTGTGTGTGTGTGTGTGTGTATCACTCTGAACCTGGCTGTGATGTATAATTACAATGCGCTCATAAAAGCATGCAAAAAAAAAAAAAAAAAAAGGAGCAATGCCCACAACATTCACATCCTCAATTTTCTGGGTATCTCCAGGACTTTCCATTCTTGCAATAGACCTCACAGCCCAGCCCCAATTGTCCTGAGAACTTTGTGAGTAGAAATCATATCCCAGATTTTACTGATGAAGACTTTAGAGAGCCTGGGTGGTCACCCTAAGTCATAATGCTTTCAGTGTGTAGCTTAGATTAGAACCCAGAACCCTTTACCTCTGATACATGTGTGTGTACACTGCACATCTATGCACGTGTCTCCTCACCATTATCATCCCGGCCACTGATTTTTGGGAAGGATGGGAGGTGTGGGAAATGAACTATTTGGGAAAATTTCTTATTCATTTTGTGTTATCTTGCACAAATTAATTCAGCAGAAAAAGCAAAATGAGCTCTATACCATATTGTGTTTGAATTATTGACAACCATTCTTATTCTAACCAGGGGGAAAAACATGGTAGAAATAAAACCCCCACTCCCACTCTATCTTTTCCATTATTAGAAAAAGGCCTGCAATTCCGTGACTATTATTCTACATTGTGAAGTGATGAAGAATTAGAAATTGTCAGATAGCGGGTGACAAATTGCAATCTGATGAGCCAACATGAACCTATAAAAATGTTATCAAGATGATATTAAACAGCCCATTCCTTCCTTAGCACCCGGGCAGGAAATTGGAGCTATGCTGGCTGGGATATCTCACACTTTTGTATTTTTCATTTAGATAATGCTATTTAAAATTTAACTGGATTACTGGTAATTTGTCTCTCAAAATGATGTACCTGAGCACGTGGCTCAAAATATCCTTTATCTAGTTTTCACTGAAAGCCTTCTAGAACTTTCTGGAATTTCTGGAACTTATTTTGTTGTTGTTTGATATGCTCAAAACCAATCTTCCTCCCGCCCTCCCTGCCTTCCTTCCATTTTCCTCTTTGTCTTCCTCATTCTATCTTCTCTTTCCCTTCTTTTTCTTTGTTTCAATTAAACCCAGGGCCTCACACTTACTCATTAAGCACTTTGCCACTGAGCTACACTCCCAATTCTTTTCATTTTTAAAATTCTGAGACAGGGGTCTAACTAAGTTGCCCAGAGTGGCCTCCAAATTGTAAACCTCCTGCCTTATCCTCCACAGTAACTGGGATTATAGGCATGTATGACTATATTCTTCAAAAATAACTTTTTTTGTGATACTATGGGTTGACCTCAGGGAAGTTCTTCCTCTGAGCTATAACCTCAGCCCCTTTTATTATTTTACTCGAAACAGGGTCTCAATAGATTGCTGAGAGTCTAGCTACATTGCTGAGGCCATCCTTGAACGTACAATCCTCCCATCCCAGGCTCCCAAGTGCTGGGATTATGGGCATGCAACACCACACTCAGCTTCAAAATTGCTTATTTAAAAGAAAGCCATGATTTCATAGTTTGTTATGTGGCACCTAGATAGAAAGTACAGTTGGGTCCACAAGTATCCTGTGGTGTGAAATGTGTCTAGCATCATTATGTCCGTCAAGCTCAGCACAGTGCCAGCCACAGAAAAGGGCCCCAGTTTCCAGCTCTTCACTGGCCATTTTATTAAAACTGCACTAAGTATGCCATTCAGATGAGAATAGGTTCTAAGTTATTATCTGCTGCATTGAACTGCCCAGGACATTGGTAGGTAGCAATCTATGCTTCAGAGAATCACCCTACATCTCTTTTCTCACAAATCATATGCAGGCAGCTGTTTTCTTAGGCCAGGCCTTTTTTGCCGCATAAAGAGAAACATCTGTTCTTGGATAAAAGCAGAATTAGAGGAGTAAAATTTAGGGTGGCGTTTGGTAAGAGGGAGGAGGACAATTTGAGGTGTGATCACAAAGTCATACATCAGGGCCAAAAGTAATTTCAAATGAAAAGTTCTAGCTTATGAAAACAATAACAGAAACCATCTGGGTTTGACTTGCGGGTTATATTTACAAAGCCCAGAAAAGAAGAAAGGAGGGGTGGAGACATCTCTTCTTTCATCAAAGAATTATTGAAATGTGTTTGGTGCTGTGTTCTTTGCTTGATTGTAGCTATGGTGGAAACAAGAAAAGATACCTGCCTTCAGTGGCCAGATATACAAGGTGTACCTATCAGGCAAGTCCTTATGCAAATTTTGAGTGGGGTAAGACAGATTATAAAGAGAGTAAAATCCATACAGTTGTTGAAATGAGTTACAAATGACAGTATAGTTTAAATAATACCATTGGGAAAATTAATATTAGCAAGTAATAGAATAAAAATAAGATGTATACTTTTCCATTATTAGCAAAGTGCATAATAACCAGACAGAATCCTATGGGAAGGGTCAGAAAAGCAAAATAAATTGTAAAGAAACTCCAAAAACAATATGACAGCATTCAAATAGAAAGTTTAAGGCAGAACCATCAAATATATCAGTTAAGATTACAAGTATTCATGGACAAAATGCCTTAATAGAGAAAAATGGATTAGCAGGATAAGTTAAAAAACAAAAAGAAACCAAGTCTACACATCTACCTAAATGTAAAGGAAAATGACATCAAAAGTTCAAATAAAATAAGTAAAATTTTTATCTGGAAAATAAAAAAATCCAAAAAAGAAAGTTGGAAACTGGGCTTTTAAATAAGGTTAGATATAAAACAAAATTCATACTTTTCAACAAATGATGCTGGGAGAACTGCTATGCATTTGTAGAAAGATGGAAGTAAATCCTTACCTCTCACCATCCACAGGAATCAACTCGAGATGGATCAAAGACTTAGAAATTAGACCAGAGACTGTGAAGTTATTAGAGGAGGGCATAGGCTCAACACTCCAACATATTGGCACAGGCAGTAACTTTCTCAACAAGACCTTCAAAGCACAGGAAATTAAAGCAATAATTAACAGGTGGGGTGGCATCAAACTAAAAAGTTTCTTCTCATCAAAGGAAACCATCAAGAACCTAAAGAGAAAGCCTACAGAATGGGAGAAGATCTTTACCAGCCACCACTCTGAGAGAGGGCTAATCCAGAATACACAATGAGCTCAAAAGACTCTACACTAGCAAAACAAATAACCCAATCAAGAAATGGGCAACTGAATTTCATAGACACTTCACAAAAGAAGAGACACAAATGGCCAATAGATACATGAAAAGATACTCAACATCATTAGCCATCAGGGAGATGCAAATCAAAACTACGCTGAAATTCCATCTAACACAAGTCAGAGTGGCAAGCATAAAGAAATCAAATAACAAATGCTGGCGAGGATGTGGGGAAAGAGGAACTCTTTTACACTATTGGTGGGAGTGCAAACTAGTTCAGCCACTATGGAGATCTGTGTGGAGATTCTTTAGAAAACTGGGAATTGATCCACCATATGATCTGGCTTTACCACTCCTGGTATCTTCCCAAAGGGGTTGAAATCAGAGAACTACAGTAACATATGCATACCTATGTTCATAGCAGCACAATTCCTAATAACCAAATTATGAAACCAACCTAGGTCTCCATTAACAGATGAATGGATTGCAAAATTATGGGAAATTTACACAATGGAATTCTACTCACCTGTAAAAAGAACAAAATCATGTCATTTACAAGAAGATGGAAAGACCTGGAGAACATTATGTTAAGTGAAATCAGCCAAGCACAGAAAGAGAAGGGACATGTGTTTTCTCTAATATGCTCAAAGTAGGGAGTGTTAGGGATACCAGAGGGACTCCAGACAATGGAGGGGAAACCTCAGCAAAGTAGAAAGGATGGGTAGGAGAGGAAGAAGGCTGAGGTTGATTAATGAAGGAGCTATACCCGAATTTGTGTAAAAATATAAATATAGCATGGTAAACCTGGACACTTATGGGAGGAAGGGAAAGGTGGGGGGAGGGTACCAAGCATAGTCTGAATGTATGCCATTTTCAATATGTTCCACATTAAAAAAAGAAGAAATCAGATGCGTTCCCTAATATGCGAAAGCTAAGGAGAAATGGGTAACAGGAGGAACTCTAGATGAAGAAGGAGACCCTACAGAGGAGCAAATGAGGAGACCTAACTGAGGGGCTGGGAGGGGGAAGAGGGAAAGTCTCTAAAGCACAGGGTGTACTTAAACAAACACATCAACGTCAATCACTAAGCCAAGCATGGGGAGGAGGGATGGGGAGGGAGTGGGGTGGGGACTGGGTGAGGGCTAACTGGGTGATGTGTGCATGTATGTCTACACAAGTCTTGTATCCCATTAAGATGTATGACTACAATGCACAAATAAAAAATTTAAAACAAGAATTACACATTTTTTGTTTTATATTTTTATTTTTGTTTTTAAGCAAGTTCAGTGATATCAGTACCATCCCTTGAGGTGGGGAAAAATGTCAGCAGAGAAAGTTTTAGAGGGGGGAATCCGGGTTCAGTTTGCATTTGAAGTGTGTGTGTGTGTGTGTGTGTGTGTGTGTGTGTGTGTGTGTGTATTTTACTGGAGATTGAACCCAGGGGCATTCTACCCAAAAGAAAAACCCCAAGGTCCGTTTAATTTTTATTTTTGTTTTGAGACAGAGTATTCCTAGGTTTCTGAGCTGAGGCTGGCCTCAAACCTGCAATCCTCCTGTGTCGGCTTCCCAAATTCTGGGATTATAGGTGTGTGCCACCATGCTTGGCTTGAAATATCTTAAAATTTCAAATAGGTGTTTAATAAATTCATGGATCTTGGAGGGAAAAGTCTAGGGTGGCATTTTAAGACAGAAAGAAGAAAGAGGAGAGGAAGTAAATCTTTATTGGGCACTGAATATGTGCCAGGCATTCAGGTAAGCCTATTACAAAAAATACTTCCTGTAATACGCATAGCAACCTTTATTAGTTACTAGTCATTAGCTGAACACCTACAATGTTCACTCAATGGGTTAGTGAGATAAAAAAGACAGAGTTGGTGCTAAAAGGAAAGTTAGTGTGGGAACTACTTCTGCCATTGGACAGGAGACGTAGTTAGTCTAGGAGAAAACTAATCGATTCAAAGTCACATAACTAGTGAATGTCACGATTGGATAGCAACATCATATATGTGACTTCAAAGCCACTAGTCTTTTCGCTCCTGTGTCTTCTTTGTTTCAACCCTTCCCTCTGGAGGCAGGGCACGGGCATGCTGCTTATGTTATAGAAAACTACCAAAGACAGCCTACCCACACACTTCTGAGCATTGGTGCAGTTTTGAATATTTATGAATTAACACTGGCCATTTTATCACAAATCCAACTTGGCAAAACATTTAAAAGCAGTGCATCTCAAAAAAAACCACCCAGTTGCACATTGTGTTTTCCCCTTGAAAAATCTCCATTTCTACTAAGGAGTTGAGATTCTACATTTTCATCCTTTCTAATGTCCCACACTAGCCGTGAATGGGGAATTAATGGAGGCAGAGAGGGCTGGCTGTGCATGCATCTTGGGGTCTGGCTCAAGAATCTGATGTCTACAGGCAGGTGATGAGCAGGAGGAAGTAATTTTTCTCCTTTTCTTCTAGTCCCTCAGTTGACAGCCCAGAAATCCTGAAGTCTGCACAAAGCACGAATCCATTGCATAATTTCCTCTGGGAAAAGGTTATAGCGCTTCTGGAGGAGGAAGACCAGAGAAGGCTGGCCTTTAGAAATGAGCCTTCCAAGTAATTTAACCTCTTAAAGTGAATGTTAATATTTACATTATCTTGTTAACATCTTTGTGCCTTTCTCTTTCTCTAAGATATGAGATGGACAGTACAAATATTTTAAATGAATGGTCTTTTGAGGGAAAGTGGTCTATCATAGCATTTTATACAGGAACAAGCAAAGGCCATGTTACCTGTCTGTCTCAATTGAAAACTCATCAGAGCCATTTATTTTGCCAGATCATCCTGGAAATGATAGGGCCTCTGGGCTTTAAGTCTCTTAACTATAAAACAGAAAAATGGATTCCCTTACTTTCTCAGTTCTTGGGATGATTAACTGGGATTGTTTATTGGCCTGCATACTGTTGGACACATAGTGGGGACTACTGAAGTGACTTCTGCTGTTGTGATCACAGCTTACTCAAAATTGTTGCAGTGACAGAAGTCACAACACTATTAAGACAGGATACATTTATTAGCACTTTGTACTCCCTACCCTGTTCTGATATCTATTGTGAGAGGGACATTGGGGTAGTGGCCATGAATTCAGACACCAGACTAAACTGTTGGAGCTGGAATCCTGGTATCACTGCATTCTAGCTTCATGAGCTTCCAAAAGATATTTAGTTTCTCTGTGCCTCAATATCTTCATCCTCTAAATAGTGAGAATATTGATACCTATCTCCAGGGGATCTTGCGTGTCATATGTGAATTGAAGCGTAAATGTATGCAGTATGTGCTCACTAAATGTTTCTGCCAGATTATTTTCTTGTTGTGGCCCAAAATACCTGACAGTAACAACTTCGAGGAGGAAAAGTTTATTGTGGTTCACAGTTTTAGAGGTTCAATCTACAGTGTGCGAACTCCAAGGCAGAACCATCATGGTAGTAAAATGTGATGGTGGGCAGCTGCTCAACTCATGAAGGCTGGAAGGACAGAGAGACAGGAGGTGGCCAGAGTCAGATAGGGTCCTCAAGGCCACACTCTGAGTGACCCACCTCTGAATTATGCTACATTGCCAATGTCTGAGCTTCTCCAGGAGATATTCCATAATTCAAACCATAGCACTAATCCTAAGGATTATTATTCACTGACATTTGGTTGCCCCAGAATACGATGGGAAGCTAAAAACATGTGAAATTATTCTCCTTGGAGAGGTGGAGAAATGGAATCCCAGAACAATTAATAGGCATGGGTAAAATCACAGCACTAATTTGCAGTCAGCCAATACCAGCTCAGTGTTCTCAGCTCAGTGTTCTCCTGACTGCCAATGGGGGTCTATCACCCAGAAAAAGTCCCAGTTGCTGGAGGTCCAGCCAGGATTTATTTCAAAGGCAGATTTCCACACACCACCCTCCAATACACACACACACACACACACACACACACACACACACACACACAGCACTATTGTTGCAGGAAATTATGCTGCAAGCCATGTATCTTCTTCGACACGCTCTGCTCTTGAAGAAACACTCCCAATTACTGTGGCTGTGTTCTCCGTGATTGCAATGTGTCATGACATTTCCAAGATGTAAGTTTCTTCGAAAAAGGCATTAGCACCAGGCGACTAAAGCGGCTCATTTTCCAAACTTGGAAACTGTCGTTGGCCTCATTCTGCAACAGTGAAGCCTGAACGCACTGTTTAGTGAGCTCCATCGGGCGACCGAAGTTCACCCCCCTGGGGATGGTCAGCTGACCTCTTTTTGGAAAGGCTGCATCTGAGGATATGCAAATGTGCACGTATATCCACCTGCCCACCCCCTTGCCCACACATGCGCACACTTTATGCTATGCACGCTCAGCTCATTTTCTGCCAGGCTCTCCCATGTTCTCACTTTCTATGTGGAATCTAATTTCTTCCTCCAACCCGGAGCCACCTGCCCCCACTTACAGATTCTGCTTCTCCCCTGTCCACCATGGAAGCATCACAACCTTCGAGGCTGGCCATCTGTGGCAGCCAGGCTTATCAATTTCAAGAAAAAGAAACTGCTGATTAAATCTGCAAGGGAATATGCTGAAAGGCTTCCAGTTGAGATGAAGAAGGGCCACCCTCAGGGAATAGAAAAAACAAAGGAAGGCAATAGAGCCAGAACCCCAGGTTCAAGATGAGCACCTGTCCAGTGATTGTAGCACTCACCACGTGGCACAACTCCCGAGTCAAAGAGGATGCTCCTGCTGCACATCTTTGTTGACTGGAGTCCCTGGTGTATGCTCCTGAGTGGCTGATTCTGAGTTGCATGCTACTAATATAGTGCCAAGAAGTTTGAGGAAGTACAGGACAGGCTGTATTAGTTTCCTACAGCTGCTGTAACAAAATACTACAAACTGGATGGCTTAGAACAACAGAAATGTGTTGCCTCACAGGTATGAAGCCAAAGTCAAGGCAGAGGCATGGACAGATTTATCTGAAGGTGCAAGGGAAGAGTCTGCCCAGATCTTCCTCCTAATTTCCAGTGGTCTCAGACACTTTTTGGATAGCAGGTAGTTGTCTTCCCTCTGTGTGTCTTTGTCTCACCTTCCTTCTCAGCATATTTGTCTCTGTCTAAATTTTTATTGTTTAAAGGAGCTATCACAGTGACTTGGGGGACCCTAGTGACCTCATCTTAGCTTGACGAGATTTGCAAAGACCCTATTTATTATGTGAGTCACAATCTGAGGTTACTTTTGTTAAGACTTGACATATATTTCTTGGGGGTTATAATTTGATCCAATAACACTGATCATATTTCAGTTAACTTATTAGAAATAGGTCATGATGGCTAACAATTTTATATACTTTGTTGAAACCTTTATATATATACACCAAGGGATTCAGTCAGGCCACCAAAACATACTGACAAAAATTCAAAAAACAAAACAAAACCCAAAAAAGAACAAAAAAAATTCATTGTCATGTGGACCCAAGGATCCAGTACTCCAGGATTAGTTACTTCCAGGCCTGTTATAATGAACTACATATCATTTTCATAATATTTTGTAATAGATGAATTACTAAGAAAACAACTTCACCAGCTTGAACATTTCATTGTGCTATTCCTTGAACCAACATCAACTATTTAGGGCTGGGTGATACTAGGTGATGTGTATCTGTCCTGACTAGATGCTGAGAATATTTGTCATGACACCTGTGGAAGATGAGGAAGAATTCTCCCAGGTGGGTAAAGTGCTAGAGGTGCAGCAAGAGAGGGGAAAGAGAAGACAGCCACTCTACAGCCTCAGGGGCAGGTGGTCTCTGATGGAGATATTTGCATGGGACAGAAAGAGAAACTTGAGCCAGGATCCTGGGGCACTGAGCATGTGGACGGTGACCAGTGTCGCACAGTGTTGGAGCACCTCTGTTGGGAGCTCTAGGAGTGACCATGTCAGGACTTTCAGAACTTGGCATGACCTTGTGTGACTCTGGAAAGGCAGATATGATATAACAGAAACTCAGTTTCCCATTAGTAGCTTGATGGGATGGAAGATAATAATCAGAAATACCTAAATTTTTCAAGAAAAAAAATCTTTTGAAGGAAGATTGCTCCTTGTACCTGTTTGGGGTTGTTGGAAAGGTACATGTGGTATGGTTCCACTTTTTCTTGTTACCATTTGCATACATGGACCATGGTTTCTAGTGTCGCCTCCTTCTACCCTGTTTGTTTCTGTCCTTATTCCTTCACTGCTCCTCCCTGGGCAAATTAAGATGTTATTGTTGCTTCTCTCTTGGTATCCAATGCTCCATATTCATCATGGACTTGCTGGGCTGGGCTGTTCTTTTTCTCAGCCTGTCTTCCCCACTCTGCACCTCTCTGGTCATCACTATATTTGATTTCTCAGTGTCTTGCACTAAGGCTAGATGCGTAAGAGAGACAGATAGACACATTAAGGAAATGATGAAAACCAATGAGATATCTATTCCAGTCTCTTGGGCTTTGGGTCAGGTCTGCAGTTCCTGGGCCAAGGAAGAGACAAAGGCCACAATCTCTACAGGAAAAGAGTTCCCTGGTGGAGGAACAGAGGGTGGTGCAGTCCAATATGGCAGACAGCAGTCAAATTTAACTATTTTAAATTAAATTCAAATTACTTAGTTAAATAAAATATAAAATCCAGTCCCTCTGAATGTACTAGCCCTACTATAATCCCTCAATAACTCGATTTGGATAGTAACTACCATATTGGATGACTTATGTATTAAAAAAAATTATTATCACAGAAATTTCTATTGGAGAGTGCTAACATTGGATTCTTACATCCCTGGAAGGAGATTACATCCTACCATTAACAATTGATTCATTTCCTCTATTCCATAGTTCTAATTTTGTAAAATCACACACCCAACTATCCAAACCATTAATCACTATTTTGTAAAATGTATATTTATTGATTTGAACAAAAAAGATACTTGTGGCCAGAGATTTCATGTATTATAGTGAAAATGTCCATTTTTTGAAACTTAGAGAATTCATTTTTTTAATATTTTATTTGTAAACAGGGTTTCTTAAACCAGCATGGCTGGTTTCAAACCTGCACGATGCTCCTTTTTTATAGGTTCAGGAGACAGAGAGAGAGAGAGAGAGAGAGAGAGAGAGAGAAGAGGGGAGCAAAGGGGAAAGTAGGAGGGGAGAGGAGAGGAGAGGAAAGGAGAAAGGAAGAGACCAGGGATAGATAGAATCTCCAAGGCTGTACTCCCAGTGCCCTGACTTCTCCAGTGACAATTTTAGCTGCCACCCAGTAGTTTATTCAGATTATTAATTCATCAATGGATTTATCCACCAATGAGGTTAGATCCCTGATTCAATAATTTCACTTCTAAACATTGCTGCATTGAAAAACACAGAATATTTTTCTGGGGGACAGTTCACAATCAAACGATAATACTGTGTGTGCATGAATGTGTGTGAGCATGATACAAAGAGAGAGGTGGGAGAGAAAGAAGAGAGAGAGAGAGAGAGAGAGAGAGAGAGAGAGAGAGAGAGAGAGAGAGAGAGAGAGAGAGAGAGAGAAGGGAGAGAAAGGAGAGATCATGTGCCCGTAGGACCTTGATCCCCGAAGCCTACTTCTGTTCCCTTGAATGAAAATCCATGAGCCCAAAGTCTTTACCTCTAGCCACAGGTCCTGGGCCAGTAGTTGATATCTGTGGCGAGAGCTGGGTGACATTGCTCCTTTAGATTACTTACCCAATTTCACAGGGTTCTCAGATCACACTCTTGGAAACATGTACCTTTCCATGATTAGATGTTGTCTTTGAAAACTTTCCTCATGTTTTTCTTCACTTGTACTGTTTTAGTCTTTATGAAATGTTCTAATAGAATCTTCATATCCACCTCCCATGAATATATATTATGATCTATATGCTAACAAAACATTTGCTAAAAAAAACATTAAAAATAATTAAGAAACTTATGCAAGGTCACAAAGCAGACAGATTGCACAGTAAGCACTCAAACTCCATTCTAGAAAATTCCCCACACAGCCGGGCATGGTGGCGTACCCTTGTAATCCCCGCGCTTGGGAGGCAGAGACAGGAGATCGTGCAGGTTCGAAGCCAGCCTCGCTGGCTTAAGGGACCCTGTTTCCAAATAAAATATAAAAATAGGTCTGGGAGTGTAGCCCGGAGATAGAAGGGTTTCCAGGAACCCCAGTACCACCAAAAAAAAAAAAAAAAAAAAGGAAAGAAAAAAAAAAGAAAAGAAAATCCCAAACACATCTGGGTGTGGCGGCATGCACTTGGAATCCCAGTACTTGGGAGGCTGATACTTAGTGAGGCCCTATACAACTTAGTGAGACTCTGTTTCAAAATACAGAATAAAAAATAGGGCTGGGGGTGTAGCCGAGAGGTAGAATTCCTCTGGGTTCAACCCCCAGTACTGCAAAAGAGAAAGGAAAGAAGAAAAAAAATCAAACACTGCATGTTGCCACCACATGCTTTTGGTACTCAGTGATGGGAGTCTCTGTGTTGAGAGGCAGTAAGTCACAGAAATATCAGCATACATCTCTTAGCTAATTCATAGCATTCTCAACACTATGAACCAAACACCAGATGCTCAAAACTAAAAGGGAGAAGAATTTTTATTTGCTGATTTACTAGGTGTTCACAGGCTTAAAATCCCTTAAAACTCATGACCAATATCATGGCCCACCTCTTTCTCACGTTTGGGGTAACTGAAACTCAGAGAGGATAACTGATTTACCGATGGTGGCAGAGCTAAGTGAGAGACAGAAGCTGGGATAATATGGCGATGCTGTTGAGTCTATAAAGATCCAGAGATTCAGTCCATCTTAGGTCAGCTTCTAAGCAGGAGCTGATGCTGCAAGTCTTCAGGGCATTTTGGAGGGGAGCAGAGTGTCGGGGCGGGAGCTTATGTCAGCTTGTTGTGGCAAAACAGAGAGGAGAAGAGCAAGCTGCAGGAGCCATCCAGGGAAAACACTGTCTCAGGCCACACCACGAGGAACTTTACCTTGCAACCAAGTCCCACCTCTAACGAGATTGTCTGTTCTAACACATGAGGTTTGTGGGAGCTTCAAATCCACATCTCAACAAACATGTATCTTCAAAGAGAGTCTAAGAAATCACCGAGTCAAACAGAATATGATATAGTAAAAGGAGCTAAATTAAGCAGCCAGAGCCATCCATGGTTTCATGGAATTGACACAAAAACCAGGAGGAAACAACTTACGTAACTTCTCTTTTGTGTGTGTGTCTGGGGATGGAACACAGGGGCTTCAACCTCTGAGCTACACCCCCTGCCCTATTTTTTTTCTTTATTTTGAAACATGTTCTCACTGAGTTTCAGAGAGCCTCACTAAGTAGCTGAGGCTGTCTGTGAACTGTGATCCTCCTGGCTCAGCCTCCCAAATGCTGGGATTACAAGCGTGCACCAACATGCCTGGCTTACTTAATTAATTAGAATTTTTTTGCAGTGCTAGGGATTGAACCCAGGTGCATTCTACCTCTGATCTATAGCCCCACATCCCCAGCCCTATTTTTTATTCTTTTATTTTATTGAGAGCTGCAATCCTCCTGTCTCAGCCTCCCAAGTACTGAGATTACAGGTGTGCACTACCATACCCAGGGCAAAATAAATGTGCCAATTCCATGGTTGAGTCATATGCCAGTGTAGATATCACAAGTTTTGCATATCCATTTATCTGTTGATGGACATCTAGGTTATTTCTGCTTTTTGATTATTCTGAATAATGCTGCCACAGACATTTATACATGGTTTTGTTTGGATATAAATTTTCACTTATCTTTGTTATAGGCTTAGGAATGGAGTTGACAGGTTGTACAGACATTAAAAACTGGAGAAATGAACCCAGTCATAAAGGACCACATATTTCTTAATTCCATTTATATGAAATAGGCAAATCCATAGAGATAGAAAGTAGATTAGTGGGCTCCTAGGTTGATGTGAGTTATGGGGGCACTGGGACATCGTGGTTTTAAGGTTCAATGTTTTGTTTTGAGATGAGGAAACATCCTGAAATTAAACATCCTGAAATTGATTGCAATGATGGTTGTTCAACTCTGTGAATGTATTAAAAGCCACTGAGGTGTACACATTAAGTACTTAAATGGGTGAATGCATGCATATTATTAAGATATAACATGAATGCACATTATGTCTTAATAATGCTGTTAAAAAGTAAATATGTTCCAAGTGGCTTTGTATGCAGTGTCAGATGGCTGTGACTGATCTGGGCACTGAGCAGATGAAGGAATTAAATAATCATTGCCAAAAATTAGTGGGAGGAGACCGACCACAAGTCATGTTTAATCAGTTCTGCAACAACACTTTTAATTTTCTCACATCTTAATGTCGCTGAAGATGGAATGCATTTCAGTGATCACAGCCAGGGATATGGTCTCATCCAGAGCACAGCTCCCTCTGGCCTACTCAACTGAGGGCCTCAGTTCCTACCTGGCTTTTAGTTTCTGGAGCACTCTCAGTTTCTGGCCAGGTAGAACTTGTTGGTATGGCAGATTGTAAAGTGTCTGAGTTTGAAAAGGCAATAGATAGAATCTGCTAGTCAGATGGAAGTCACACATGGCGCCCAACAATGGCCTGTGGCATCCCCTCGGGGTGGCCGTGTTTGGTTGGACAGAGCGAGTCACTCCCTGTGTGGGGATTACAGGACGTGGGCTGAGTATGGCTGAGGAGCAGGAGGTGGGTCCCTTGGTAGTTAGTTCATGTCTCTGGAGAAAGATGGGGAGACGATGGCTTGATGGTGTTTGGGGAATGGCGAGCAGATGGCTCAGTGGAGAGTGGGGTGGAAGGGGAGAGGAAGAGGGTGAGGTTGGAGCAGTGAGCTGGGGGAAGATCATGGAGGGTCTCGTTGGCTTCAGCAAGGAGCTCTGTCTTGAAATGGCACTAGATTTCTGGAAGGATTTGAAGCAGATTGTGATACCACCCAGTATGGGGCATGATCAGCTGGAGAACAGTGTCCTATTCACATACAAAGTAATGTCAGGTGGGAATCGCTCCCAACTTCCTGGTCTTGCCAAGATCCTTACTAGGTGTTCACAGGCTTAAAATCCCTTAAAACTCATGACCAATATCATGGCCCACCTCTTTCTCACGTTTGGGGTAACTGAAGCTCAGAGAGGATAACTGATTTACCGATGGTGGCAGAGCTAAGTGAGAGACAGAAGCTGGGATAATATGTCGATGCCGTTGAGTCTCCATGAACACTTTATAACACGCCGTCTTCCACACCCTCTGTAACGCAACCTTGGGACTATAAGAAACGTTTCTCCTAACTAATCTCTTTGATCAGTCTGGATTACCTTGGCTACTCACTTAGCCTCCCCTGAATTTGGGTTTATATCCCCACTTCCCATCAGCTTAATGCCTGGAAAAAGCAAACAGGCAGCCATCTCTTCCTGCATCACCCTTGTCCCCTGGCGCCCAGGAAAGTTGCCTCTGCATTCACTCCTTGCAACATGGTCATGCATTTATATGTGAGCTGTGAGCACTGCTTTTGATCACCCAGGCTGGGATGGGGACTTCATCTGGCTTTTTGATGATGAATCTGGCAGATAAAACCAACCCCTATATAAACATCTCCTACCATAACACCCATCCTCAAAATTCTTTCTCATGTCCCTGAGCTAAGAACACATTCCCCCTATCCTTTCAAGAGCCTGGAGAGTGTATGGGTCAATGAAAATTACTATGCATGACTTGCAAGCTGGGACGACAGATGTGATGGTAGGGAAGGAGGAAAAAATGAGGGTTAATGTGAACAGGGAGAAATTCCACGTGCAGATAGATAAGAGCAAGGTGAGGAAAGAGAAATAAGGGGCCCACATTTAGAGGTTCACAGGGGCTTTTGTTTGGGGTGCTCAACATGGACCCAATGTTTAACATTAATAATTACTAAGTTATGTTAAGTGATATATCAATCAAATTAATAAAGCTTACAATACTTAGGGCATTTAGTTTGCTAAAATTACTGGCATCTGTGTCTATTAAAAATGACAGATGATGAGGATATACAAAGTTTGGTGGAATCTGCTAGCTAACAAGGTAGAATTAAAATTTACATCTTGTTCCAGCATAATGAAGATAATTAAAAAGAGTGATCAAACCCTTTGATTAACCCTCGTCTCCTCCTGCATAACATTTTATTATGCAAATGAAACCTCCAACACTGTAAACTTAATACCAGTTAAGAATACGAATATGTTCTCATTTCAAAGATATGTGTGTACATATGGAGTATTTGATGGAGTTTGGGCCTGTTTTGTGAAAAAATGGAGCTGGGAGGGGGGCAGGTCTCACGCCTCTTCTTCCCCCAAGCTCCACTTCTGGTCCAAACTAGGTTGTTCTCGCAGTAGATTCTGCCTTGTTATTTGATTAGCTTCCCTGCCCTGTTATGTCACTGAGAGCACCCAGGTCCAAATCAAGAATGGCTATATCTTCCCAACAGGCTCCTTGGAAGTTCTGATTTGACTTTTCTCAATTAAAGGGTTCACCATGGCAAACTGGAAAAGCAGGACATGTCCTCCTCCAGGCCTCCCACCTCTAAGGCCTGAGAGAAGAGGCATTAGCAGGCCTCAAGGAGGAGATACATGTTTTTGTTGTTGTTGTTGTTGTTGTTGTTGTTGTACTTGGGATGAAACCCAGGGGAATTCTACCTCCAAGCTATACCCCCAGCCTTATTTTGTAGTCTTTATTTTGAAACAGGGTCTCATTGAGTTGCAGAGGGCCTCACCAAGTAGCTGAGGCTGTTTGTGAACTACGATCTTCCTGTCTCAGCCTCCCAAATGCTGGGATTGCAAGTGTGTGCCACCACGCCTGGCTAGAAGGTACATATTTTAAAGGTATACTTTTTCAGCATCTCATCTTCCTCCTCCATGAGCATCCTCTCTCCCCTTCCAGGAGCACTAAGGGGAAGACTAAGACCTCAGCATCCTTTAAAGTGGCCCTAATCTGCTTTTATGAATTTCCCGTTGCCCAGTTGAGTTGATTGGTAGGGAAATAATAAAAGTCATTGTGAAAAAAAAGAGGAGGCAGGATTTCTCTCCTTGTACTCTTCATCCCTCACCCCCCACCCTCATTCTAGGCAAGGAGGATCTTTTGGCAGTGTGATGAGAATCAGCTAAGATTAGCATAAGGAATCTGGGTTTGCTTCTAATACTCACATTTCAAAGATTGCCAGAGTCAAAGCCAACTGGACAGACATTATGGACACAAGAAACAGAATTTGTAGGCTTAAAATTTTGGGTCAGGATGAAGCTGAAGAGCTGGAGGGACAGGACCAGAGATGCAAGAAGGATGGGAGAGGGGTGGAAGATGGTCCTACAGGAGCCCTCAAGGAAGGCAGATTGAAGGGGTAAGACACAGGGAAATGCACCCACAAGCCCAGGGATGCTGACAACCACCTGAAAGTGGAAGAAGCCAGGGGATAGCTCCCCCTGGAGCTCCCAAAGGAGATGCAGTCCTGCTGACTCCTAGAATTTGACACCTGACTTCTAGAACTTGAGAGAATAAATCTGTATTTTAATTTTTTTTAAATTTTGGTAGGTTGTAATTATACATCACAGTGGGGTATACAGTAACAGAAACTTACATGAACACAACTCTTGGTGCACTTATCTCTGAGTTCTGTCCCCCTCCCTCCTTCTCCCCATGCATGGCTTTGAGATTGGAATTGGCAATTTTGTATACATAGGTAGCATCCTTTCAATTGTTACACTCTTCATGCCTTCATCCCTCTTCCTCCCTTCCCTAATCCTCCCCAGTCTCTCCGCTGGAGTCTCCACTCTTCTACTTGGTGTTACTCTTATTTCCAAATTTCTCTCTAGCTTCCACATAAAAGAGAAAATATACATCTATTCATTTTTGTGAGACTGGCCATCTCTCTTAGTATAATATTCTTGTATTCCATTCATTTTCTTGCAAATGACATGATTTTGTTCTTTATGGCTGATTAAAATAATTCCCTTGTGTGCATGACTTGAGTATCTTTCCAAAAGGATTGAATTCAAGAATATTATAGCGATACTTGCGCATTCGTGTTAATAGGAGTGAAATTCATAATAGCCAAATTATAAATAGCCTCGGTGTCCTTCAACAGATGAATGGATCAGACAACTATAGTGTACATCGACAGTTCAGATTGTTTTAAGCAGTGGTTTGTCATAGCAGCTGTAGAGAGCACACAGCATTTGGTATCAAGAGGTGGGTTGTACTCTAGGAGGTGTGCGTGGAAAGAGAAAGAGGCTGGCATTGTCTCCCAGACTAGGTGCATTCCGCAGCAGCTGTGGGCTCCTTTCTGATGATGGCCGACGTTGCATCTGTGTTCTCATCTTGTAAATTGGAACAGGGGTGGTTACATAACTCCCCAAGCTGTTGAGAAGGTTCGGTGAGATTCCAGCTGGCCAGGCTCAGTGAATCACACCTGTAATCCCAGTACTCGGGAGGCCAAGACAGGAGGATCTCAGGTTTGATGTCAGCCTGAGCAACTTAGCAAGACTCTGTTTCAAAGTAGAACATAAAAAGGGCTGAGGGTGTAACTCAGAGGACGAATACCCCTGGGCTCAATCCCCCAAACAACAACAACAAAAAATCTAAATAATAAAAAGAAGAGCTTTCAACTGAAAAGAGCTTAGAGCAGCTCTTTAGACAGAATCTGCGCTATATAAGTGTTAGCTTTTATTTGTGCTACTATGACTGATATTGTTTATTATTTTTATTATTATCATTTGCTAGAAAGTGCTTGACTTTCTGATTATTGCTAGGCTACCACGAATAATTTCATATGCATTTTTTGTTGGAAAGAAAAAAAGTAAGACTAGAAGTCCATTCTCCAAGATCATAAACAGCTATTTCTGCTTGATAGGCTGGCCATAGAATTTTATTTGCTTCTGTTTGTTTCTGGCTTCTCAATTTTCAACAATGAGTACATATGACTTTGGTAACCGTAACATAAAAGTTTTGCTTTTGGTTTTTGGCTTTCAAGATTGTTTTATTAAGAGTTAAAACAAAAGCAAGAAACATGAAGGCGTCCGTTTTCCATGTATTGTGAGGAGAACTGCGTTATCACAGTCCGTTTTGGACTGAGTCCTCTCCTCTCTAGGGAAAGTATTCCTGGGATAAAGACCACACGTGGTCACTGTGGACCTGAGTTTATTTCCTGGACGCTATTGATGTTTGGGGCTGGATCATTTTCTTGTAGGTCTGGGGTCCCTTTGTGCACTGCAGGATTTTTAGAGCATTCCTGAGTTCCACCCCACTAGGTATCAGGAGCATCTACTCTCCTTCAGTTAGTGATAAAAAATGTCTATAGACATACCAGATATCTTCTGGTGAGTATATAGGTGGATGGGGAGAAGAACGACACCTTCCAATGGAGAACCACTGTAGAGACCGAAATCCAATGTTGCTTCCTTCCGATTTTGTTCTGAAAAAGTCCCAAAGACTGAGGTTCTGGACCCGTTTATTGAAAAGAGGCAGCAGCCAGATGCAAATGTGTGAGCTCTGGTTTGGCAATGTCAGGTTGTACACCAGTTCTATTGTCCTCTAGACTCATGACCTTGGGCAAGATCATCAATTCCTCCACTGTGCAGGTTCCTTACTATGAAATAGATTTACTAACACCAACCTCTACTGATTTTTAAATTTTTTTTTATTGGTGCATTGTAGTCATACATCTTAATGGGATAAAAGATGGTAGAGGCATACATGCACGCATCACTCATTTTGATGTGAACGAGAGGTTGTATCAGGCCTCATTGCACTGTGTCTGCTATTCAGTAGGCTTAACAAGCACCTGGTTCCTTCCCTGCGAGGAAGACGAAGGAGGAGGAGGAGGAGGAGGAGGAGGAGGAGGAGGAGGAGAAGAAGAAGAAGAAGAAGGAGGAGGAGGAGGAGGAGGAGGAGGAGGAAGAGGAGGAGGAAAGGAGGAGGAGGAGGAGAAAATTAATGATACTGTATAATTGACCTCCCACAAAGAACTCATCAATTAAGTTAGGTACCTGCTTCTTTTATCAAACTCCAATTACAAGACTATTTCAATCCCAAACTCAAAAACCTACAGTGAAAATATAATAAAATGAATATAACTTGATACAATTTTTTTTTGGTGGTACCTCTGAGCTATACCCCCAGACCTATTTTATATTTTATTTGGAAACAGCATCTCACTAAATTGTAAGAACCTCAGTAAGTAGCTGAGGCTGCCTTTGAACCTGTGAGATCCTCCTGCCTTAGCCTCCCAAGAGCTGGGATTATGAGCATGCGCTACCACGCCCGGCTAACTTGATGCAAATTCTGATTTTGTTTTTTACTGTTTTTTGAAAGGTTTGGACCAAGAGCCCTTATCATGGGGCCTCGGCCACAGAAGGAAACTCCTGCTCGTGGCCATCCTCTTGGAAGCATAACAGAGACTCCGGCCAGCCCTAGGTTACTGTCAAGGAGGAAACAGAGCTGACAGCTGCCCTTCCCCTTCCTGTTGGCTGCCAGTGGCTTTAATCTGCCTCCATGGCGATTCTGAAACCTGGAGATATTTGAATAGAGCCCAATTATGTAGTCGTGGGCTGAGAGAGGGTTTTTGTCCACTTGTCACAGAAGGAGATGTGTTAGTAATGCTTAAGCCAGCTGGCCCCTCTGGTCCCCATGGTTCCCTGAAGTCTTAAAATCTTTGGAGTGGTGATGCTCCCTTCGTTCTTTACCAGGGTGCTTGGTGTGTCTGAATGAGCTTCTAACTCTGTGTCCTCTTTCCATGTTTTCTTTTTTTTTTTCTAGGTTAACTTTGAAACTGGACTGAGCTGGATTTAAATCCTGGCTCCCTTTTTTATTAGCTGGGTGATTAGACATGTCAGCCCCCTCTGAGCCTCCGTTTCTGCAGCTCAACAGTGGGAATATCAGTTGAGCATCCCTATCCAACATGCTTGCAGCCAGAAGGGTTTCAGGTCTCAGAGTTTTTCATATTTTGCGATATTGGCATAGACTTCGCTGGTTAAACATCCCTAATCCACAAACCCGAAATCCAAAACACTCTGAAATCCATAATTTCTTAAGTATCACGTCAATTTCAGATTTTGGAGCATTTTGGACTTGTATTAAGCTGATGTGATTAATTGCAACAACATTTGGTAAGCACCAACTTTGTGCATGGCACTGTCCTGGATTCTAGAATAAAAAAACTTACACCTTTGCTATTATGGAGCTTATGTGACGTGCTGATAATGTTTAAAAAAATGAGTCTTAAAAGCCGGGTGTAGTGACTCATACCTATAACCCCGGTACTTGGGAGGTCGAGATAGGAGAATTGCAGGTTTAAGGCTAGGCTCAGCAAATTAGCAAGAACCTGTTTCAAAATAAAAAATTAAAGGGGCCGAGGGTGTAGCTCACAGGTAGATCACCCCTGGTTTCAATCCCTAGTACAACTGAAAAAAAAAATACATGATTCTCCTGAAAAGTTCTGCTAAGTAATGGTTGTCAATTTCTGGGGCATAAATATTTTCATCATGGTTGATGTTAAGAGCTACCAATGTCACATCACTGACTGCAAAGTCAGGAGGTATTTCGCAAGGTCAGCTTCCATGAGCTGGTGCAAACTGGCCCCAACACATCAAAACTTCATAGGGCATTATAAAGCATTAGTGGGATAACAGCTAGCAAGTGTTTTGCCCATAAGATCGGATAAGGACACGGGGGTTGTTATTATTACTTAGCAGCAGGAGCCTTAAACCTCCTGTAACAGAGCCTGGAGAGTGGACCTTCCCCCCATCTCTGCCATGTCTGATCAGTTCTTCCTCTACCGAGCCATTCTGTGACGCTCCTTTAGCTGCGGGGTACTACAGGTAAATTGGTGATTATAGTTTTCACATAGGGTGTCTCAGAATCAAACAGTTTAATCACATGTGCAGTCTAGGGACTTGTCCAGAAAATGGAACTCAGAAGAAGATTTGGAGCAAGGCTCAAGAAATCCCATTAATTAATTAATTAATTAATTAATTTATTTATTTATTTTAGTAGTAAGGGCTGAACCCAGGAACATTCTACCTTTGAGCTATATCTCCCACCCTTTTTATTTTTTATTTTGAAGTAGGGTCTTATTAAGTTACCATGCACTGGCCCTGAACCTGCCATCCTCCAGCTTCAGCCTCCCACATACTGGGATTACAAGGTGCACCATTCCACCATACCTGCCGAGATCTCCAATTTTTGTAGGTATTCTGGCAATCAGAAAAATAAAATAATTTTAGCCAGGCGTGGTGGTGCATGCCAGTACTTGTGAGGCTGAGACAGGAGGATCGAAGATTCGCCACAAGCCTTGGCTACTTAGTGAGGACCTCCACGACTTAGGGAGATGCTGTTTCAAAATAAAGAATAAAAAGTTGGGCTGGGGTAGCTCAGAGGTAGAATGCCCCTGAGTTTAATACCCAACACCACACACACACACACACACAAAAAAAAAGAAAATAATTTTAAATCATTCCAAATGCTATTCACGAATAACACAGTCACCAAAGGGAGGGATGGGGAGGCAGGCCTGGCTCTCTACCAAGGTTTTCTCACATCCCTTCACGTGATATTGATGCAAAGGACCCCCCTCTCCCCCAGGAGGCAAGTCTGGAAATCTAAAGTAGGAGCAGCAGTTTTAATAGGCACATTCCGGCCTTAGGGTCACCTCAGTTTATATCTTATTCATGCACCCGAAGTACCCTATTTAGGCTCATCTTTTGACATTCAAATTTTCAAGGTTTGATTTACATACTATACAATGTACAGCTAAAGGGTGTAAGTAAAACCCGGAGAAGCATCTCACTCAGATCACTGTCACCCTGAGCAGGATGTGGGGCGTTTTCTTCACCCTAAAAGTCTCCCAGTATGTGCCCTCTCCAGGCAACCCTCCACCCCCAGGGACTACCACCATCCTGATTTCTATCATGGTTACATGTTGTTTTCCCTCCATTTTACATCACGTAAATGAAATCCTAGAGTGCACATACTCTGTGATATCTCATTTCTTCAACTTGAAATGATATCTGTGATTTATCCTGATCGTTCTGCCATTTTCTGTTCTTAAGTGGATGTCTTCTTGGTCCATCTTCTTGGTAAGTGTATCCTTTTTGCATTATGCACTGATTTCTTTATTTCTGGGTATACTTCTTCAAAGTCTACTTTGTCTGATGTTAATATAAGCAAATTGGCTTTCTTCTGGTAAGTGGTCCCATAATGTATCTTTTTTTCTTATTCATTTGCTTTCTACAAATCTATCTCATATATTATAGTACATGCTTTCTAAACGGCCGAGTTTTATTTTCTATCCCAATATAATGACTTATATATTTTAATTGAAGGGCTTTTGTTGCAGTACTGGGGACTGAACCCAGGGCCCCATTCATGCTAAACAATCATTCTACTTCTGAGCTACATCCCCAGCTCTTAGCTGAATTTTTAATTCATTTGCATTTATTATAATTAGTGATCTAGATTGCTTTTAGTTTACTATTTTACTCTTTGTTTTTCTATATGTTACATCTAATATCCATTTATTTGCTACTGCTCCTGCCTTATTTTGCACTAATCAGAAATTACCCCACATATCTTTCCCGTTGGCTAGTCACATCTTTTCATTTAGGTTAGAGGTGGTGTTCTCGTGTTTAAGATGGGCTTCATAACCTTACCACCTCCTCTAATTTTATGTATGTATGTATATATGTATGTATGTATGTATGTATGTATGTATGTATGTATGTATGCGGGTCTGGGGATGGAACCCGGGGGCATTCGACCTCTGGCCTACACCTTCTGCTCTATTTTTTATTCTTTATTTTGAAACAGGGTCTTACTACATTGCGGAGGGCCTCACTAAGTAGCTGAGGCTGTCTGCAAACCAATATCCTCTGGTATCAGCCTTCCGAATGCTGGGATTACAAGTGTGCACCACCACGCCTGGCTTTACCTCCTTTTAAGTGCTACTCTGCTACTATGAAGGAACTGTAATCACATAATTATATTTCCAGTCACACTACTTTCTAATCACACTACTCCATTTCCCTCTTATTCTGTGTGATTGTTTCCACGCCTATTATCTCTAAACGGGTTGTCCCTCCGCAATACATTATAATTGTGCTTCTTTTGTGGAGTCAATGGTTGTTTGCTAATTAAATACTTAAAAGTTGCCTGGCGTGGTGGCGCACGCTTGTAATCACCACGCTTGGGAGGCAGAGACAGGAGGATCGCGCAGGTTCGAAGCCAGCCGCGCTGGTTTAGGAGACCCTGTTTCCAAATAAAAAATATAAAAATAGGTCTGGGAGTGTAGCCTGGAGGTAGAAGGGTTTCTAGGAACCCCAGTACCAAAAAAAAAAAAAAAAAAAAAAAGCCAGGCGTGGTTGCGCAGGCTTGTAATCCCCGCGCTTGGGAGGTGGAGACAGGAGGATCGCGCTGGTTCGGGGCCAGCCTTGCTGGCTTAAGATACCCTGTTTCCACATTAAAAAAAAAAAAGTTAAAAAATAGGTCTGGGAGTGTAGCCCATTGGAGTGTATCCCGGAGGTAGAAGGGCTTCCAGGAACCCCAGTACCACCAATAAGCAAGCAAACAAACAAACAAACAAACAAATAAATAAATAAAAGTTAAAAAAACAAGCTGAGCTTTTATATAAAAATTAATAACATTAGCTGGGTGTGGTGGTGCAAGCTTATAGTTTCAGCATTTGGGAGGCTGAGACAGGAGGATCTTGGTTTGTAGACAGCCTCCACTACCTAGTGAGCCCTTTGCAACTTAGTAAGACCCTGTTTCAAAATAAAGAATAAAAAATATAAGGCTGGGGGTGTAGCTTGGAGATAGTACGTCCCTGGGTTCCATCTCAAGTACCACAAAAAATAATAATAACATTAAAAATATACAGATAGAAATTAAAAGTTCTTTATATTGGCCAACCTGCCTTTTGGATTCCTTCCATTCCTACTTGCAGAGATGTTTTTCTCTGGTGTCCCTTCCTTCGGCCTTGGCTATTTCTTGCAGTGTGAATCTACTGCCACCCAAATTCCTTAACTAATCCGGTTTAAATATTCTTAATTTTCCTTCATTTTCAGACATTTTTGCAGTGTAGAAAATGTAAGGTTGACAGATGTGCTGATTAACTAATTAAATTTCACAACTTCAGAGATGCTATTCTGATGTCTTTGGGCTTGCCTTCCCTCTGATCTAGCATCAGTCAATTCTTATTGTCCCCTTACTGTCAGAGGCATTTTCTTTCTGGCTATTTTTATGATTTTCACTGGGCCTTTCAATTTTTTTAACCAGACCACACTGTATCTAGATGTGATTTTCTTTGTGGGTAGTCTTGCTAGTTAAGTTTCCTGATTCTGAGCTTGAATCCAGAGGAATTCAACCTCCAACTTACACATCCCACTCCTTTTTATTTGCTTATTTATTTTGAGATAGGGTCTCCCTAAGCTGCTGGGGCTGTCCTCAAACCTGTGTCGCTCCTGTCTCAGCCTCTCTATATACTGAGATTTACAGACATGCACCCCCACGCCCCGCAGGTTGGACAGTTCTTATTTTAAATTGGACAGTTCTCACCTGTCATCTCTTCAAATATTTCCTCTATGCCATCTTTTCTCGTTTCCCACAGAGACTCCAAATGCATGCATATTATGCTGCTTTATTTTATTTCTCGTGTCTCAGATGCTTTTCTTAAATCCCGATGAGTCAGTATGGATAATCTTATTGGCTTTTGTCTTTATGATATTTTCCTGCTATGTCCAGCGTACACTGACGCTCGTCTGATAAATTCTCCCTTGAAGATAGTATATTGTTCAGTTCTAACATTTTCATTTGGTTCTTCGGAGGCATTTTCATTTCTCTGTTGAATTTAACCTCTACTCATGCGTTTTGCTCATTTTTTTCTACTAGACATTGGTAGTAAAGTGCTTTTTTGCTAAAAGGTAACACTTGAGTTTTCTGTGGGTTGATCGATGATTTTTTTTTCTAATTTGGGAGTCACATTTGACTAATTTTATAATACCGAATAAAAATGTGTATCGAAGGTGCTGCAGAGAGAAGCACAGAGCTGGAATAACTTGCAGCCCAGTGAACTACGGCAAGAGAGCTCCTAGTCTTTAATCTTGCCATTTTTCCAAGGCTTGGGTTAGGTTGCAGCTTCATTTGCTCCTGCTCACCATTGGTTTAAATGTTCTGAAGGTGAGATCAAGATGCCCCCTTCCACAGTGCTTGCGATCTGAGTCCCAGCAAGGCTTCTTAGATCTCTTTGTCTGCTTTACTATCAAGTCTCCAGCTCTTTGGACTTTGGAGAGCTTGCTCTGCTCTCTGCCTGCCTGTATATTTTCAAGTTTTTGAAGATGTCTCTTAGTCCTTACGTCCCCTCGCTGTCAGTGAGAGCTGCACTCTGGACTCGAGGAAGGCTCAGGTGCAAAAAAGTAGCAGGTGTGTGTCTCTCTGGGAGCTCTGCCTGCCCTCCAATCCCGCCCCCGCCTTCTGTGCAGTTCTGAGGCTCGCAAATCAATGAGAATGCTGGCAAGCAAAGTCTAAAAGTGAATCAAAGAGCATTTGCTAGCATAGGAGAGAAAGATGTTAAAAAGCCAGCGATTCCTCACCACATCTTTACAGCACTCCTCATGCATTAACAAAGCGATTTCCATTCATCTCTCTCAAGAATCCTTGTCTTGCATTCATTTGGAGAGCCCCTATCTCCCATCCCATGCGCCAAGTGCCCCGAATCACTTGCAATTTCCAGATTGTTTTTTTAACTTGCTCTGCTAGAAACACCTTTAACATTTCCCTGTCATTGAGCCGTGAATTCCTCTTTGTCTTGCTACATTCCATTTCAAGTTTGCTTCACCAAGCAGGCCTTCCCTCTCCACGCTTTATTTTGATTATATGTGTATGAACATGACCATCACCATGGCTATTGGACAACAACTCATTCCCTCTTCCCATGTGGGCTTAGACCAGGATTCTCCAGGGAACTTTTAGGCCTTCAACCTTGGATTGGGTCTACCTCATCAGTCCCTCTTGTTCTGAGGCTCCCGCTTCTTGGACTGAGCGGCTACCCATCCCTCCACCTCTGCAGCCTGCAATCAGCCACGGTGGGACTATCCAGCTTCTGCTCAGGTGAGACAATCTTATAAACTCCCTTCCGTAATCTTACATATGGTTACTCTATTGGCTCTGTTCCTGTAGAGAAGCCTAACTAATATGCTGTGTCAAAGAATGCTGATGGAAATGCATCTGAGTTCTACACTTTAACGGTTTCCTCTTAGTTTCTACTTTCTTCCTAGGAATTTAACTGCTTTTATCATTACCTCAGGATGACCCAACTTTTTTTGGTGACAAGTACTTACTGTCTTGAAGGGCTTTCTAGTTCCTGTGCACAGTCTCCAGCAACTCTGCAATTTTAGTGCAATGGGCAGACTTTTCATGAAAAGAAGAGGAAACTGAGGCACAGGAGGTTTATTTCACCAGAATTCTCACTGCCTTACTCTAAATAGCTCAACCACACAACTTAAAGGAAGGGAGATTTCTTTGCTCACAGTTCTGGAGATTTCAGAGGTTCAGTGCAGGTTAGCCTGGGTCTGCAGATCTCAGAGCATGGCAGTGGGAAGTACAGAGAGGGAGAGAGTAAGGGCTCTGATTTCACATCACAGAGGCAACAGAGTACAAGCAAATAAGGGGATTCAAAGACACAAGCACAGTCCCCCAAACCACACCTCCATGGACCCTCTTCCTCTAGGCACACCCTGCTTGCTTAGGTAAATCCGTTACAATGGACATAGCCTCTGATGAGATTATGACCTCTCAGGCCTTAATTACATCAGACCTGATTATTAATACATGAGCTCCTCAGTGGACAGTTTATATCTAATCATAACAATACTCTTCATGGACAGAAGAGGAGACTGAGGCTCAGGTATTTCAGCAGCTTTCTAGAAAGACCTGGGCTTCCAACCTACAAGTGCACCAAACTGGAGCTCATGCTTGTACAACACTCAAGACTTGTGTGTCTTCTCCCCCTTCTACCGTGTTTCTCTGCTCTCCCCCATTCTGCCTCTGACACTAAACTCCATGATCGGTTGACCAGCCGAGCCCATCCATCTGGCAGTCGCCAGGCAGAACCTCTGAGCTCCATCTCCCCCTATTCCGCCTCTGTATCCTTCAGTAACTTCTGTTTTCCTCCGAGGTCACCCTTAAAGCTCTCTGTGTCGTGTTTCTCATTTCTGCCTTGTCGAGGAAATCTTGCCAGTACATCTATCAAAGTAATCATCACAGGCCTGATGTAAGAGTATGGTTCCTCTCACATTTTTCATTACTAGATAATTTATTAATATCCTTCCTGAGCAGCACTAGATTTATCTTGATAAAACTTCTATCAGCAGCAATACAAGAGATGCCACTGGGACACACCAGGAAGAGCTGTGTGCTCACCCCTCTCACCCCTTAATACCTCCAGAAGCCTGGCCCGCAGTCAGCCCAGGGGGCTGCCAAGACCCCAAACATTTCATCATTTTGATCAAGTTGACCCGGGGCACTCTCAAAGGGATTGCTACCTATCTCGCCTTTCTTCTCTGCTTGTGGCAAACACAAGATTGTCTGTGGATCTGGGAAGGCAGGTAGCAGGGGTGGATAAATTACCTTCAAAGAGGCCGCCATTTATCTCGTTTTCATCCCAGCGGTGTCTGGAGGGGAGCGGCTTCCCTTCCAGGCTCAAGTGGGCTTTCTGTGAGGCTTTGTGCCTGTCATGCATGGCAGGCCTTTGCAGTATTCAGGTGGCAGTTTCAGGGCATGGAGCTGAGTGGGGTCTTTTGTACCCATCTCCTTCCCCTTTTGTGCCTTCCTGCTTCCGGAAGAGAGTGGAGTTAGTAGGGGCAGCCCCTTCCTTCTTTCCATGCAGATTATTTGCATGAATGAAAATCCAGGTGCCTAAAGAAGGCAGCTGCTTGCATGGGCTCCTGGCAGGAGGAGGGCTGCATTTGATAAGGCAGCAAAGTTCCTGGAGCCTGCACCTGCTACAGTTCAAAGCAGCTTTCTCATAGGCTGGCTTTCATGGTTCATTTCATTTCCTTTCCTCCATGGTACATTTCTTTTAGCATCACCCCCAACCCTCCAAAAACAATAACATAAGTAAATATACACTCATAGATACTATGGGCTAAGGTTGTCCAGGGAGAAGATGAAGATTCAGGGTGTGTTGTTAGGTAGCTAGCTAGACATCAGCAGCTGAAGTTGACTGGGGTATACAGAAAGTTTACCTGCATAGCCTTGCTCACTGTGACCCTCTCCCTTCTGGGAACGATGCAGGGTGACTAAGAAGCGACATATACTGTGCATTGGGCCACCCTCAAATGGGATACGTATAAAGAAGGGGTGCAGGGGGCATATAAAACCCTACATGCACCCTCTGAAACGTAGTGAGACCTTGTTTCAAGATGAAGAATAATAAATAGTGCTGGGAGGTAGAATGCCCCTGGGTTTCCTCCTCAGTATCACAGAAAAAGAAAGAGAGAGAGAGAGAGAGAGAGAGAGAGAGAGAGAGAGAGAGAGAGAGAGAGAGAGAGGGCTCAACATGCAGAAAATTCCATGCTGCCTGGAAACAGATGGCTCCAGAACCCACCTCTGGAGGTCAGAGCCTTGCTCCAGGATGCCTTTCCATTCCCAGGAATGATCGGTTCCAGATGTTTTCCTTTGGACCTTGTGACTCTTCCCCCTCTCTCCACAGCCTTTCTCTTGTGGTGCCTTCCCTTCTCTAAATAACCTCTTATGTCCCCCAACTTTTTATTTCTGTTTGAATGCTTTCCATACAGAAAACCAAGGACTGAGGTTATGCAGAACAATTTACAATCTTCCTCCTGGTCACAGTGCACATGCTGCCATGTGCAAATAAAGACCTGTTATACTCTGGCTGGAGGGGCTGATTGGTTTAGCCAATTGAGAACAGATATGCCTCGAATGCTTTTACCCAGTGATTTCTCTATGTGTATGCACAGAGAATGGTTTGTAATATGTTTTTTTTTTTTGGTGTTTATAGTAGCCAAATTCTTATTGTCATGGAACAGGAAACTGGTAGAACCCCTGTGCATTGGAATACTGCACCGCCAGGCAAAGGAGGCGACAGACATGTGTGGTATGATATGGAGCAAGATACATTAATTTACAAAATGCACAGGAAAACCCACTCCTCTTCTCTACATATTGACTGTTTCTTGAAGGGCACACAAGAAAACAGCAACTGGTTTCAGGTGAAAGTAGGAGTGGAGAAGGAAGAAGATTAAAGTTCTATTACATGTTCTCTGTTCCTGTTTCAGTCAGTATTTTCACTTTTGTGATCTAAATACCTGAGAAGCAGCACTGAGATAAATTAAGACTTATTTTGGGGCTCAGAGTTCCACAGGTCTCAGAGCTTTCAGTCCATACTAGGCTGGGTCACATCTTCAAAGCTCAGGGCATAGTTGCAGGAAGCAGAGAGAACAGGGTAGTCCCAAGGCTACACCTCCAGTGACCTCTCTCCTCCAGCAACACCCCACCCGCCTACCTTATCACCCAATAAATCAATGCAAATTATTAAACCATCCGTGGGTTTATCCACTGATGAGACTAGAACCCTCATGATTTGATTATTTCACATCTGAACAGTTTTGCATTGCTAATACATATGCTCTTTCAAGGGGAATTCTATTTTCAAACCATAACAGTCCGATTTAAATTTCCCCAGATTATATGTCACATTTTAAAGGAAAAGTTGAGGTCTTCATTTGACTTCCTCAACATTCTTGAGGTTTGTAATTATTGTTTTCTTCTTTGCTTCTCTCCTAAAATGAGCTTGAGCCTCACCATCTGGTTCTTCCCTCCGATCTTCCATAAATAATGAAATCCATGTTGGAGAGAGGACCTTTGTGACTTCACCGGGAAGACCATCCCCACCACAGCACAGTGCTCTGATCACTATCCTACCAGTGATTTCCATAAGAGCCCCAGAAGGAGAAAGGAAAGATTCTGTTGCTATTTTTTTTTTAAGTTGGTGAATCAGAGACTCTAAGAAAGGCAATTGGTTCAAGGTCACATATCTTGTGGGAGGAGAAAAGCCCCAATACTGTATTTGACTAGGTCCCTAAACCTTTCCCGTTGCTCGTGGCCATGTGCACACTGAAGGAAGTCATGTCTGCTGTGCTTTCAGCAGTGGTGACTATGCAAGTCCATCTGTTTTATATGACTCCCTGCTCTTCCTACCGCACAACTGGGGACCTCCCAGCTCTGTTCCGCCGCTGGAGAGGCTGTGTCTGTGAGCCTGTGCCTGTTGGAGAAGGGCTGGATTTTCTGATTTTTATTTCAGTGAGGAGGATGGCTCCAGCCTCCTGGACAGATGGCCAATTGCTCTTCAACTCTCAGATTGCACATTCATCAACGGTGACAGAGAGCTTCACTTGTGACCAGAGCTGGGACAGCCGTCCAAATGCAGGGCCATTCGTCACTGTGGTTGATTCCATAAAACCAGCAATGAGGGGGCAGAGCAGGCTCAGCTATCTGTGGCTTGGCAATACTGGAGAAACCCAGCACACACCTGGCTTAATGACTGGTGGGATCATTGGTCTCACAGAAGCTCCAAATCCACAGGGGATTGCTTGATTTAACAGCCAAGGATTGCTTTAAAAACCGTGCTATTACAAAAATACACACACACACACACACACACACACACACACACACACACACACACAGTATCCCTCTTCTCTTTGCTACCTTAGCCAAAGAGACTTCTTGGAGAAGGAATCCCTTTATTCCATTCCAGTCCCCACCTTCACAGCCTGTTTACTTCTCTGCCTTTGCTTTATTTTCTGATACATGCTTCTTTGTGTCTCAAAGGGAAGTCCTAGCCTGGGGGAAATGTAGGATCTCCACATCCTGGATGCACTGCTTCTTGTCTTGGTAGCCTGGAGGCTAATACTGGGTCCATTCATGAGCCCCAGTCTCTTTTTTCCCCACACTGAGACAGAGTTGCCTCTTAAAGCCCTGCTTAGGAAACTATTAGACATCAAACAAGTGTTACTTAAAGCCTCCTTGCTAAAGATAGAATGGCCAGGAGTAGATGAAAGGAGGAGCCTAGGGCAGGTGTAGGCTGAGGAACCCTGAAAGAAGAAGGGGAGGGGGAATCTCATTACTCCAGGAGAATGGTTAAAACGTGTCCTTAAATCCTGAACTCTAGGTACTAATCAAGGATTCTTCCACCTGGCTGGATTTGAACTGAGATTCTGGGATTTTTTTCCTGGAACATTAACTCTTCCTGAATGTCCATTCTGCTGGTCTTTGGACCACACCATTGGTTCTCCTGGCTCTCCAGCTTGGTGCCTTATTCTGCAGGTCCTAGGACTTGCCAGCCTTCATAACTATGCGTACTAATGCTTTAGAATGCATCTCTACAGATCAATCATCTATGAACACCTGGTATGGGTTCTTTTTGGCTGCAGATTCCTGACTAATATGTTTGGTGATGAATTTGTGAGCCTAGGCTTATTGCTGCACATAGAGCAGGTGAAATTTGCCAGGTTCCATATGATATGGATGGATAAGTCTATGTAGAAATTCAGAGAGTGGCGAAAGAGTCAGTTTGCCTTGGGAAATAGTGGACATTTGACTTTGAGAAGAAAAGTCCAACATTAGTTAATCACCTATTTTATTTTTAATTTTTTATTATTTTATTTATTCTTTTTTTCTCTTATTTTATTTATATGTGGAACATATTGAAAATGGTACAGATTTAGACTGTGCTTGGTGCCCTCTCCCCCATCTATTTTATAATATTATCTCACTTCCCCATACAGCTCCAAAACCCAAACACTACTGCTCTCATTTTATGAATTTGAAAAGTCACATGGAAAGGGGCTGAGCCAAGATTCACATACAGACCAACCACTATCTTCAGGGCCTATTTACTCTGGACTCCTGATACCTCCTTGGAAAACATCAAGACCCTAAGCAATCTTATCAGCAGAATCACCCTTCAAGCTATTCTCAAGAAGTCTGAATACATCTTCAGCCAACCTTCCAGTTTCTCGATGGCAAAAAGTCGAGCCACACACTGAAGATTTAAAAAAATGAAAGCCGTATAAAACCATATGAGATTCCATTTGGGCATCTGTAAAAACAAAAGTATAAACTATTTATTCTTGGAGACATTGCAAAGAGTAAATGGTAAGCCTTCTGAAAAGCATACAATAGAGAGTCTATTATTGTGGTTGTCATGTTCCCACAGATTGGAAATTTATTTCTGATCACATTGCTGTCCCATGCCAGCACAGTCTTGCCACCAAATTCAACATGCTTCTTGTCCTGCTTCCATGGTCCTTTCAGTTGTTCTTCTCCAACTCTGACATTTCCGGTTGGAAATACTGGGTTCACAGTCAAACAAATCACTCTAGGGTTCCAGAGTGATTCCTAGACACTAAAGACTTATAATTAATTTCTCCTCCAGTGTTACCTCTAGAATCACGCAAAGTCCAAGGATGTCTTTAAATCTGCGCTTTTATCAATCTATTTTAAAGGAAGGTGTTCATAAACCACAGAGATTCACAGAAAAATCAGGAGGAGCTTAACAGATAATGAGGGATTTGAGAGCCAGTGTTCAGAACCTTGTATCTATTTCTCAAGCTCCCAAAGGGGCCAGATGTGGGTTTTTTCTCCAGGTGTGCATCTGAGAGTGGAGAAGAGAAAGCACATAATAGGGAGAGTTTGGGGCCACACTACAAATGTGGACATCTTTAAACAAAATAACCCAGTCTATCAGAAACTCCAAGTCAATTTATTTTGTCATTAAATGAATGCTTTATGTCAACAACAATGTTAGATCCTCAGGATATAGTTAATGGCAGAGAAAACAAACTCCCACTCCAGGGATTGTCTGAAAGGTGGTGTGATGAATCAGGGAACCAATGCTAAACACTGTTTTCAAGGTTATTTAGCAGATGGAAAAGTTTTCATAAAATGCCAAGGGTCCCCTCTGGAACCCTCTCACCTGGATGATTCTTACCATAAGTTTACACACCAGTGGGGGCCATATAAGACAATAGGAATGACAAGAAGTTTGATAAGATTAGTTAAAAACTGAACCCCACAGAGGAGGCAGAAATATTCTGCCTGTCTTCACCATTTGGGCTTCACTGTCTATTGAAGGACCAACAAATTACTAATAGGAAATGTGCCCAAGGAAACTCTCAGGTCACAGGTAAGTTTCTATTGTTCCACTATCGTCCTTGGTAACAATGGCTAAGGGTTGAGCTGGACTAGGTACTATGAAATTCCACACGGTGCCTCCAAATGGTGAGATGGGCTGTACTTATCCTGGGTGGAAGCTGATCCCATGTATCAGTGCCTACCTTGGACCAGGTGTGGACAAAGGAGAGATAAAGAGACCTGGCTTCCCAAGGAAGGAAAAAGGAGGGTGCTGGAAGACCAGGAGGAATGTCTTTACAGTCAGACACACTGGTACGACATTCAAATTTTGATTCAGTAATGCCATCTCTGAATTTGGGTGTCTTTTTCTGAAGATTTGCAGACAACAATCCATCCTTTATAGGATCGTATGGTTATTAAATAAATAATGTAGTCAGATTACCAAACTCAGTCCTGGACATTGATTAGATATCTATAAAATGGTAAGCCAGGTGTGATGGTGCCTGCCTGTAATCCCAATACTTGGGAGACTGAGACAGGAGGATGGCAGGTTCAAGACCTGCCTTGGCAACTTAGTGAGACTCAGCAACCCGGAGAGATCCTGTGTCAAAACAAAAAATAAAAATAAAAATGGCTGTGGTTGTAGTTCCTAGGTAGAATATCTTTAGGTTTAATCTCTAGTATCACACATGCATGCATGTGTGTGCGCATGTGCATACACACACACACACACACACACACACACAGAGAGAATTTTTTTGTACTAGGTACTGAACCTAGGGGAATCCTACCTCTAAGTCATACCCTCTTTTTATTTTTGCATTTATTTGCTTATTTTTGGTGCTAAGGATTAAACTCATTCTACTTGTGAGCTATACCCCCAACCCTATTTTATTTATTAATTTGAAACTGGGTCTTGCTAAGTTGCTGAGGCTGATCTTCAACCTGCTAGCCTTCTGTGTCAGCCTCCCAAGTACTAGGTTTATAGGTGTGCACCACTGTGCTGGGCAAAATATGATAGATTTTGACCCACCAATTTGTAGATTAAAAGAAACTGTATAGCTGATCAGACTAGAATTCCATCCTTAACAATCTCACAGATGGACCCGTGCCAATGTCTCCCTCATCTCTGATTCAGTGATTTTTCTTTCCTCCTGCCTCTCTGCTTCTTCTAGTCCAGCTTAAGTTTTGTACATTGTCTGCTATGATTTTCTGTACCTTCTGAAATACTCATGCCAAGTGTTGCTGTCTTAGAAAAGCCCACCCAGGCACTCCTGTAATAAGAACTTCTTTCCAGCTCTGCACTCCTTAGCATACATCTCTTTTGATAACTTTTACAGGCAGTCAAAATGATCACTCAAAATGATTGAAGGCAGGGTTTCCAAAGGCACATTTTGTAAAACAGCCCAGGATATCCATTCTTCCATAGTCCTGTCTTTATCCAGGTGGCTAACCAGAATTCAGAACAGAAGGTCTCATCTACTGCCTTGTGATGAAGAAGAAAAAGTGTATCTCATTCACTGGAGCTTTCTAGAACAGAGAAGACAACTAGTAGACTCACACGTCAATAGATTCTCTCAGGGCAGGAAAAACGGACCATGAGTAGTCAGGCTTCTAGCCAAGTGGGTCTTCTCTCTGAATACTGAAGGGTAAGTCTGTCTGGAGCAGGAGAGTAAAGGGCATTTCACTGAGAATGGGCGGAATAGTTAGACATACCAAGACAGATTCAAAAAAAGTTCTCCATGGTGAAGGCATCAATGTGTAACTAGAGCTGCGGCTGGGAAAGAAAGACACTTGCTACAAGTGGGTTGAAGAAAGGAGATCCAGAAAAAGAGGCCACAAGACCAGTTAGGAAATTGCCACGGACAACTACTGTGTCCTTTCCTGGGAGTTCAGAAGGGACATCAACAACATTTCCTCCATTATGCCAGGAGTGGAGATGAGTGTCCCTCCAACATAAACCTTTTATACATCTTACTGCTGCCAGACAGAGCTCCCTCGAGTCATTCAGAATCAAGGGGAGAGAAATGCTTAGACAAGTAGCTTTGGAAAAGGGTGAAAAAAGACGAAGAATTCCAATTGTTACGGTCCTATTTCAAAGGCAAAATTCACCACGAGTTCAAAGCATAACCTCATTCACAGTGACAGCTTGGCAGTGGATTCGAAGAGACATTAACAGGAGGAGTTACGAGAAACGGCGAAGGAGTTAAAATTGGAAGGAAAAAAAGGATTGGGGATTATATGGACTTGAACTATGGAAGAGGTTGAAATGCATTCAAGAAAGCAATAAAGACTAGTGAACCAGAAACTCCCTGCTCATTTATGATAAAATATCCAGTTAATAGCAAATAAAAGATTCAAATAGACTTGTTATGGCTCTTTAGAAAGTCTCCCTAAAATAATGCCCATATCCTCCTTTTTTACTTTTTTTTTTTTGAAGGCACTTTCACAAATAAAGTATTGCAGTTAGGAAGGCTACAGGGAGTAAGCAGCTTAGCTCGAAGGAAAAAGATATGAGGAGAATGTGATTTTTTGAACTAGGAATTCTTCTTAGACACCTCACCAGGAATCCTCCTGCCTTGCAAAAGAGTATCACTGCTTATTTTATATCAGTCCTAGACACAGAGGGTAAAGGGAAAAGGGAGGTGGGACAGGAAATGTATCAGATAATGGTGTGCACTGCATTTCAGCTACGGCCACCATTTCTTGACAAACTACACAGAGGCTAGTGTGCTCAGCCAGCACGGGGCTCCGTGGATGCCTTGTGCTCAGAAAATGTTGCAAGAAGGAGCCGCAGCTGGAGTGTCCATAATGGAGAAAGAAGGATTTTGCTTTTGCTTTCTGGGGTCCTTCTATTACTTGTTCCCACAGGAAACCGATCCTCTGTACCACAAGGTTCCATCATCTGCCCTGGAAAATCCCCCAGGAAGCGAGGTCCCACGCCCCAGGCCGTGACATTCTTTCCAAGGCAAAAAGTAAACAAAGCATAGGATATTGGACTTGAGGGTCATGCAGGCACAGTGCTTCCACTGAGAGCCCAGCCAGCCTAAGGAGGATGGCAAAGGGCACCAGAAAAGGTGGCGACCAAATGGTCCAAAGGTGAGCGGTAACCTTCCCAAAGAAAGAGGCTGCAGAGGGAAATCTGAGAGGTTCACATCGAGTGCCTGATGCTGGTACCGAGGTACAGTTGTGATGGAGATGGTTTCCACATCAAGTTAGCTGCAAGCACTAAGGATTTTTTCTTTTATTTCGGTACTGGGAATTGAACCCAGGGGCATTATACCTCAGACCTACAACAAGAGCCTTATTTATTTTATTTGTTTGATTTGAAACAGGATCTCGCTAGGCTTCTGAGAGTCCTGCTCCATTGCGGAGGCTCTCCTAGATCCTGGAATCCTTCTGTTTCTAAGCCTTGCAAGTTCTGGAATTATACTATACCAGCACAGAATCTTTCTAAGGGTATGTGAAAAGAAAGGAGGTTAGCAACTCCATTAGCTCTTTACTTCCACAGATGCTAATCTAAAAGAAAAAACAAATTCTTGTGTATGTGACTTAGGAAGATTTATAATTTTTTATTTTTTTGTTACTGGGGATGAAACCCAGGGGCATTCTACCTCCAAGCCATACCCCTAGCCCTGTTTTTTTTTTTAATTATTCTTTATTTTGAAACAGTCTCACTGAGTTGAAAAGCACCTCATTAAGTAGCTGAGTCTGTCTGCAAACCTGGATCCTCCTGTTTCAGCCTCTTAAATTCTAAGATTATAACTGTGTGCCAACATACTCGGCTATAATTTATTTTGTAAGGCAAAAAGTAAGCAATGAAATGGTATGTGTATCTTTCACCTGAATTATTTACTCTTTTTACTTAACAAAACAGAGAGGGAAGAGAGAGGAATTTTATCCTCCTGACCCAAGCTTTTTTATTATTATTTTTCTTTTAATGGTGAATCTTGCTGGAGTCATAATGAAACTCTGGAAGAAATAAAAACTTATGATCAGAACAAGCATTGTAGATGTTTATATAAAACTGGAAGTGAATAGTATTTTCCCATCTGTTACTAATTCATAACCGGATTCTCTCTGGTATTGCGACTGAAGTGCATTTTTATAATTCATTTCTTGGCTTCAACTGTTGGGGAGTTCTTGTCTTTGTTAATTTCACAACATCAGCTGTTCGGGAGGAAGTTACCATTATGACTGAGTCAACACGTTACCGATTCCAAGAGCAGAGGATGGAGCCAGATAATGTGGAGAACTGGAGGTTTTAAAATAGAGATGTATTTCTAAACATGGTATGTGCCAGGAAACCACTGAAAGAATCGGGAAATGGCTCTGGGGCTGGATTTGAAGATTCCGTATGTGAGTGGCAGAACACGGGCCATTCCCTAATCCAACGCTCTGCTCTCTACATGTGCCTATAAGGATGCCAAAGCCATTAACCACTTATTAGTGAAGATGAATGAACATTGGACAGAATTGGTGGTGAGGACATAGGTAGAGAGGGAGGGATGCTGGGGGAGTTCTAAGCTTAGACACTCCTACAGTTGACATTTTCATTTAGAACAACTTCATAAAGAAGAGTAAAGGAAAATTCCTCTTTCCTTCCTTCCTTCCTTCCTTCCTTCCTTCCTTCCTTCCTCCCTCCCTCCCTCCCTCCCTCCCTCCCTCCCTCCCTCTTCTTTCTTTCTTCCTTCCTTCCTTCCTTTCTTTCTTTCTTTCTTTCTTTCTTTCTTTCTTTCTTTCTTTCTTTCTTTCTTTCTTTCTTTCTTTCTTTTTGCCTGTATTTGGTGCTAAGGATCAGACCCAGGGCCTCCAACATGCCAGGCAAATGCTCTACTACAGAGCTACACCACTACACCCACAGCCTGGAAATGACTATTTCTTAATAAGAGCAGCCACAAGCAAACATTTTCACGAGCCAAGAAGTTCACACACAGAATGTTGCTTTATGCAATAAACCGTTTGGCTGACATTTGTGAGGCACATAAAGGAACACATAATTAGACTGAACCTGAGCTGTCTACTTCAGTATATTTTTTGCCCAGTCTATGGAGTTTTTAGTAAAGTAAGTGTCCTTTTTATTTTTCCCCTCTGTCATAACTTGCTTATCTGGTTAACCTCTAAGTCTTTGCTTCTGTGTTGCTAAGTGAAGCTATAATATTTTTCCTCTGGAAGCAACATTTATTTGCCTATTTTATACACAAGCATAGTCTGAAATGACAAAATATAAAAAGAAACCATAAACACACAGGACATTTCCCAGAATATGAATCTTGTCTTGTTGAACCAGCTGAGTTCCTTTCTTTGCTGTTCTCTGTTCCGTTTTTTTTTTTTTTTGTAGCATCATATCATTGAACCAAAGAAACTTTAACATCTGTAAAATAAATAAATAAGTAAATAAATAAATAAATAGCAGGCGGTACTTAGGAAGACACATTTCCAAATGAGTCAAGTTGTAAACGTTTTAATGGTCTGACGTCGTTATTTAAGTACATGCTCATTGGAAGAGGATATATAGTTCTTTGTACTTTTTCCAGGGCATTTCAGTTACCCATCGTGGTGAGGTTAAATGTGATGTGAGTGTGCATGCACATAGGTCTCGGTGCACTTCTGTCTGCATCTCATCCTACTATCCCCCTTCTCTTTCCTCATACAAACTAGCGATATGGGTAGTAATACCTTGATATATTGCCAAAGCACTATTTGAACTTTTTCTTCAATATTCTTTTTTCTCTCCCTATCTCTCCCCTCCAAATCCCTTCTACTGCTCTACTAGTCTATCTCCTCATTTATCTAAAGCTTCTTTAGTTTCCTATTTTCTCTCTAGCTTCCACAGATGAGAGAAAAAATAAGATACTTAATTTTCTGAGACTGGCTGATCTTACCTAGCATAATATTTGCTAGTTCCATCCATTTTCCACTCGGAGTCCTTGACCACAACATTATTTACAATAGTGAAAACCTCAACACCATCTCAGGGAATAACCGTGGTTACAAATTGTGTGGAACACCCATTCATTGGCTAAACTATTGCCTCTGATTTTATGATTTATTTTCGTGAATTTTGTGTAGTAACCTTGAAAGACATCTCAGAGAAAGAATATTATGGGCAGTTAAGCAGACCCCCCTAAAATTGGCCTACTGGCTTCACAGCGTTCTCTGGTTATTTATATGGAAAAATAAGAAGAAAACAAGTAGTAAATGAACCAAATCACAAACCAATTCTCCATTACATATTTCACCCTTAGTTCCTTTCTTTCTGAACCCAATTTCTTGAAGCTTTCCAAATAAAATTATCATAGAGAGTTGAGAGTAATAACCAAACTTTCTTTAAAGTTTTCTTTCTGATCAACCTATGATGTTGGCGGTGTTCTTCCGGTAGATGACAACATGGAGCCTAGAGACAGCTCATCACCATTCTGAGTTCTCATACTACCACGCGGTGGGCGGAGCCTGGATTCAGGTTGGTCGACATCCAGTCTGTGTCCTTGTGCAAGTAACACATCATATATCTGTTAAGGTTGGACGTAGAGAAGGAGAGAGCCTAAAATAGTAAAAGAGGAAACTGAGAAGCATGAAAACAGAAATTAAGGCCATAATGAGTTCTGAAATAATCAAATACTCTTTGGAGAAAGGAAAAGTAGGTAAAAAAATTTAATAGGACTTTCTATATTCAACACCTTTTATTAGTCTTTTTGGCACTATCTCCAATGACAATATTGGCAACAAAAATATAGAAATAATAAAAATGTCCGTCCATGGGGAAATGGTGAAATAAACGATGTACCATCAGCACGCAAGGGTATTATGTAGATGTTAAAGCTTATCGTCATGAAAACCATGTGGAGGTATGGAAATTCTCTTTATCAATTATAAAATAAATAAAGCAGAACACAAAATGACCTACGCCCTAATAGTGGCATTCTGTAAAATGATGAGTCTGTCTTCAGGGACTGAGGAAGAGCATACAGAAATGGAAATAATTGTGTTTTTCTGTTTTGGGTAATATATCTGTTTGAAATAATTGGACTATTATATCTTTCTTTCAATAATAGACATAAATACACACATATATCTTAGGTATCATGAGTTTCACATCTTTGCTCATTTTAATATGTAGAGCTCAACCAGATAAAGAATAAATTCCATGCACCCATGCAAATGGGAGAGAATAATGAATCCATTGTATCCGTTATACAGTTTCAAAAATTAACTTCTTTGCATAATGCATTTTTATTATTGCAAAACTAATATGAAGTTTGGGAAAAAATTAATCCCAAAGATCATCAGCACTAAATCTGGGGAACAGTTTAGTGTTAGAAGCTGGAGATCTATCAACCGACTCAGCTCAGAAACTAGTGGTTCTCTTGGCCCTACATATGAACCAGGAAATGCAGTCATCCATGGTTCAATGTCAGGTGTTAAGGGCTAACTCCAAAGAAAACAGAGGAATGGGGACCTGGGGACAGAACAAAGCTAAAAATCCCATGCCTGGTTGTGGGAGGGAGATAATTAAGTGTAACATGAGTTGGAACAATGGTGTCCACCACCAGGATCTCAAGGACTTCCAGGGGCTAAAAGAAGGTGACAGACCAGAGCCATGGGTAAGGCCAAATGTTGCCAGAGTGTGAACATCCCAGCACCTGGTGAACAACGATGATTCAGACACTCCGACAGGTCCTCCATGTAGATGGAAAAGGCCAAGGGAAGACATTTTGAGGACAATAGCTAAGTACTTTTGGAAAGGGAAGGGGAGTTCTCTCACTAGTCCGTCCGTCCTTCCTTCCTTCCTTCCTTCCTTCCTTCCTTCCTTCCTTCCTTCTTTCCTTGTATTCAACCAGCCAGTTACCCAGCTAATAAATCTTAATTTTACAGGAACTGAAGATCTTCAGAATGTTTAGAACAAACATATAGCATAGGGTTCATATTGACACCGTGTCAAAGAGAGAAAGTGGTAAGAAGAGGCTTTGTCTAAACCTTTAGGCTTTATCTTGAGCATAATGAGAAACTATAGAAAAGTTTTAAGCAGCAAGTGCCAGAAGATTTGTCTTTCAGAAGCAAATGGCTAGTAATTACCATAAGGTCACAATAAGGGCTGCAGACTTAAATTTCTTTGAGAGGCATATCGAGCAGGGAGTGTCTCAGTTGTCTGGCCAAGCCTGGGAACAGACATTCTAGCAGTTTTCTGACACTGTAGCTTCAGAGTCTCCAATTATTCCAGGAAACCACACCTTTTTTCTTTAATCATAAATAACTACCATCTATCAATCAGGCATTTAATCTAGCCAGTTCTGCTGAGCTGAGATTCTGTTTTCCATAGTCAATCTTAGCCACCATTTTAGATGCACATCAAACTTGTCACCGGGAACCACATGACAGCAAAGAAGAACTGGAAAGGTGCTAAAATTAATCAACTCCCAATTTTATCCACTATGATGACACTGTCAGTCCTCTCCAAGGACTAGCTGGTTAAGAAACAAGTGAAATGTTAAATGAGTGTTCTCAGAGGTGGAGCCAAAACCATCCGATGTCAACTTTGGAGACTTTAGACTTTGGAGAAAAGTGTTGAAAATTTACCATGGCTTTTATTTTTTTTTTCTCTCTCTCTCCTCTCTCACCAAAGTCTTTCTAGCAGTAACCCAAAAATCTGACAGCTAAATATCATCTATGTTAAATTACTTTTTCAATAGTAGATGATTTATAGTTGATTAGGTAATTAAATCAAATACAAGTGGCTGAAAGTAAATCTATTTTTATCATCCCTGTAAATTAAAAGTTCCGCATCATAAAAAATCATGACCATCTTGAAAATGACTACTCAAGTGCCTTTTAGAGGCGAGCAGGATTTATTGTCAATTAACGTATTGAACTGTATAGTCAGCATAACCCTGTGCTCAAGACTTTTAAAAATTATTGGCTTCCGCTTCTGAGCTGCCCCCTATCATGGTAATGAAATGTATCTAGTTCTTTTCATATTGAACAATTTCGTAGGTTGGGTTTATATCTCACTATAACAACATTTCACTTTATTATTCTCTCCGATCCTCCATAATGAATACAAATGCATTCCTTTTTTTTCTATCACGAGGTTATCAATTTTCATTGATTTGCCTATAATGAATACAGTCAGGAAAAGAAAGCCAGACAGATCATATCCATTAAAGTGTCTTTAGCTTCAAAAGTTTGTTCGTGGCATTGTTTAATTAAAAAAAAAAATGGAAAAGAAAGTCATTGGGAAACTAATTAAAAAGAGACATAACTTTCAAACCTGCTTATAAACAAGAAGTCAATAATTATTACATAAAGAGACTTGGGCATGCTCATGGAAATGTTGCTTTTGTATCCAGCTCACTTGACAAAATTAAATGATTCATTCTTATCAAATAATGTAGTGTGTATGGATAATCCTGTATTATCTAGCCATAACGTTCTAGATTTCTCTAAGTTAATGAAGGTGAACTGGAAATGCAAAAGTTAAAATGCATTTAGGGCAAGTTTTATTTTTATATCTAGGAGTATTTGGTGGCTCATATACACAGATTTTTTTGGGGGGGGACAAAACTATACACTTACACTGACTTTTTGTCATTGAGAAGTTCACTGGTTTTTTATGGCAGTGCAAATATTCATTTGCTTTTCTGTGGTCTTTTCTACAGGAATGCTTTTCTTTCCTTTTCTGTGTTGTGAGCTTAGTAGAATAAGGTGCTTTCCCAAGGCCACAGAAGCCCATGAATGAGGGCTGGAGCTCAATCACTGAACTCCCTCCATGAAAGCCAAGGAACACTATCTTGTCAGAACAGGGACATATATTCCCATTCTGTGCAGAGGAAAACCTGAAATGAAGGCTATAAGACTCTCCTAATTTGTTTTCTTCTCTCATTGCTTTCTAGGTTGGCTTACCTAAGCATCTCTTGAGGTTATAAATGCAATATGCGAAGAAAGCAGCCAGGTGAGGGTCGCATGCATCACAGACAAGTCCGCAGTCTTTTCGAAATTGTTTGCTCTAATCCTGACTGCTGCAATCTAAATCTAAATGAGGAGGTCATCAGTGACATTTCATAGCACTATATGTTATATCTGTTGGGAGTTAGCATTATGTATCCCCTTGTGGTGCTATCATTTGGCATAAAATCAAGTAATTCAATACCACCTTTGGAAGGAAAATCATTGTAAACTAGCAAAGAATCCCAAATGTTTTCTTGCCCCTCTACTATTTGAAGTTGGTAGGAATTTCTTGCTGGGCATAACAAACCCAAGGTTTTCCATTCTGACCCTGAAAAGATGACATACATTCTGAGTTTGGAACTTCTTCCAAGGGATAGAATTTTTCTTTGAAAAAAGCTATTAATTTATTACATTTTCCTGCTTAGAGCATAAGATAAAAGATTGTCCCACTCATGTAAGGTCTTAGAGCTATCAGGGATAAACTGGGACTACCCCTAGACAAAAGATGATGCATATCCATCCTTATTCTTTTACTGAATATGCTGTCATGAACCCTGTTGTCAGTTCCTAGTAAACTGGGTGGGAAGACTGAGCTTTCATTTTTCTCCAGTTGGAACTTGATCATCAAAGTGGGTTCCACGAAGGACCAGCATCCACATCACTGAGAGCTTAGGAGACTTCCAATCTACTCACTACAGATTCACTGAATCAAAACCTGCGCTTTAATAAGATGCTTAGGAAATCCACATGCATGCTGGTGGAGGAGAAGCAATAAAATATAATGTATCGTGTTTGCCCAAACTCAGTACTTTTGAAATTTGGCTGTGCATGAGAATCACAGCAGCAATGTTGGAAAAATAGGCTCAGCATCCCTGAGGACTCAATAGTGCCACTCCCTGGAGCATAATCTCAAGAAGTCATCATCCATGTGCACAAGGAGACATGTTCCACTGCACCATTGTAAAAATGAAAATTTGGCAACATTTTATTTGTCATGAATTCAGATGATTAATATTATATTGTGATAAAACAAAAGAACTGGGATGACTTTCATCAATTTGGTTATATGCTGTAGAGATAAAATGTGTGAAGAAGTTTATGAGTTAGATAACATAGAGAAGGTTAAATTTGCAAAATAATTGTATATCAAATGTAGGGACATACATATTTGTAGAAACAGTATGCAAACCAAGATGGGAATTGGATACATGAAATTCAGAATAAAGGAGAAATTGTCATAGTATGAGAGAGGGTAAGTGAGGACTTTTTTTTTTTTTGTAGTGGGGATTGAACCCAGGAGCATTCCATTCTACCTTCAAGCTACACTACCCAGCCCTCTATGTTTTTTTATTTTGAACCAAAGTTTCACTCAGATACTGAGACTGGCCTAGAGCCAATCATCCTACTTTCTCAGCTTGCCAAGTACTGGGAATATAGGTGTGTGCCACCATACCCAGCTAAGTGGAGACTTTAATTATGCCTGACACATTTTATTCTTAAGCTTGGTTTTCAAGACATGAAGGCTTGTTTTATTTTCTGTGCATTCAGCATGCTTGTACTATTTCATAATAATAGCTAGAATATACATTCCCGGGTTTTCTCAACATTTATTAAATAAAAATTACCAGGAAGGAGGCCCAGGAGTCAACATTAGCACTGAAGATAATCTTTATGGGCAACAGATTTTCTGGGTAGAGATGCTCTCAAAGACATTAGATAAAACAAAACAAAACAAAAAACTGCATGCTTATCTAATAAGGTTCACAGCTTAATTACATTTAGAGTTAATATACTTCCATGAAAAACAAGGGTTTTAGATTCATATAGGAATAGAGTTTGAACCTTGTTCTCTCAGTGAGGCAGTAGGCAAGGTATTGATTAACTCTCTGTCTCATTTTATTCGTCAGCAAACAGATTCACTTTAAGAATTAAATGAGAAAAAATCCTGGCATAGGAGGCAGCTTGCAAGTGGCTATGAATTCTATTATCATAAAATGGAGAAACTGAGTTCTTATCAATGAAGATTTAAATACCTATTCATTCGGGTTTCCTTTAGAGAGTGTCTTCCGTGCGCTAGAGAAAACACCAGGCCTGCCCCTGTTTACAAAGAGCAAACAATCTACTCAATCTACTCAGGAAGGCAGGCGAATGACAAGTAGGACTCTGTGGTTTTGCCTAATTTCTGTATGTTTGGGTAGCACATGCTTTGAGGGCATGTTAATCCAACGCTATCCACTTAACTTTGGCTTTTATATGTGATTCTGCAGAAACTGTCAAAGGCCATATTCTGTCCTCCCTCCATGTGGGCTGGCATGTGACCTTGTGTAGCCAATCCTTATGGCTCCCCTGGCAATAGTCATTGGTACAAGGGATAGATGTGTAATCCATCTTGTAGCAAGAAAACAGCCAGAGACGATAGGTAAACAAATGCAACTTTATTTAAAGGAGCGGTGGCCAGCCTCATGGAGCCGTATACTAACTTCTGTCCTTAGAGAAATGTTGACTTATCTCTCCATTCTCCTAGAAAATGGTATTACAAGATGTTTTTTGGTATACAAAGAAGCAGGCAATAACTACAATCACAGAAAAGGCAGGAAAATTCTACCAGATATGTTAGAAAAATCAGAGAAATATTGTTACTTTTCTGCATTTTGTGATTTTTTTGTTTGTTATTTTTTATTGTTCGAGGTAACTATTCACGTTAATATCTATATTTTCATTAGTACATTGTTCTTGTCCTCTCCCTCTTTTTTTTTTAAAAAAAGAGGCCCTCTAAAACTATATTAGCTTTCAGCCCTACAAAAAAAAAAAAAAAAAAAAAAAAAAACCAGACCTACTCGTGCCCAAAGGCATGAGAAAATTGTACATTGGGGAATTGCAAGTAATTTGGTATTGCTCATGCGAAATAGCAAGGTGATTAAAATCACAGTCGGAAGGCCTGGGTTGAAATCCGGGTATTACCACTTATTAGCTGGAAGACTTGGAAAACTTATCCTCCCTTCTCCGTTTTATTTTACTTTTTTCCCCCCCTTTCATCTGTAGAAGGGAGATAAGAACATTTGCTGCCTCAGAGAGCTGTGGGGGGATGAGAGGAGAGAATTTCTGTACAGGGCTAAGTGTAACGTGAGGACTTCTTGAATGCTAATGGTAGGGGTGAGCAGTGTGTGAGGGAGGTGACCAAGGCCGAGGGGTAAATGGGTCCCGATTCAGAGGGACCTTAGGCTGTTGCAGACCCTTGGCTGGGACCAGCCTGTGATGCTAGGAAATGCAAGAGCTTCTGTATTTCCCTGAAGCTCTGAAGCCATGAATCTCTGGCGCTAAGGAAGAAGGCCAGCACTTCTCTCGGCACCTGCAGCGTCAGCAGAAGCAGGAGTTTCAGTTTTCAAAATTCCTCCAGGGGCAATCTCGTGCTGAGTTATACCACTGGGCATCAGGGGCCCCGGCAGAAGGAAATGAAGTATCAGCTAAGGCCTGGAAGTATCCTAGAGGGCTGGCCTAATTAAAGCCATCTATCCACAGCACTGGGCAGGGTAAGGTGCATTGATGTAGGGATCTGGGAGCTGTGTCCACCCAGCATCGCCAGGTGTTTCTCAGAGCCCCAGCAGAAGCATCGGTGCCCACAAAGGCAGGCAAGGCATGCCAGGTGCTCATTGGTAGGATCCCCGTTCCCTTTCTCAAAGCTCAGCTAGCTTGTGAGAAGGTCAGGCTACAGAACTGGAGAATCTTCAGACGCAAGACAGGTACTAAACATGAATTTTAAAACTGCCTGTTCATGAGGGCC